>NC_041392.1:366046558-366113635 GCF_002162155.2 Triticum dicoccoides
ATAAGAGGGAATCTCCATAGTTGTTCACCAAGCTTGCCTTCCATGCCAAGGAGAGTCCCATCCAGACATGGGTACAGTCTTTGGTCTTCATGTCCTTACAGCCCATCAGTCCGGCCCATAGATAACTGGCCGGACGCTCGAGGACCCCTTAGTCCAGGACTCCCTCAGGAGCCCCTGAACCTTGCTTCAATGACAAGGTATCCGGCGCGTAGTGCTGTCATCGGCATTGCAAGGCGGGTTCCTCCTTCTGAACTCCCGAATAGTCTCCAGATGAATTGATCGTGTCCGGACCTGTAACACACACCGCACACAACCGTAGAGAGAATATAATAACACACAAGTCCAATCTGCTGACAACTTTAGTAATGCGACGTCACGCCTGTCCGGGCATAATTTCGAACCGTTTTCACCCCACGTTTCGAGACGCGGTTGTCATTGCCACGTCTTGTCAAAGCAAAGATCGTGTCCCCTTATTATGGGATTCTCATCAATACGGGCGTGGGTAACCCAACTGCGCCATTTACACAGCCCTTGGGAGTAGGCGAATTTTAAGGCGAATTGGGGGGCGTTCGGTATTCACCGCCCTTGTAAGGAGATAAGATTCCCCTTTCTTCTCCCACGCTTTTTTCCTACCTCTCCGCTCTTGAGCTCCAACACCCAAGTCCTCATTCACTCCCATTCAAACAAACACCCAACCATGTCTGGATCCAGAGGTCAAGGAAAATGGATGGCCTCCTCAGTTAAGGAGGATGACATTGCCGAGCTTCGGGCGGCCGGTTACCTGGCGAAGGAAATCGCCCACCGTCTTCCAACCCGGGGACAAATAATCCCCACACCGAAGCCCAACGATAGGGTAGTGTTCATCCCTCATTTCCTCCGCGGGCTAGGGTTTCCACTCCACCCCTTCGTCCGCGGGATAATGTTCTACTACGGGATAGACTTCCACAATCTATCCCCGAACTCCTTCCTCAATATCTCGGCATTCATCGTCGTGTGTGAGGCCCTCCTCCGCATCCACCCCCACTTCGGGATGTGGATCAAAATCTTGAACGTGAAGCTCACGGTGGTGGACGGACAGCACACCGAGTGCGGGTCCGCCATGGTGAGCAAGCTCACCAATGTCCCCTGGCCAAAAGGCACATTTGTGGAATCTGTCAAGGAATGGCAAAAGCCATGGTTCTACATCACTGAACCCCACGATGCCGCCTGGGCCACGGCTGCCGAATTCAATTCCGGCGCCCCCGTGCGGCTCGCCTCCTGGGTCGAGAAGAGCCCAAACTGGTGTTCATCGGACGAGCTAATTGCACTACAAACGCGTATCCAAAGTATTATTGATAAGGACATCAAGCTTGTGGACATAATCCAAGTGGTGTTGGTGCGCCGAATTCTTCCCTGCCAGAGCTGAAGTCGTCCCCTATGGGATTTCAACCCGAAGAAACAGCATACCGTGGTGAGGCTTTCCAAAATGACTCACGAAGATGCCTGGAGGTTGCTTTTCAAGGGCAACGAGATACCGCCGGTCACTCGCTTGGACCGGGGTGACGACATAAATCACCCTCCCAACGAGGTATGTTGTTTTCAACACATCCCTTACTTGCTTGTTTCAAGGAGGATATCTAAGCTTCCATTACCATTGCTTTTTCAGTACTGGTTGAAGAAGGCGAAGCATATCCGGTGTCCGGCTCCCTTGCCCAAGGAGCCAGTCATCCCGCGCTTAGCAAATTTGCTGGAGCCGGCACCTTATAAGGCACCAGAGAAGAAGGCCACAGGGAAGGCCAAGGGGGCCCGGAGCGGCCTCCGCCACAAGGGTACCTCGAACGCGATGTCGAAAGACAAGGCCCATTCCCCTGCCGCCGAAGACAACGTGGATGATGAGGAGGAGGAGAGTGACTCTCCCCCTGATGGGGGGAGGAAGAAGAGGGTGGCCTCCGCAACTCTGGAGGCGGAGGCGCCCAAAAGGGGGAAGGGCTCCCTCGCGGATAACTCCGCATGGGACGTCGAGGACAGTCCGGAGAGATGCCCCCGCGCTAAGTCTCGGGCCGCATCGTAAGTACGAACACCTTATCTGGCCATGGAGTTTCCCCTCTTTATTCTGCTGAGACGATTGATTATGTTATTGTAGTCCGGCCCACAATAGCCCTCTGCGATCCTCGTCAGGAGGCTCGCTGGATTCCAAGGCGATGGCCAGCGACTCCCCGCCAGACGCACACTCCCCAAGAACAGGGATGATGCGGAGGTGCTGTCCCGAAGGACTGTTCCCGACAGGAAGATGCTCAGGAGGCGCCCGAAGGCGTAACCCCCGTCACAGGACACCAAGGGGAACCAATCCCCACGAAGACTGGCGGGGACGGTCGTATACAATTAGGCCCTCAACCGGACTCAATTCCGGAGACCGAGGTGGCTCCGGTATCCAGCACGCACCCTTCTTCAAAAGAAGGGGGATGCCTGTTCCGCCGGGGGGCCCTGTCCAACCAGGGTCACCGGATAGTTTGCTGGAAGTGCTGCGAGGCGTTTCCATTATGGATGAGGACCATGTCCTTATGGGCACGGTGATTGAAAAGGTTCAGTCTGCCAAGAGCGGACTAACCGAGGCCTGCGGCAACCTGCTGACAGGTTTTGAGGTAGGTGACGCCAAAAGGAGAGAATCCCAATGTAGACAGCAGTCCCTGAGACACTATCCTGTCTTCAAAAACAAAAGGCTGGATAGAGGATCAATCTCCTATGATAGGAAACTAACTAAATTTTTCTTAAATACAGGCGTCATTGCTGGCTGCGGCCTCACATACTGCTGAAGTCTCCGGACTGAAGCAGAAATTGGCGGAGGCCAAGGGAGAGCTGAGCCAAGTGAAGGGGCAGCTCCAGGAGAAACAAGGTAAGCAACAACCTGTTATATATTCGAAAAGAAGAAAATGATATGCGATGACCAAAATTCCATGATTTGTACAGAAGCGACGACCGAGGTCGAGGCCCTAAGAAAGGCCCTGGCCGAAGCCGAGGGGAAGGCTGTCCAATAGCAAGCCTCTCGTAAGAAGCTCAAGGCCCGGGTGGATGAGGTCCAGCAGGAGCTCCAGGACATGGTGAAGAACTGTGAAGCCTTGAAGCACGAGGCGTCGGCTCGAGAGTCCGAACTTACCAAGTCTCGTCAGAGCGCGGAAGCTACACGGAATGAGGCCCGGGTTGCTCTCCAGGAGATCTAGGAGGCGAAGAAGATCACAACGGGTAAGGAGTTTAATATGCAAAGCAAGTATGCCGAGAGGAAGTACCTTTTACTAACCCGGATTCGGAGTTGCCCAGGGGCTTTTGTGGATCTGCCATGCAGTGTATCCGATGTTGCGGAGTTCTTCCGGGCCAGGGAAGGGATTCTCTGGAGAAGCTGTTCTGGTCACAATATGCTGTGCCAGAACATCCGGTGGCCTTTGCCGATCAACTGAGATAGTTGGTCGAGCTGCACAGGATGTCCGAACTGGCCATGAAGGATTTAATAATCCGACTATGGCCAGCCGAAGCTATACCTAGCAGTTATTTTGGCCTCGTGAAGCAGGTGGTGGAGGCTTGTCCATGGCTAGACATTGTCAAGCGATCAGTCTGTATCAAGAATGCCCGCATGGCCTTCACTCGTTGCAAGATGTGGTGGGCGAAGATGGATGCCGTCGAGGTGGCCCGGGGGCCGCCGAAGGGCAAGGAGCACCGCACACCCGAGCGATATTTTGCGGATGTCCTGGAGGGATCTCGACTTGTAGCAACGCAGTGCGGGAAGGATGTTATTCTCGAATAAATACATTCATATTTTGCCTTGTATGATGAAAACAAATCCGCTTTGTAATATATTATGTTTTAATTGTATCCTCCTGTGCGGCCATGTTGTATGAAATCTGAGGGTTAGCTAGTCGTCGGCTTCTGCCCTCATGTAGGTAGTACGGAGGTGTTTGGGATGATATCTAAACAATCTTGATCCAATTATATGGTCCTTGAAGGAGTTGTTTAGCGCAACAAAAAAGGCAACCAGACTATACGGCTTGAGCACCCTCACTTAGCCATAGGAGTTTTATAATAAAACATAGGTGCAACCCCAGGTATACAAACCAGGGTGCTATCAGCATCTGATCGGGAAGTACCGATCCTTTGCGAAATGCGGAAAAACCTCCAACGATTTGAGACCTCCGAATAGTTGACCGGCTCTCGCCGCATCATGATAGTCAGTTTTCGGCTTTCTCTACTGAGGTGCTCATCCGGTTTAGACCAGGGCACAATCGCAGTAGTTCTCCCTTTACTACCCTAGCCGATGTAGTGGAACGTAGGATAGCAAGCATAGGAGCCGGGCAACCCAACTATTGACCAAAGACATGATTCAGAGCCAATGCATATAATTCTAAATTTGTGGTGCCGAACTATACTTAGAAGAAGTGTTCAGACTTTTGTTGCCGTAATGTGGGGTGCTATAAATCCCCTAGCAAACATCAAGATGTACCAAAGTGTATGGGTGCTACCTGATGGGGCTATCCACATGGAAACTAAAAGTTAAAGCAAAGAGAGAAAGAAAACAAAAAAGATGTAAAGGTAAAAAGCTGGGGTCCTATAGAACTAGCTACAAACTGTTTTCACTGTAATGTAATTAGTACGTAAAGGCGCATTGATACAAGTAGTGCAATAAGCAACAGGCTGTTCAACATGCCGAAACCAGAGAAGAGCTGCATGTGGGTCCTGGAAGACAGGTAGAGTTATCATTAACAGAATCTCCTAAAAAGTCCCTGTATGTCTGCGCCCCTCGCCATCTTGGTGTGTTTATCCTTGAAGAGGACCGATAACCAGACCACCCGATGGGGTCTGTGGTATTAAAAAAATAAAATAAGCAAAGGTGAAAGTATGTGTGTATCCGATGTTGGTTGAGCCATGCCGTGGATCACAAGCTAGCTATGCCTCCATCGATGCCCATGGAATTTTGAGTGTGTAGTTATGTATGCACGGCACGCAGGCCACCGCTCTATTGGGACTGAGACGGAGGCCAGATTGCTAGTCGAGCTCCTGAGGAGCCAAGCTCTGCTGCTGCAGAGTAGTCCAGACCCTCTTAAGGGTGTCCGAGGGCTCGGCAGCCGAATGAAGGTTCTGCTTGAGAAGGCTGCTTTGTACTTCTGCTACTAGGGAAACTTTGTGCTCTTTTGTACGGAGAGAGCGTTTCATATTGCCATTGACTGTTATGACGCCGCGTGGGCCGGGCATCTTGAGCTTGAGACAAGCATAGTGTGGCACTGCGTTGAATCCAGCAAACGCAGTTCGTCCGAGCAGTGCATAATAGCCGCTATGGAATGGGACGATATCGAAGACTAACTCCTCGCTTCGGAAGTTGTCATGAGATCCGAAGACAACCTCTAATGTGACTGAGCCCCTACAACGGGCCTCTACGCTTGGAATGACTCCTTTAAAGGTAGTCTTTGTAGGCTTGATCCTTGATGGGTTAATGCCCATTTTTCGCACTGTATCTTGATAAAGCAGATTGAGGCTACTACTGCCGGCCATAAGGACATGAGTCAGGTGGAACCCATCAATTATCGGGTCTAAGACCAGTGCGACTGAGCCTCCGTGACGAATGCTGGTCGGGTGATCCCGGCGATCATATATGATCGGGGAGGACGACCATGGATTGAATTTTCGAGCGACTGGCTCTATCGCGTAGATGTCCCTGAGCGCACGCTTGCGCTCCCTCTTGGGGATTTGAGTAGCATATATCATGGTCACCGTTTTGACCTGAGGGGGAAACTTCTTCTGTCCCCCTATGTTCGGTTGTCGTGGCTCTTTGTCATCGTCCTCGCTTTGCGATCCCTTTTCCCTTGTCGGAGTGATAGAGGCGAGGGTGTCCCGATCTTTCGATGAGATGATAACTATCGATTTGGTGGAGACGACTTTGACGATCCGACTACAAATGTGCACGACGTTGCGCCTTAGCAATCGCTAAACCAATCTCCTGAGGTTACTGACGATGCCGGAAGCACGGTCAGCCTGACCACGAAGGTCTATTCCTGCAAGCAATCAAAGAACGAGCAAGAATATGATAAAGCAATCTGAATATTGCAAATATATATGAGGTATTGATAATGGTGGGGATCCGGAAGCGGTCTTGGTCTGGTCGTTGGACACAAACGAAGTACACGAAGTTGCAATGGCTAACTTTTAACTAAATAAATCCCAAGGAAAAGCTACTAGATGGATCTACTTATATAGGAGCAAGGGGTGGCGGCCAAGGAGGTGGGAGGACGTCCCAAGGCAGCCTAAAACTAAATCTAGGTCGTACAAGGCCAATGGGCCCAAGTGGAGGTGATGTAACACCTTTGGACTTGTAGTTTGACTCGGATTCTGCTGTAGCATCAGATTGTTTCGTCCACAACTCAACGCTCCGGACGAATTTGAAGGTGATTCCAATTGGGTTGGAAAGTGCACGAAATCTAGTTTCCAACAAAAAAAGAATCACCCAATTTGGAGTCCGTATGAAAAACTTGTGTGCGTTTTGAGTCAGGTGTGTCTGTGCAGTCCGAATCTGAATCCAGAACGTGAGAGACTTGGACTCTATCTTCTCTTGGGCCAAAAGTGACGTGAGAGAACTTTTTGGACAGCAAATAAACATCTCTTTCTTCCTTATCTTCATATGTGGATTGTACAAATGTCCCATACACCTGCAATTAGACAAAACACAAAAGTGTGTGAAGTATTTTTGTTCTGGATAACATAAATAGATTATTGAATAGTTTGCACTAGAAATCACCTGACAAATATGCATATATGCAATATTTTTGGTCATATCCAAGGTAGTCATATCCTTATCATCCTCCCCTTCTTGAAAATAAAGCCGTCCTCGGCGTTGCTTAATCTGAAATGTGGCTAACAAAAAAGACAAGGTGTACATGTTGTATATGTATATGTCATCCATTTTTACTTCCCTTGATTTTTGCATATATGACACATGAATAGATGAGTAACTTGCATAGTTCATAAAATCTAAAGCCAAAAAATTAGCACAAGAAGTATAAGGCATGAAAATATTGCAACTCAGTTTGCACATATAAGTGAAGCTCTTATTCATTTCAAAAGATTGACAATGTTCACCATCCCAACATTGGTGAATAAACCTTACTTGCATCAAATTTACATGCTACAACATGCTTAAATAAGCAAACATGCAATAAGTCATTCAACACAGAATCATCACCAAGATTAGAGGTCATATCAAAATGATTAAACATTGGTTCTTTTGCATCAATAGTTAATTCAATGGGTGCACTCAAAATTGTTGGTATTTCAGTTGTTTGATCACATGGCAAAGTCAAATTATCAACGTAGTCCTCTAAAATAGGTGGTGTGATCAAAGTAGTGGGTAGCTCATCAGATGGTGCATTCAAATTGACAAGGCATTCATCATTCTCATGTAGAGATGGAAGATCAGTACCTTTGTCATTACCTCTTATGATCAACTCAGATGATGTAGCCACTCTCGGGGGCGATGTGTCACATGGTGGAGGTGATGTAGTCCTGACAACAAAGGATGTGGTTGTCATAGTATGCCTAGTAGTTGAAGGAACAATCATATCAACTCTTGGAATGTGCACCGTGCGCTTGTTCTCCTCGTGGCCAACACGTCGTTTTATTTCCTGTTCAGCTTTGCAAGCAAGATGAAACAAATGGTCCATAGGATAACACTCTTCATGAATTAGTATCTCTTGAATATCACGGTTTAATCCTCCCCAAAATCTATCCATAAAATCATCTTCACTTTCTTCTAAAGAGGAATGCAACAAGGTAGTTTGTAAATCATCATAATATTTTATTACAGTTTCACTACCTTGTTTTAAGTGTTGCAACTTCTTAATCATGTCACGAGTATAATAAGCAGGGACGAAAGTATGTCGCATGGCAAGTTTCAAATCATCCCAAGTAGTAGGTATATAATCAGGGTGTAACTGACAATATTCACTCCACCAAACCAAAGCATAACCAGTGAAAGAACCAACCGCAACCTTAACCTTTTTATGTTCATCGAAATTATGGGAAGCAAATATATTTTTTATGTCGAACTCCCATTCAATATATAAAGCAGGTTTAAAACGGCCATTAAATGGTGGTATAGATACATTAACCTGATCATGTGCATTTGGATGTTTGTGCACCTCTCGTGACGGTTGTGGTATTTGCAAAGGTGGTGGCACGTCTCCCGCGATCGACAAAGCCCATGAATTGACTCTGGATCCTGTCATGATTAGTAGAACAAGAAACAAAACCCAAAAATAATGTTCCTATAACTACTAGGATGTGGTGGTAAAACGCTCAGAGTAAAGCAAATATCAATGTCTTACAAGTTCTTACCATGCAGCAGGCGGTGATCGGCAACCAGCGGTGTCAAGTAACTCCGAATATTGAGTAAAGCGATTGCCAGGGGAGCGTACGTATACACGGTGTAGAAATATGTGAAGCTGGGTTGGCTATATATGGTAGCAAAAGATTAGCAATAATCAATTCAAAGATGCAATGTTGAATAAACGCTCAACGACGGTACTGTGCTGGTCCTAGGCTAGACCGTACTAGAGACGCGAGCCTAGAACACTAATGAGGTCACGGCGTAGCACAACTAGCATCAATGAAGGATACTAAGTAGCTCTTGACAGTAAGATATAAGTGAAGATCACAACGGCAGTGAAGATAATGATGAAAAACAACTGCCAAGCAGGATATACAACAACTCTCTCTCCAACTTTCCTCTTGAAAAGTTTGAGACAATTTTCTGATAAATTCTTTCAAAGAATACTACTAACTCAAGCTTTCCAATGCAAAAAGAATCACTCAATTCCGAGTTGATATGAGGAGTCAAAGAATTCTAAAACTGGCCTGAAAAATTGGAACAAGTTGTGTTCACGAACTTCGGAGGGCAAAAAGACCTATTTAGAAGCCGATTTTGAGGTGTCAAATATTGAACTTGCTTCTGCAACTATTTAGATGCGGCTCGTCGCTATCTTCAATTTGAGTACTCACGGAGCCAAAACTGACTTCGTATGAGGAAGATACACCTCTTTACTGAACAGTGCGCAAAACAGATTCCAATCCGAATTCAGGTACGAGATTGATTCTAGATAGATCCAATTTTTTTTCTCTCCTTTTTTTTTCTCACGCTTTTTTTTCTTTTTCTTCTCTCTCTTTTTCTTTTTTTTCTTTCCTTTTTTCTCTTTTTTTCTCTCTCTTTTTTTTCTCCCTCTTTCCAAGACAAACTAGATAAGATGCAGATTGGATCAGGCGAAGATGTGAATGACCTCAACTATGATTATGACAATGAACAGTGCGTAGCACATGGTGGAAATTAATAGATGGGATGGTGGACGGCGGAAGGGATAATGATGCAGCGGCGGCGTGACTAATGTGAACAGAACTCGAAACTCTAAAGGAACTAGACACTAAGACCAGCAACTGACACGACGATGCAACCGATAATTCAACTATGCAAGCAATGAATAGAAAATTGCAAAGGCTCAGATAGGCTTGGATAAAGGATGAACAGATCTAACTTTTTTTTGTGGCTTTTTCTTGGACAATAGGTAAGAAAAAAATCTAATTTAGGAAAAACTGGAAATTCTCACCGAGCAACCTGAAAACTGATACCACTTGATAGAGACGAGGGTGTCCCGATCTTTCGATGAGATGATAACTATCGATTTGGTGGAGACGACTTTGATGATCCGACTACAAACGTGCACGATGTTGCGCCTTACCAATCGCTAAACCAATCTCCTGAGGTTACTGACGATGCCAGAAGCACGGTCAGCCTGACCACGAAGGTCTATTCCTGCAAGCAATCGAAGAACGAGCAAGAATATGATAAAGCAATCTGAATATTGCAAATATATATGAGGTATTGATAATGGTGGGGATCCGGAAGCGGTCTTGGTCTGGTCGTTGGACACAAACGAAGTACACGAAGTTGCAATGGCTAACTTTTAACTAAATAAATCCCAAGGAAAAGCTACTAGATGGATCTACTTATATAGGAGCAAGGGGTGGCGGCCAAGGAGGTGGGAGGACGTCCCAAGGCAGCCTAAAACTAAATCTAGGTCGTACAAGGCCAATGGGTCCAAGTGGAGGTGATGTAACTCCTTTGGACTTGTAGTTTGACTCGGATTCTGCTGCAGCATCAGATTGTTTCGTCCACAACTCAACGCTCCGGAGAAATTTGAAGGTGATTCCAATTGGGTTGGAAAGTGCATGAAATCTAGTTTCCAACAAAAAAAGAATCACCCAATTTTGAGTCCGTATGAAAAACTTGTGTGCGTTTTGAGTCAGGTGTGTCTGTGCAGTCCGAATCTGAATCCAGAACGTGAGAGACTTGGACTCTATCTTCTCTTGGGCCAAAAGTGACGTGAGAGAACTTTTTGGACAGCAAATAAACATCTCTTTCTTCCTTATCTTCATATGTGGATTGTACAAATGTCCCATACACCTGCAATTAGACAAAACACAAAAGTGTGTGAAGTATTTTTGTTCTGGATAACATAAATAGATTATTGAATAGTTTGCACTAGAAATCACCTGACAAATATGCATATATGCAATATTTTTGGTCATATCCAAGGTAGTCATGTCCTCATCACGGAGTAAATAGCCATGGGTAGCCTAGCCGGCTTCCCCTGGCCCTTCTGAAAAAATTACGAGCCCGTCTGGCTCTCAAGAATCCAAGACATAGGGCCGCCTTTCCCTGGCCGGCTGTCTCCCAGGTCGGCTATTGGAAGGCGGCCCGACTTTAGCCCTCATGAAGAAAGCCATGGGAGGGCCGACTTCGAGAAGCCGGCCGCGTGGAGGCCGACTCCAGGAAGCCGGCTCCCATAAAGCGGTCGAGACCGTACCCTCAAAGTTTGCGTCCACCTAGCGGCGATGAGACGGGGCGTGGCTACAGTGAAGCCTGCCACCCCCGAATCCCGGAGCACGCCTGGCACAGTGCGCCGTACGGGTGGCCATGACCCATTCGGCGCGGCACTGTTGCCACACTGACCCTGATGTCATCCACGACGGGTTACCAGTACGGCCCACGGGCGGTGGGCCCCTTCAGGCAGAGAGACACCTGAAGGCAGCCTGGCCTCCCCCAGTCGGCCCGAGACGGAGCCGGCTCTCTCCAGCCGGCTTGCCACCCCCTCGAAGGAGACGCCCCATTAAGGAGACATGACGCGGTGAGGCTACAGTGGCCACCCGCCAGACGGCAGCACTGTAGCCATGCTTACCTCGGCGAAGCCCTCGTCACCAAGATTGAGCAACAGTAACCAGCCACCGACAAGGTCCTAGACAGTGGGGCTTGTCTGTCGACCAGGGAGCCGACAGCCGGTGGGACCCACAGCCGGCGGGCCCCAACAGCCGGCGCAGAAGCCGGAGAGCGAAGACACAGACAGCTGGGCCCCATGCCCAGCCGGATTACCATTGTACCCCCGGGGGGTAGGCCTATATAAACCCCCCGGGGTACCCATGCAAAGGGTTGGACCCCCAGCTAGTTTTAGACACCATGCAAGGAGAAGAAGTGGGCTAGCCGTGCCCTTCTTGCTCCTCCCACCGAACAGCTCAAGGAGCATTGTGTAGCTACTTGTCCATCTAGTGATCATGCGGAGACCCCTCAGAGCAGCAGTAGGGGTGTTATCTCCACGGAGAGCCCCAAAGCTGGGTAAGATTCGCCGGCGTGCATGTCTTCGCCTCTTCCCGTTTCCAGGCACCGGCGACGTCTTACTGGCTCCCTCAATGATAAGCCACCCGTTGGCATATGTCGCACTTACCACCCGACATTTGGCGCCCATCGTGGGGCCAGGTGCACCGTCGTCCGGAGACCTGTTCTGGACGGGAACCCTCTTCCTCCCCAGCGAGCGTAGCCAGCCCGGCACGCCTGATGGCGCTTGCCACGACGCGCTGCAAGTCGTCACCAGCATCTGCGCGGCGAGCAACCTCGCCAATCTCCTCGACGAAACCCTCATCTCCGACGAGCTCGCCTCCGATGCGGGCACCAACCACCTCGCCAACCTCCTCAGCCAGCTCCATGTCTCCAGCGAGCCCGCTGTGGATCTGGAGTCGGTTGGCTCCACCGACCCGATGCCTGTCGACTCCGGCACGACCTCCTTCGACACCTTCCCCACCAACGTCGCGATCTACAACAACCCGCTTCCTCGGACCGACGGTCGCGATACTGTCACCACCAAAGTGTTGGTCGTCGGCCACGGTGGCCCGGCCGACGAGAGCGCCCGCGACGCCCCGCATGCAGCAGCCCACGATTTGTCCACCCCCCTCCCGGCTGATGCCGACGACGAAGCACTGGAGGCGCGCCGCCTTGCCCTCCTCACAGAGGGCCGGAGGCTGGCTTTCGTGAGATGCCTCACTGAGGCCTACCAGCGCGAAGCTGACCGTGCCGCCTTCGGCACGCCGGCCCCGGACGGGCCAAGCCAGGGTGCCATTGTCAAGCAATGCGGCGCCGTCATAGCCGACATGCTGGGAGTCGACCGCCCGGTCTATGCCACTCCGCTCGAGAACTTGCGTGCCGCCCAGGCGGCCGTGGACGAGTTGGACGGCTTGGAGGTCGAAGAACTCCCCCACATGACCCAGCGCATCCAGCAACTGATTGACGCGGCCGCACGGTGGCACGAAGCCGACGCCCGCGCGGGAAGCCCTCCCCCGCGCCGAGATCAGGGCGCGACGTCCTGGACACCGACTACGAGCAATGCCCGCGCGCGGCGCGAGAAAGAGTCGGCGGCCAGCCGAAGCCGGACCCGAATCTCCATCGAGCGAGACGCAGATGGCCATCCCCGAGCCATGGAATGGCGGGGCAACCCGCCTCCGCCTCGACCCCGTGGAGAGAGATATCCCACCCTGCCGCCAGTGGCGCACCCGACTCTCAGCGGCCGACTAGGTCGCCGCGATGGAGTCGGCGAGAACGATGCCCGCAATCGGATCGACCGCCTGGCGTGATCCCTGGCGCTGGAAGAAGAAGACGATGTCGGCCCGCCTTGTTTTGGCCCCCGCATCCGCGACGAGCCTTTCCCCAAAGGGTTCTCGCTCCCAAGAGACACGCCCAAGTACAACGGCTCCGTGAAGCCGGAAGATTGGTAGATCGAGTACTCCACAGCGGTCAGCATAGCCAACGGCAACCGGCGCGTTGCCATGAAGTACGTGCCCCTCGTGCTGCAAGGCACGACGCGGACCTGGCTCAACAGCCTCAAGCCTCTCAGCATCAACAGCTGGCTAGATTTCACCGAAGCTTTCATCCGCAACTTCACCAGCACCTACAAGCGGGCCCCCAAGCCCAGGCAGCTCTCCCTGTGCGTACAGGGCCCAGCCGAGTCCACTCACGACTACCTCACATGTTGGGTTGAGCTCCGCAATTCTTGCGAGGGGGTGCACGAGGTGCAAGCCATCGAATACTTCACCGCCGGGTGCCGAGAAGGTACCCTCCTCAAGCACAAGCTCCTCTGCGACGAGCCGACTACCCTCGACGAGCTTCTGGACATAGCGGACAAGTACGCCACCGCCGACTCCTCAATGAAGACCGAGCTCCGGGTAGACGCGTCCGGAAAAGTCCTCAACCCGGCGCCCAACACGCCGGCTTGGGATTCCGGCCGACGCCCACACTCCAATGACCACAAGCGCAAGGGCCCCGCGCCGCCTCCCGCCAGTCGGCAGGTGGCCACAGTTGAAGACGTGCCGCCCAAAGGGCGGCCCGCGCCCAAGAAACCCAAGGGCGGCAGGCCGGCTTAGCAGCCGGCCTTCTCCTACGAGCAAACTCTCGACGCCCCGTGCAAGTTCCACAGCGGCGCAAAGCCGTCCAACCACACAACCCGGAAGTGCCATTGGCTCACCTGAATCTCCAAAGGCGAAGGGCTCGCGCCGCCTCCGCCTGCCGGCCCGCCACCTCCGCCTGCCGGCTCGCCGCCTCCGCCTGCCGGCCCGCCGCCTCCGGTTCCGCCGGCGCCGGCCGCTCGGCCCGCAGTAGGAGCCGTGCACGATGAGTTCCCCGACGAGCATGCCGCCTATATCGTCTTTACAAGCCAGCCCGAAGACCGGCGCAACAAACGCCGAGAGAACCAGGAAGTCAGCATGGTTGCTGCCAACCCCGCCGAGCACATGCACTGGTCAGAAAAGCCTATCAGCTGGAGCCGGGCCGATCACCCAGAGGTGATGCCATCTCCCGGCTCTTATGCGTTGGTTCTGGATGCCACCCTTGCAATGGATAGACGCGCCTCCTGCTTCTCCCGTGTGTTGAAAGACAGCGGGAGCAGCATCAACATCTTGTACCGCGACACGCTGGAGAAGCTGAACGTCAAGACAAAGCAACTCACGCCTACTCGGACAGTGTTCCATGGCATCGTACCCGGCCTGTCCTGCGCCCCCATTGGCAAGATCAAGATTGATGTACTCTTTGGGGACAAGGAGCATTTCCGCCGGGAAGCAATATGGTTTGAAGTGGTGGACCTGGAGAGTCCCTACCACGTGTTGCTTGGCCGACCTGCCTTGGCCAAATTCATGGCTGTTCCCCACTATGCATACCTCAAGATGAAGATACCAAGCACCAAAGGCGTCATCACCATAGCCAGCGATTACAAGAAGTCCTCAGAGTGCGCAGCAGCCAGCAGTCGGCTGGCCGAGTCCCTTGTGATTGTCGAAGAAAAGAAGATTTTGGACCGAGTCGTGGCCATAGCCGGCAAGCAGTCGGCCGTGTCCCCCGATACCAAGGAGCATGATGCTCAAGGATCTTTCCAGCCGGCCAAGGAGACGAAGAAGATACCTCTTGACCCCGAGCACCCAGAGAGGTTTGCCGTCATCGGGGAAAACCTAAACAGCAAATAGGAAGGCGAGCTTGCCGATTTCCTCCGTGAGAATCGGGACATCTTTGCATGGTCCCCTAAGGACATGCTGGGCGTCCCGAAGGAATTCGCCGAGCACAAACTACACGTCCAAGAAGACGCAAAGCCAATCAAACAACCCCTTCGCCGACTGTTGGAGGAGAAACGCAGGATTGTGAGAGAGGAGATAGTCTGGCTTCTGGCAGCCGGCTTCATTATGGAAGTTTTCTTTCCAGAGTGGCTCGCCAACCCGGTCCTCGTGCTAAAGAAGAACAACAAGTGGCGCATGTGTATAGACTACACGAGCCTCAACAAGGCTTGCCCCAAAGATCCCTTTGCCCTGCCGAGGATTAACCAAGTGATAGACTCCATGGCCGGATGCGAGCTGTTGAGTTTCTTGGATGCTTACTCAGGATATCACCAGATAAAGCTAGATCCGGACGACCGCCTGAAGACCGCCTTCATCACGCCATTTGGAGCCTTCTGCTACCTGACTATGACATTCGGCTTAAGAAATGCCGGTGCCACTTTTCAGCGTTGCATGCAGAAATGCCTCCTCAAGCAACTCGGCAGAAATGCTCACGTCTACGTGGACGACATTGTGGTGAAGATGGAGAAGCGCGGCACCTTGCTGGAAGACCTCAAAGAAACGTTTGAGAACCTACGCCGGTTCCAAATCAAGCTCAACCCCGAGAAATGTGTATTTGGAGTGCCAGCCGGCCAGCTCCTAGGCTTCCTGGTCTCCGAACGTGGCATCGAATGCAACCCGGTGAAGATCAAGGCCATCGAGAGAATGGAGATCCCCACCAAGCTTCGAGACATCCAAAAGTTCACCGGATGCTTGGCCTCCTTGAACCGCTTCATCAGCCGGCTCGGAGAGAAAGCCCTCCCCCTCTACCGCCTCATGAAGAAGAGCACTCACTTCGAGTAGAACGACCAGGCCGACCAAGCTTTTCACGAGCTGAAGAAGATGCCGGCCACGCCGCCCGTCCTAGCGGCGCCGACTGAGAAAGAGCCCATGCTCCTTTACATTGCCGCAACCAGCCGGGTGGTCAGCACCGTCATGATAGTCCAACGCCCAGAAGAAGGCCGAGCCCAGCCGGTCCAGAGGCCGGTGTATTATTTGAGCGAGGTGCTGTCAACCTCGAAGCAGAACTACCCGCACTACCAGAAGATGTGCTATGGCGTGTACTTCGCCGCCAAGAAGCTGAAGCCCTACTTCCAAGAGCATCCCATCACGGTCGTATGCACCACCCCGCTGGCCGAGATCATAGGCAGCCGGGATGCATCCGGCCGGGTGGCGAAATGGGCCATCGAGCTAGCCCCTTACACTATCTTCTACCAGCCTCGCACCGCCATCAAGTCCCAAGCATTGGCCGACTTCCTCGTCGACTGGGCTGAGACCCAGTACCTACCACCGGCTCCCGACTCGACTCATTGGCGCATGCACTTCGATGGGTCCAAGATGCGCACCAGCTTGGGAGCCGGCATCATCCTCACCTCTCCCAAAGGCGACAAGCTCAGATACACGCTGCAAATTCACTTTGCCGCCTCCAACAACGTGACCGAGTACGAGGCGCTCATACACGGGCGCCGGCTTGCCAAAGAACTCGACATTCGCCGGATCCTATGTTATGGCAACTCGGACTTGGTGGTCCAGCAATCATCCGGCGACTGGGATGCCAAGGACGCAAATATGGCAAGCTATCGCTTCCTCGATCAGCAGATCAGCAGGTATTTTGAAGGATGCGAATTCCTCCACGTACCGCGAGCCGACAACGAGCCAGCTGATGCTCTGGCTCGAATAGGCTCCACTCGGCAAGCAATACCAACCGGCGTCGCTCTACAACGCCTCCTCAAGCCGTCCATCAAGCCGTCTCCAGAGTCCGATTCCATCTTCGTACCGCCTGACCCCGACGCGGCCGGGTCCGGCTCGAAGAACCAAGCAGGCGACCCTGGGACTTCAGTAGTCGGCCCGGGGACTTCGGCAACCGGCTCGGGGACTGCCACACCCGGCTCGGGGACTGTAGTAGCCGGCTCGGGGACTGCACCAGCACAACAGCCGGCGGCCGACTCCAGCATTTCACCACCCAGCCCGCCCACCCTGGTGGCAGTAGCCACATTGGCAGTAGGAGAAGTCGCGGCTCCGTCATGGGCTCAGTCCATCCTCAACTTCCTAGTAAACCAAGATCTGTCGGCTGACGAAACAAAGGCAAGACAAGTCCAACGTCGAGCCAGAGCATACACAATTGTCAACAGAGAACTCGTCAAGTGCAGTGTCACTGGAGTCCTCCAGCGATGCGTCGAGCAAGAGAAGGGCATTGCAATCCTCAGAGACATCCACCAAGGAGAATGCGGCCACCATGCGGCCTCAAGATCACTCGTCGCCAAAGCCTTCCGCCATGGTTTCTTTTGGCCGACTGCTTTGGATGACGCCAAGGAGTTAGTTAAATATTGCAAAGGGTGCCAACTCTTCAGCTCCAAGCAACACATGCCAGCTTCGGCACTCAAGACCATTCCCCTCACCTGGCCCTTCACCATTTGGGGACTGGACATGGTGGGCCCATTCAAGACGGCATGCGGCGGCATGACGCATTTGCTCGTCGCCGTGGACAAATTCACCAAGTGGATTGAGGCAAAGCCGATCAAGAAGCTGAATGGGCCGACTGTTGTGACATTCATCGCAGACATAACAACTCGGTACGGCGTGCCACACAGCATCATCACCGACAATGGCACGAATCTTGCCAAAGGAGCCTTGGCACGTTTCTGCGCAGCCCAAGGTATCCGGCTGGACTTAGCGTCCGTCGCCCACCCGCAGTCAAACGGCCAGCTCGAGCGAGCCAACGGCCTCATCCTCTCCGGCGTCAAGCCCCAACTGGTCGTACCTCTGGAGCGTTCAGCCGGCTGTTGGCTCGATGAGCTGTAGGCTGTCCTCTGGAGTCTGTGCACTACCCCAAACAAGTCAACCGGCTTCACTCCTTTCTTCCTCGTGTACGGTGCCGATGCGATCATCCCAACCGACATCGAGTTCGACTCGCCCCGGGTAACCATGTACACGGAGGCGGAGGCCAAGGAAGCACGAGAAGACGACGTCGACCTATTGGAAGAAGGCCGGCTGTTAGCCCTCAGCCGGTCTGCCATCTACCAGCAGGGTTTGCGCCGCTACCACAGTCGGAAGGTCAGGCCAAGATCTTTCCAAGAGGGCGATCTTGTGCTCCGGCTGATCCAGCGAACAGCCGGCCAGCACAAGCTCTCGGCCCCTTGGGAGGGCCCCTTCGTCATCAGCAGAGCTCTAGGCAACGACTCCTACTACCTAATCGACGCGTAGAAGCCCAACGCACACAAGAGAGACGACTCCGGCAAGGAGTCGGAACGACCATGGAACGCCAACCTCCTTCGAAGATTTTACAGTTGAAATGCAGTATGTATCACGCTAACTTTTGTACTAAATACGAGACGATAGGCCCCCCGAGGAGGGCTCGGGGACTGCCATCTTTTATCTATGAATGAAATGTATCATGCTTATGACCTTATCATTTAATTTACTTGTTCCGTCCGACACCGGGTTCGACTAGTCGGCCCGGGGACTGGCCGATTGGAGTTATATTAGAAGTCCTACCCGCGGTCAGACAAGTAGTGTGCCGACACCCAAGCTTAGCTCTTGCCAAAGTCACAGTTCGAAGAACCGGCTGTCCGGCTAGCAAGAGTCAAAAGCAGGAAAGGATGCCCACACGAAAAATGGCCAGGGACCAACGGACTAATATAACGAAAGCCGGTTCGCCGCCTACCACCGACCGACTACCAAAGTAGCCGGCCGGCCGGTTTCCATTCACTTCACTTCAATCCAAGAAAGCTTGAGTACTTGCCTCCCCAAAGAGGGAAGGCGGCAAAGGAAAAAGCCTCAGGATAAAAAGCATATGCGAATGGAAACCAAACATGCACATAATAATATTTAAAAAAAAGACCTCCAAGAGGCCAGCATTCAACATAGTTTGGATACACCCCTAGTGGGTGGAACTGCGAAAGCTTAATAAAGATTGTTTAAAAGGCAACAAGCAGGAAAAATAAGGACGGCAGATCAAGCTGGCGGAGCGACCGACAAGCCGGGCTGGTCGGCGGAGACGGTTGTGCCGGCTGAAGGAGTGGCCGGCTGGCGAAACTCGGCTTGATCACCGCCTCCCGCAAAGGGCGCGCTTCCACGCGCCTTGTTGCTGGAGGCACGCTCAGCCTGAGGCCGGCCGGTTGTTCCACTAGCCGGCTCGACGTCTTCACCGTCCTCTTCTTCGTTATCCTCGCCCTCGTCGCTGGAGGCGATCTCCTCTGCCGAGTCCTCGCCCACCACCGGGTTCAGCCCGAACCACTCCTCCGGCTGGGCAACGCCGTCATCATTGATTTCAGGTGCAAAAACGCTGATGTCGGTGCACTCGGCGATCGTCGAAGCACGCTGGGCGATAGCCGGCTGCACCTCCTCCAGCTCCGCGTCGGCCTCCAGCCGCCAAGTGCGCAGCTGGTCCAGGTTCAGCCCAGGGTACCAAGCTCGAACGAACTCCAACGCCCGCCCGGCTCCAAGACGGGCCGCCGACGCCTTCCAAGCTTCAAAGCGACCGACTGCGACCTCCAGCCAGTCGGCTGTCCGGCTTGGGGTGCGGGGGATTGTCTCGCCGGGCCAGAGGGCGGCCAACACCTGCGCCCCGGCACGTTGGAGCCGGCGAAGAATCCGGTGAGCCGGGTGCAGCCGCGCTTGGATAGCCAAGAGCTGCTCCTCAAGCGTCTGATTCGCGTCCGGCGCGATGTTGACCACCGCCTGACGGCGCGCCTCGCGATGGGCCTCGATGGTTTGGGCGGCGAAGGCGGAGTAGCCGAGAAAGTAGTCTGCACGAGAAAATAGGCAGCAGCACAACTCAAGCCAAAAACCAGGCGGCAAGGGGCAGGAGAGGAGCGAGGAAGGCGGCTTACCGTCGATCAAGTCCTCGATGCGGCCGAAGCCTTCATCCAGCGCTCGCCGGGTCTGAGCCCAGCTTGCCGCCTCGGTCTCAAACTCTGCCTTCAGGGCGGCCTCGCTATCCTGCGCTTTCTGCAGGGCCGCCTTGTGGCTCTCCTCTTGGCCAGCCAGCTTCTTGTCCAGGCAGTCACGCTCCTGGACCAAGGCAGCGTACTCAGCATCCTTGGTACGAAGGGCGGCCTGCGCTTCGCCGAGCTCCCTCCTCAAGTCGGCGTTGGCCCCTGAAAGCACGAAAAAGAAAAAAAGACCAATAAGGAAAAAGTCGTCAAGGAAGATCCGACCCGACTGCTCAGCAGTCGGCCCGAATCTCGGCGACTACACCCAGTGGGTGCGCTAACGCGCCCCCACAGGAGACAGACAAGATCAAGCAATTACTTTGGCTGTTGGTCATGTCGTCGGTCTTCCGACCCAACTCCTGAGCCTGGGAGTTGAAGGCGGCAGCACCGGAGTTATGATATTCCTAGAAGTTCAGACAGGAAGCAAAAATAAAGTAGTCATCAAGAAAGATCCGACCCGACTGCTTAGCAGTCGGCCCGAATCTCGGGGACTACACCCAATGGGTGCGCTGACGCGCCCCCACGAAAGAAATCAAGAGACCAAAGCGGCCAAGAATGAAAGACTCACCCGGATGGCGGCCCGCGTCGACAGGAACTCCTGGGTGTACTGCTGCAGCAGGGCGGCCTAAGCTTGAAGCCGGCTCCGGACCTCTTGAGCCGCCACATTCAGCTCGTCAGTCCCCCCGCTGGGAGTCCACTCGGACGTGGCGGTGCTGGCCACCTCCAGAGCCTCCGCCGACTAGCCGGCGCCCGCAACTCGGTGCGACTTCGGTAGAGCGGCGCTTCCCCCTGCGCGCCGATGCGTCACCGGCTGCACCTCGAAGCCGGCTCCGTCCTACGGCTCACCCCCGGCCGGCTCCTCTGGCGCCGTTGACGATTGGCCGCCTTGGCCCGCTCCGGTTGGCGCTGCCGGCGGCGCTCTCCCCGCGAAGACCACGAGGTCCTCCCTCCTCTCCATCCGCGGCGGGTCTTGGACGATTTCCTCCGCCAGGGGCAATGGAGTGTCAGGGGCCACGGCTCGGAGGGGAATGGCGAGCAGCGGAGGCTGGTTACGCGAACCCTCCGCTTCCATTTCCGTGGTCGCCGCCTCCGCCTGGGCCTTGGCTGCCGCGTCGGCCTGCTCCCTCGCCGCCTGGGCAGCCACTTTTTCCGCCGCCTCACGCTCCTCCCGCGCCTCACGGGTGTTCTGCTCCGTGGCCTCCCTGAGGTCGGCGCGGGGGTCCATGCGGCGGGAGACCAAAGACCCTCCAGTCGGCCCAACCACGGAGCCGCCCGGACCCCGCTCAAGAGAAAGCGACGCCCTGTCCAGTGAGCGGGAAAAGGTTAGGAAGAATGTTCGAACAAGAGAGAACGATGAAAAGCATGCGACCAGGCAATCGACGACTTACGCTGAGACCGTCTGAGGCTGCTTCACCGCCTTGCGGAAGCGGGCCGCTTTCGCGGCCGCCTCATCTCGTTTGGTCGCCGCGGTGGAGGCTTTGGACTTCTTCGGCCGACTGCCGAAGAGGGTTGACGCGGCCCGGCGCTTCTATGCGCCGCCGCTGGCAGCCGGCGCGGTGGACAAGCCCGCGCCCTGATGGTCGGCCGCTGGCTGGCGACGCGGGGCGACTTTGGCTTCAGCATCATCCGGCCACTCCTCGAAGCTGGCGGTAAGCCCCGTGCCTCCGGGCTCGGCGTCGTCCCCCACGACGGCGTTTTCCATGGCGGCCGCCCCCAAATCCAGGTCGTCGACGTCGTCCACCATGCGGTCGGGGACGTACTGGCGTTCTATCCCTGCTGCCCCGGTCGTCGGCGGAAGAAGGGGGTTCTGCTAAGAAGAACTGACCGATCAGAACCCGGCCATCATAAAGCCGGCTACCAACAAAAAGAAGAAAGAGAGGAAAGCTCACCACGGGCGAAGGATTGGCGCGAGAATACGGCACCTTGCCGTATCGCCAGTCCTCGGCGAGCTTGCAATTGGAGATATGATTTACCATGTACGACACCTCCGCATGAGGCATCTCCCTGGTGCTCAGCCGGCTTGGGTCGAAGTGGCCGCTCATCTGACACATCATGTCGGGCCGGCTTTGGAGAGGAAGTATCCGGCGCTCCACGAAGGCGGCCACCAAGTCGGCCCCGCTCAGGCCTTCCGACTGGATCATCACCCGAAGCCGGGAGACGGCAGCGTTCCCGGCCTGAGATAGTGACCTGGACGGGAAACTCCATGAGGGCTGCCTCCCAGCCGGCGGGCCGGCTATGTAAGCCGGCAGGTTGACGTGGTCTTCTTGCTGGGCGACGTTCTTCACATAGAAGTACGACTTCTGCCAGATCTTCACCGACTGGATCAGGGGGATGGACGGGAACGGGTTGTTCTCGCTCGACCTCCTCATGGCGATGAAGGCCTCGCAGGGGGCGGGCACGCCTGCAATGACGGTGCCGAGTTTGCTCTGGAAGAATTCCCCCCAGAGCTCCAGCGTGGGGAGCAGCGCCAAGAACCTTCGCCGAGAGAGACAAAGGCCGACAGCAGCATCACCGCGTTGGGCGTGAGGTGATGCGGCTGAAGATTGTACAACTCGAGGAAGGAGCGCAGGAATCCGCGCAGGAAGTGCGAGCGGAAGCCGCGCAGGAAGTGCGAGCGGAAGACGACCCGCTCGCGCTCCTCAGGTGCCGGCGAGATCTCCGTCTCTGGCGCCAGGCGGACCCGCACGAGGTTGGCGTCGGGCAGGCGCGGAGTCTGGCGGAGGAAGTCAACATGGTCCTCATGGACGTTGCAGCCGTCCCACCAGCTCAACAGCGCCATGGGAGCAAGACGATGTGGCGGCGCGGCGGCGCTGAGACGAGAGGCTGCGCCGGCAACGAGAGGAAGAAAGGAGGACGAGAAGGGGCGGAGCGAGAGAGAGCGTGCGAACCTCTGTCTCTCCCCCTACTTATAGGCTCGCGTGGCGGAGCCGAGGAGGCGCGGCGCGGGGAAATGTGGGGATCGATCATGCCCACTCCCCCACGTCCCGCGTTTATTGTGCCCTAACGGCTAAATAAAATCGCCACGGGAAGGCGAGCGGTCCACCTGGGCCGCAGAAGATCAGTGTTCGGGCCGAGGCCTAGGAGTGGTGGGCCAGGGCCTGCGGCGGCGTCCCGTCGCGCGTGTGCGCTGGCAGGGTCTCGCTGCCACGTGGCCTACAGGAGGGCCCGCGGTCAGCATGCGGGTCGACCACTTTCCCGCCTGCAAGACGCAGGGCTCCCCGAACTCGGCACACACCAGCAAAGCCGGCTCTTCAGGGTAGGAAGCTGACCAAGCTTCTCGTCCCTTTTTCCGCCTCGAAGCTCGATCAGCTTCGGGGACTACTTTGGAGTAAATAGCCATGGGTAGCCTAGCCGGCTTCCCCTGGCCCTTCTGAGAAAATTACGAGCCCGTCCGGCTCTCAAGAATCCAAGACATAGGGCCGCCTTCTTCTGGCCGGCTGTCTCCCAGGCCGGCTATTGGAAGGCGGCCCGACTTTAGCCCTCATGAAGAAAGCCATGGGAGGGCCGACTTAGAGAAGCCGGCCGCGAGGAGGCCGACTCCAGGAAGCCGGCTCCCATAAAGCGGTCGAGACTGTACCCTCAAAGTTTGCATCCACCTAGTGGCAATGAGACGGGGCGTGGCTACAGTGAAGCCTGCCACCCCCGAATCCCCGAGTGCGCCTGGCACAGTGCGCCGTACGGGTGGCCATGACCCGTCCAGCGCGGCACTGTTGCCACACTGACCCTGATGTCATCCACGATGGGTTACCAGTACGGCCCATGGGTGGTGGGCCCCTTCAGGCAGAGAGACACCTGAAGGCGGCCTGGCCTCCCCCAGTCGGCCCGAGACGGAGCCGGCTCTCTCCAGCCGGCTTGCCACCCCCTCGAAGGAGATGCCCCATTAAGGAGACAAGACGCGGTGAGGCTACAGTGTCCACCCGCCGGACGGCAGCACTAGAGCCATGCTTACCTCGGCGAAGCCCTCGTCACCAAGATTGAGCAACAGTAACCAGCCACTAACAAGGCCCTGGACAGTGGGGCCTGTCTGTCGACCAGGGAGCCGGCAGCCGGCAGGACCCACCAGCCGGCGGGCCCCACCAGCCGGCGCAGAAGCCGGAGAGCGAAGACACAGACGGCTGGGCCCCATGCCCAGCCGGATTACCATTGTACCCTCGGGGGGTAGGCCTATATAAACCCCCTGGGGTACCCATGCAAAGGGTTGGACCCCCAGCTAGTTTTAGACACCATACAAGGAGAAGAAGCAGACTAGCCGTGCCCTTCTTCCTCCTCCCACCGAACAGCTCAAGGAGCATTGTGTAGCTACTTGTCCATCTAGTGATCATGCGGAGACCCCGCAGAGCAGCAGTAGGGGTGTTATCTCCACGGAGAGCCCCGAAGCTGGGTAAGATTCACCGGCGTGCATGTCTTCGCCTCATCCCGTTTCCAGGCACCGGCGATGTCTTCCTGGCTCCCGCAATGATAAGCCACCCGTTGGCATATGTCGCACCTACCACTCAACATCCCTGTTCTCGGCGTTTAATTTGCTGGCCTGTTTGAAAACCCAACACTATCTATTTGTATGATTAGGAGGCTTTTCGGGGGTGCCGTGAATCTGGCATGGATGATCAAGTATGCAGTCCAAGCTGGATGGGCCCGAATTGTTCTTTTGGAATGGCTTCTTCTGCTTACCGGACTTAGAGTCGCTGAATCCAGCGTTGACCGCTATACCATCGGTGTTGTCACTGTTGTTTCGTCGCTTGCATCTATTGCATCGAGACTTGTCTTTGTTGCTTTTAACTTCAAGGGTGCCGGCATCGCTTGCATTGTTTTTGCTACAGGCCAACCAACTATCTCTGCCCGCACAAAAGAGGTTCATGAGTCCGTGAGGGCTGCCATGGATTTTGGCTTTTCTTGGCCGAGGTGGCGAGCGAGCCATTCGTCGCGGATGCTATGCTTAAAAGCTGCTAGAGCTTCGGCGTCTGGACAGTCGACAATTTGGTTCTTTTTAGTTAAGAACCTTGTCTAGAATTTCCTGGCGAACTCTTCGGGCTGTTGAACTATATGGCTTAAGTCATCAGCGTCCGGAGGTCGAACATATGTACCTTGGAAATTATCGAGGAAAGCCTCTTCCAAGTCCTCCTAGCTGCCAATTGAATTTTCAAGCACACTGTTTAGCCAATGCCAAGCTGGCCCTTTGAGTTTTAGAGGGAGGTATTTTATGGCATGAAGGTCATCTCCGCGGGCCATATGGATGTGGAGAATGAAGTCCTCAATCCATACCGCAGGGTCCGTCATTCCATCATATGATTCTATGTTCACGGGCTTGAATCCTTCTGGGAATTCGTGATCCAGGACCTCATTAGTGAAGCAATGAGGATGTGCGGGGCCTCTGTATTGGGCCGTATCGTGGCGCGGCTCCGATAGAGTCTGTATGTGATATTCAACCCGCCCATGACTGGGTTTGTCACGTCTGAATAGGTGGCTGCTGTCGCGTGTCGAGGCGCGTCCTCGCGATCCGTAGATTGATCTGGTGTGTCCTGCTTTATTGTTCAGTGTCTGCCGGAGGTCTTATGTACGGCCGTGGGCTAATTTGCCTCTACCTAAGTGATGAGGCGGGGCTGGCTGGTGTTCGGCATGAGTTGCCGTTTTGTCCCGACTACGTGGTGGTCGATCGGCCATGGTATGTACTCCGGCGCCTCCTTGTCGAACTAAGGTACCAATTTGCGCTTTGGGTAGCTTTTGGTTGGGTGCTTGATGCCGTATTCTTCGGCTGCTAGGACATCCGTCCATTTATCATTGAGCAGATCCTGATCAGCTTGAAGCTGCTGCTGCTTCTTTTTTAGGCTCCTTTCCATGGCTATTAGCTGGCGCTTGAAGCGCTCCTGCTCAAGAGGTTCCTCGGGCATGATGAAATCTTCGGTGCCGAGGCTCACCTCATCATCGGAGAGCGGGAGGTAATTATCGTCCTCCGAATTTTCATGATTGGCCTATTTTAACAGGGCTAACCTGCTCATCTTCCCGTTCATCTTGTTTGTTTGCTTTATCGACGGGGTATTCGTTGTCTTCGGCACCTTCCGGAGTGTCATCTTCTCATGTGCCGGTGTTGTTGTCTTTACTGCGGCGTGACTTAGAGCGGCGCCGCTGACGACGGTGCTTTGACTGTATTTCGGAAGTTTATCCTCAACTGGGGCTTCCTTATCGTCGCCGCTGTGCTCCTTTGGTGCATCCACCATGTATACGTCATATGAGGAAGTGGCCGTCCAGCGTCCGGTGAACGGCAGGTTCTGGGCCTCCTCTTCTCCGGCATCGTCGTCCATACCGTCAATGTCCTCGGAGTCTTTATCAAGTTCGTCGGTCAAATCCTCGATCGTGGCTATAAAGTGGGTGGCGGGTGGGACGTAGAATTCTCCATCGTCAGCCCCTAGTTCGACCCAGATATAGTTCGGCTGTGGGGTCCTCCGCCAAGGACAGGTTTTTAATGAGTTCAGCATATCACCCAAAGGCGAGTGCTGGAAGATGTCTGCGGTACAGAATTTGAAGATCGATGAACAATCAAGCTCGGTGTCCGCGGGCTCACGCGGTTTGGAACCTGCGGCCGGAGACGAGTCCAGCATTCCGGTGGCATAGGCCTCATGTGAGACCAGATCCATGTACGGCTCCAACACCGTGGAATATGCGGTCTCCGAGGTGAGGTTAATCCTTCCGTCTCCGGATGGCACAGCCTGCTCCGGCTCTAGGGCCAGGGCAGTTACAGGAGCGATCTCCTGGATGCGTCTTGATGAAACATTTTGGTCATGATCATCGGGGTGACCGGGAGCGGCCACCGTGGAATCGAATCCGGCAAAGATCAAGTCTCCACGGATATCTGCGACGTAGTTCAAGCTCCCGAATCAGAACTGATGGCCAGGGGCGTAGCTTTCAATCTGCTCCAGATGGCCAAACGAGTTGGCCCGCAGTGCGAAGCCACCGAATACGAAGATCTGCCCGGGGAGGAAAGTTTCTCCGCAGACAACGTCATTATTGACGATTGAAGGGGCCATCGAACCTTTCAGCGACACCACAAAGGAACTCTCAATGAAAGCACCAATGTTGGTGTCAAAACTGGAGGATCTCGGGTAGGGGGTCCCGGACTGTGCGTCTAAGGTTGATGGTAATAGGAGACAACGGACACGAAGTTTTACCTAGGTTCGGGCCCTCTTGATGGAGGTAATACCCTACGTCCTTCTTGATTAATATTGATGAATACGAGTATTACAAGAGTTGATCTACCACGAGATTGTAATGGCTAAACCCTAGAAGTCTACCCTATATGACCAAGGTATTGAGTATATCCTTTCTGGACTACACCCTCCGGTTTATATAGACACCGAGGGGATCTAGGGTTACATAGAGTCGGTTACATAAGAGGGAATCTCCATAGTTGTTCGCCAAGCTTGCCTTCCACGCCAAGGAGAGTCCCATCTGGACACGGGTATAGTCTTCCATCTTCATGTCCTTACATCCCATCAGTCTGGCCCATAGATAACAGGCCGGACGCCCGACGACCCCTTGGTCCAGGACTCCCTCAGGTAGGGCGCGCCCCCACCCTCGTGGCCAGGGTGTGGGCCCCCCCTGGAACTTTCTTCGCTCAGTATTTTTTATATATTCTGGAAATAACTTCCGTGAAGATTCATGACTTTTGGAGCTGTGCAGAATAGGTCTCTAATATTTGCTCCTTTTCCGGCCCAGAATCCCAGCTGCCAGCATTCTCTCTCTTCATGTAAACCTTGTAAAGTAAGAGAGAATAGGCATAAGTATTGTGACGTAATGTGTAATAACAACCCATAATGCTATAAGTATCGATATAAAAGCATGATGCAAAATGGACGTATCACGAAGCACCGGGCACACAGGTTGAAATACTTAGGAAATTCATAGAAGGCAGAGCTAATTTCGATAGATGCGCAAAATGATACAGCTACAGGGGTGGGCCCTGACAGCTTGAGGATAATACAACCCGAGGGGACCCTCAACTGAACAACCAACAAGTCACCTGGCACCAATTTTGTAGAAGTGTCGAGGTAGTTGAAGAAGCATGCCGTGGAGATTGCTCCTCATGAGCTGGACGGCTCCGGAGGCCTGGGAGGCCCGCAAGGCCCAAAAGGCTCGCCAGGGTCCAGGACCTCCTGAGACGCGACCGCCAAGCGCCTGGCCTTGTGAGACGCCATAGTACGCTGCGCCAGGCGCTGGTACAAGGCGCCTATGTTCAGCAGGCTGAACAGCATGCAGACGTAGTTGCAGGGGTGGCCCCCACGCCGGCCAACGCGTGACGGCCAGAAGAGATCATGCGAAGCGGACCTGTTGAGGCACGGGATGTTGACGCAGACGTGCAGCTCGCCACCCGCGTCGAGGGCCGCAACTGCACTAGGTGGTGCGGGGCGACGCTCGCCACGCATGGCCCACACCTCCTGAAGCTCCTCGATCGCTTGGTGACGAATCCTCGCGTTCTTGGCACCTTGCTCCTTGCACCTTGCTTATGGGGGCATGCATCGAAGCATGCCTCCAAGTGATGCTCAGGCACCTCCCTCGTTGCAATACTCAAGTCAGAGGCCCTCTAGATGGAAGCCCTCGAGCACGTCCTGCGGGAAACGTCGGGCACGCCTTCCTATGCAGGAGGAAGGGGTGCCCCGATAGTAGGCGCGGGGCCCGAGGTGCCTCCAGAGGGCTTCTCGGTCTTTAGATGACCCTTGGGGAGGAGCTGCTTCTTCTCCGCGGGGAGTGGCCTCGAGATGCAGGACGCCACCCTCGTCGTCGGAGTTCTCGTCTGCGGTAGCACGGTAGGCATGCTCAAGAGAACAGACCGCGTCTTTCTCATCTCAGGCGACTGTGATGATGCCGCTACACCCTGGCATTTTGAGGACATTGTAGCCATGGTGGGTTGCCGCCATGAACTTGGCGATGGCAGTGTACCTGAGGATGGCATTGTACGGGGGGCTGATGTGGGCGACATCAAAGTTAATGAGCACGGTGTGGTAGTTGTCACGCTTGCCGAAGGTGATGGGAAGGCTCACCTGCCCCAGGGGTGTGGTGGATCCATTAGTCACTCATGAGAAAGGCTTGGTGGGCTGGAGCTAGTCATAAGGCACTTGGAGCATGTCGAACGTTTCCACAAAGAGGACATTGACCCCAGCGCCATCGTCGATGAGGGTCTTGGTGACGAGGAGGTTTCTGATGGTGGGCGTGCAAAGCATGGGAACTGTGCCTACCGTGGCCGAGCACTTGAGGTGATCCATGGAATCGAAAGTAAACAAAATCAAAAGTCTGAACGACACCCTAAGGGCTGTATATATGGAGGAAGAGGGGGGAATTTCATGGCCCTTGGAGGAGGAGTCCGAAACCAACCCTAACTCTTGTTTCCCAACAGATACGGACTCTAAAAATAGCCTATAGTTAAGTATTTGGAAAATACATGGGCCGGGCCCAATAATAAGGTGACGTAGCACCTAGAATAGCCTCTGGACAAAATTTATGAAGTGGCATCTTGTATATTTCGTCCAAGGCTTCATGCACTCCTTATGGTGGCTTCAAAGTCCTGAAATCATCACTTGTAACTCCATTCTTGATCCCCTTGCGCATGCCATCATCTCCATGCTTGGTCTTGCTCCAGTGTTCATCCCTCTTATCCATGCCAGGCCCTTCATTTGTAAGAAAAACAATGTATCCAATTTAGGCAGCATCATATTCTCATGAACATTAGAATCATTACTAAGAAACGAAAGTACCTGATAATTTAATTGGCGTGCGCGAGCTCTTGTAATTGGTCCTGTATGTATAGCAGTAGGGGCTATGGGTGTAACAATGGTATTGATGTCCCCATCATCCTCCCCTTCTTGAAATTTATCCAATTTATTTTCTCTAACACCTTGAAAGGACCATCAGCACGTGGCATTAGCTTTGATTTGCGCAAATTACGAAATATATCCTTACGCAAATGTAACAAAACAAGATCTCCAGGTGCAAACACAACATGTTTTGTACCCTTATCACCAGCAAGTTTATATTTAGCTTTCAAACGCTCAATGTTTTCCTTAGTTAACTCATGCATTTTTAAAATCAATTCAGCATGTTCTTTAGCATCAAAATTAACCTTCTCTGAAGATGGAAGGGGCACCAAATCAATAGGTGCACGAGGTAGGAAACCATACACAATTTCAAAAGGACACATATTAGTAGTAGAATGCAATGAATGATTATATGCAAATTCAATATGAGGCAAGCATTCTTCCCACATTTTCTTATTATTCTTCAAAATAGCCCTAAGCATAGTAGTCAATGTTCTATTGACTACTTCATTTTGTCCATCAGTTTGGGGGTGACAAGTAGTACTAAAAGGAAGTTTAGTCCCCAACTTAACCCATAAACATCTCCAAAAGTGGCTAAGAAATTTAGTATCACGATCTGAAGCAATAGTATTTGGCACACCATGCAAGTGAATAATTTCACGAAAGAACAAATCAGCAACATTAACAACATCATTGCTTTTATGACATGGTATAAAGTGTGCCATTTTCGAAAATCTATCCACGACAACAAATATGCTATAGATGCCCTTCTTTGTTCGAGGTAAACCTAAAACAAAGTCCATAGATATATCCTCCCAAGGAACACTAGGTACAGGCAAAGGCATATATAAACCACGAGGATCGAGTCGTGACTTAGCTTTTTGACATGTAGTGCAGTGAGCAACAAAACGCTCAACATCCCATCTCATCTTTGGCCAAAAGAAATGTGTAGCAAGTATATCCTCCGTCTTCTTGACGCCAAAGTGTGCCATTAATCCTCCTCCATGCGCCTCCTGCAACAAACGAAAGATGAACGGAGCTAGCTGGAATGTGATGCGGAGCATCCCACAATCATCCCCATGGCGCACCTACACCTCCAATGACACCACTTGGACCAATGACAAGAGCCAGAGCCAAGGCTATCGAAGATAAGGTGAACTCACTCCTCTCCAACCTTCCACTTTCTATGCATGAGACATGGCTACTACCTAAGTCTGAGACATTGTGCATGATCATGTATCAAAAGGATCCTCCTGAAGATGTACGTGAAGATGTACAAGCCCCCAAGTGCACGGATGAAGAAAACCAACGGAAGGAGTCAAGGACACCTCCCAGACCCCGGACATCCGGCCACGACCCCGGACGTCCGGCCCTTGGAGCTTCACCCACCACAGCCGCTCAGCCGCTAGGACACTACAGGCCATGGACATCCGGCGTCGCCAGCCCGGACATCCGACCCTTCCCAAGCCCCCGGAAATCTGGCTGCCAGCCCAGATATCCGGACACCCCCGAACCCGAGAGCAACATGGCCAGCTTCACCAGCCCAGACATCCGGCCTCCACAGCCCAGACATCCGGCCCTCCATGAACGTCCGGCCTCCCCTGTCTGTGCACAGTGTAAGGGCCAGAGGCCCATGTACCCCTTCACCCACCTAGACTATATATACTCCTCCTCGTCCTTCTTTCTAGGGTTAGCATTGATTTAGCTCAGATTTAGAGATAGACCATTGCTCATCCGCATCAGATCTACTCCATGATAGAGATCGCGGCCCCTCTTCGGAGAAGATCCCTTTGGATTCAAGACCTCCTTGCAGAGAAGAACATCAAGACCTCCTCACGGAGAAGACCGACTACCTTTGTATCGTTGTTAGTTGTCCGTCGATCGTGTGATCTCTTATGTACTCGAGGATCTAGCACATGTGTGACTATTTTGTGTTGGTTCAGCGATTCTCCCGTGTTTTCCCTTGTGTTTCCCCTCGTGTTCTTCGTATTCTTCGCGGGATCCGCTCCTTTCGTGAAATATCGGCTGCTTAGGGTTATACCCTACATCAGAATGCATAGCTTGTTAGCACGAAACACAAATCCATCATTAAGAACGAACTTGTTCCCAGTTTTCCCTTCCTTGATCTTTGATGGTCTCCAAACCAAATATTTTAAAGTCAAGTTGTGAAAGCGTAGTATAACGACAAGACAATGCATCATCAATAACATTTTCTTTACCCTTCTTGTGTTTAATGACATAAGGGAAAGCCTCAATGAATTCAACCCATTTAGCATGTCTATGGTTCTGTTTCGCTTGACTTTTAATGTGTTTCAAAGATTCATGATCAGAATGTATAACAAATTCCTTGGGCCATAAATAATGTTGCCATGTTTCTAAGGTCTGAACAAGAGCATATAATTCTTTATCATAAGTAGAATAGTTCAGACTAGGCCCACTCAATTTTTCAGAAAAGTATGCAACATGTTTGCCATCTTGTAATAACACACCTCCTAATCCAATTCCACAAGCATCACATTCAAGCTCAAATGTCTTATTAAAATCAGGAAGTTGGAGTAAAGGAGGATGTGTCAACTTATATTTCAATACCGTGAAGGCTTCTTCCTGTGTGGTACCCCAAACAAAAGGCACATCCTTCTTTGTAAGCTCATTGAGAGGTGCAGCAATGGTGCTGAAATCTCTCATAAAACGCCTATAGAAACCAGTGAGGCCAAGGAAACTCCTCACTTGTGTGACCGTTTTAGGCTACGGCAAACTCTCAATAGCTCCAATCTTGGCTTTATCAACTTCAATTCTCTGTGGAATAACAACATAGCCAAGAAAAGATACTCGGTCGGTGCAAAAGGTGCACTTTCCAAGGTTACCAAACAAACGTGCATCACGTAGAGCAATAAAAATAGCACGTAAATGTTCCAAATGTTCCTCGAAAGATTTAATATAAATCAGTATATCATCAAAATAGACTAACACAAATCATCTAATGAAAGCATGCAAAACTTCATTCATTAACCTCATGAAAGTACTAGGTGCATTAGTTAACCAAAAAGGCATGACTAACCACTCATATAAACCAAACTTAGTTTTAAATGCAGTTTTCCATTCATCTCCCAATTTCATACGAATTTGATGGTATCCACTATGCAAATCAACTTTGGAGAATATTGTAGAGCCACTCAATTCATCAAGCATATCATCTAGCCTAGGAATAGGATGACGATAATGAATAGTAATATTATTAATGCCTCTGCAATCAACACACATACGCGATGTACCATCCTTTCTTGGACTAGAATATTAGGAACAACACAAGGACTAAGGGATTCACGAATATAACGTTTATCGAGTAGCTCCTGGGCTTGACGCATAATCTCCTTCGTCTCCTCTGGATTGGTACAGTATGGTGCACGGTTGGGTAGCGAAGCACCGGGAATTAAGTCAATTTGATGCTCAATCCCTCGAATAGGTGGTAATCCCGGTGGCACGTCTTGTGGAAAGACGTCGGTGAACTCCTGCAAAATGTTAGTAACAACAGGAGGCAAAGAGGAAGGCACGTCCACGAATGAAAATAATGCATGTTTGCACATAAAAGCATAGCAAATAGATTTGCTGAAATCTAGATCATCAATATCAGATTTTGTGGCAAGTAAACATGCACTTCTCAATTTAATTTCAGAAGCAACGTTAGATGGTTTATTATTAGGCTTCATGTGTTGCTCAAATTATTTTGCCACAATCTGATTTTCACTCTTGTTTTTCTCCTGTTTTGCTTTATTAGCTCTATTAATATCATCTTTCAAAATGGAATCAGGAGTCATAGGAAGCAAAGTAATATTTTTATCCTTATGAGAAAGAGTATACTGATTGTTTCTACCATGGTGTACAGAATTTTTATCAGATTAGCATGGTCTACCAAGTAATAAGGAACATGCTTGCATAGGTACCACATCACAATCAACATAATCAGCATATGTAGAGATACTAAAATGCACACGAACAGTACATGTTACATTAACCTTGTCGCTGTTGTTGAACCATTGGATGTAGTAAGGATGTGGATGTGGTCTTGTGGTGAGAGATAGCTTCTCCACCATATCCATGCTAGCCAAGTTGTTGCAGCTCCCTCCATCTATGATGACGCGAACAAAACATTCGTTCACAACTCCCTTTGTATGGAACAAATTATGCCTCTGATTTTGCTCAGCTTGTGTGACCTGCACAATCAAAACATGTTGAGCAACTAAACATGCATACCTGTCAGCGTCTTCAGGTGCCATGTATTGTGTCTCATGATCAGAATCATCTCCACCGTGTTCTTCACGTGTAATAAGAGCCAAACTCTCCACATCATAGTCACTAGCTGATTCATACGCACCATCCTTCGTAGCAATCATCACACGCTAAGACTTGCATTCTCTCGCATAATGACCTCTTCCCTTACAACAACGACAAATAATATCACTTGCCTGCCTTGTTGATGCCATGAATGATGAAGAGCTCTGTACAGGCCCGACAGGTGTGCTCTTGGTAGATAGGGGTGGTTGTGCCTGCTTTCTTGTATCACGGCTGGAGGTGGCAGCTGAAGGAGGTGCCGATACAGTAGAATGTGTGGAAGTAGAGGATGCACGCAGTGTCCATGAGGAAGGTCGACCTGTAGAATAGTTAGTTTGTGCCAATGCCTGTCGATCCTGCACTTCACGTTTAGCTTTACAAGCAAGATGTAATAAATGAGTGACATTATTATACTCCGTATACTCTATAATGGTCTGAATCTCTCTATTTAATCCACCCATAAAACGTGCAAGCATAGCTTCATTATCCTCAACAATACCACATCTGATCATGCTAGTTTGTAATTCCTGATAATATTCCTCTACATAATTTTTTCCTTGTCTTAAACGCTGCAATTTTTGAAGTAATTCACGTTGATAATATGGTGGAACCCAACGAGTACGCATAGCAGTTTTCAGAACAACCCAAGTAGTTGGAATATTATCGGATATAATCAACGATGTTCAGACCACCACACACAAGCAAAACTAGTGAAAGCACAAAGTGCAGCAGCAACACGTCTCTCCTCGGGATATTCTAAACATATAAAATGTTGTTCGGTTTCTAACTCCCAAGTAAGATATATATCAGGAACGTATCTACCATCAGATGGTGGACTATTCAATTTCAGTTTAGGGAGATGGTCATGATCTCGTACCAGAGGGGGATCCCTACCATTGTGATTATTTGCATGTGGACAACCTGGTGGTTGTGTTGCTGGTGGTTGCACGTAGTTCTGATTTTGATCAACCTCATCCTTGTAATCTCCCACATAATCGTCCTCCTCCTCATCAGTAGTAGGAGCCATAGAAGTATCAACAGTAGCACCAACAGTTTGGCCTGGCGCAAGAGGGAAACGGCTCGCTCGGCGGAGGGCTGTTTCACGACGTGGAGGTAGTCTTTGTTGTTGTTGTTGTTGTTGTTGTTGTTGTTGTTGTTGTTGTTGTTGTTGTTGTAGAGATGCGTTAGGTGCAGCCGGTGGTGGTGGTGGAACACACGCGAGCAATTCATTAAACTTGTTATCGAGCTTTGTCTCAAATGTCTTCTCCATGCTATCTATCTTCTCCATGGCCTCTTCAAATCTCTTTATCACATCTTGCACCTGTCGACTCATCATTTGCTAAAATTTATCATGCAACTCCTTCTTTGTCATGTTCTCCCAGTCAGTCTCGTCGGCTTGTGATCCCGCGATGGTTAGTAGCAATTGAAACACACAATAATATGATCCTATAGACTACTAACAAGAGGTGGTGGTGGGTGTCACAAATCCGTCAAGCAAATCTCAAATTCTTACCAGTTCTTACCCAGCAGCAGGCGGTGATCGGCAATCGTCGTAGTCAAAACTCTCAAAGCTTGGATAGAGCGATTACCAAGGAGAGTCAAATGCACGACGTAGATGTATGTGGAGCTGGGAAGGCTTATAATATGGTAGCAAAAAGGATCAACAATAATCAATTCAGAGATGCAAAGTTGAATAAACGCTCAACGACGGTACTGTGCTGGTCCTAGGCTACACCGTGCTAGAGACGCGAGCCTAGAACACTAACAAAATCATGGCGCTGCACGTAAATAAGGGAGAGGAGCACACTCTGAATTTTTTCTCTTTGTTTGCACTTTTTTCCTCTTTTTTTCTTCCGCAATAATTTTTTTCGAAAAAGTCTACAAATGGTCTAAAAACTGCTAGCCAAAATTTCCCAGACTTAGTTTTTTTAGTTTGGAACTATTTTTCTACCGCGGGTAGCATGGAAGTTGGAGAGTTCGACATGGTCACGACTCGTACTATCGCATGATCTGGAACTAGAAAATAAAGGAACAAATACTGGACTCGGACTAGGACTGGTGGCGGAGATGAATCTGGTGGAACTCGGACTAGTGGCGGCGATGAATCTAGTGGAACTCGGACTGGTGGCAGATATATGTTGCAGGTGGACTCGGATTGGCGTGATGGCGGCAGATAGGTGGTGGCGTATATTGACTTGGATTGGCGGTGAATATGTAGTGGTGGTATATGGCAGCGGCGATGAAGTTGGTGCGGTGGTGGTATACGGCAGCAGCGATGATGATGATGCGGTGGTGATATATGGTAGCGGCGACGTGACAATCTGTGAACAGAACTCGAAACTCTAAAGGAATAGACGCTAAGACTAGCAACTTGACACAATGATGCAACTGCAAATTCAACAAAGCAAATACAAAAAAGATTATGCAAAGGCTCAAATTAGTTTGGGTAGGATGAACTAACCCTAAATTTTTTGGCTTTTTCGTGGACAATAGGTATGAAGAACAGACTCGATCGTAACTACGAAAAAACTGTAAAATCTCATTGGCAACCTGGAAATCTGATACCACTTGATAGAGGCAAAGGTGTCCCGTCTTTCGATGAGATGGTGGATATCGTTTTGGAGGAAATTGATTTCGACGATCTGCTACGAACGTGCGAGGACATCAACTCCGAGAGGTTATTGACCACGCCGGAGCATGATCAACCTGACCACGAGGGTTTGTTTCCTGCAGGCAAATGAAGAGCAAGCAAGAAACTAAGATTTCAATCTGGATATTGCGAATATAAGAGCAAAGCTTCATTGATCAAAGGTGGGGTTCTGTGACGCCTTTGTCTAGTCGTTGAACACAAAGAAGTATGCGTAGTTGCAGCTATGGCAAACTTTAATGTAAACAAAACCCAATGTCTAAACGACGCCCTAAGGGTTGTATATATGGAGGAAGAGGGGGGATTTCGTGGCCCTTGGAGGAGGGGTCTGAAACCAACCCTAACTCTTATTTCCCCACACACACGGACTCTAAAAACAGCCTATACTTACATATTTTGAAAATCCATGGGCCTGGCCCAATAATAAGGTGATACGGCACCTAGAATAGCCTCTGGACAAAATTTATGAAGTGGCATCTTGTATATTTATTCCAAGGCTTCATGCACTCCTTATGGTGGCTTCAAAGTCCTGAAATCATCACTTGTAACTCCATTCTTGATCCCCTTGCGCATGCCATCATCTCCATGCTTGGTCTTGCTCCAGTGTTCATCCCTCTTATCCATGCCAGGCCCTTCATTTGTAAGCAAAACAAATGTATCCAATTTAGGCAGCATCATATTCTCATGAACATTAGAATCATTACTAAGAAACGAAAGTACCTGATAATTTAATTGGCGTGCATGAGCTCTAGTAATTGGTCCAGTATGTATATGTCTCCAGGACCCTCCAAATCCTGGACTAGTGACCTCGGAGATTCTTCAAACTCCAGATCCAATAGTGGGTCAGGGTTCGGATTTCAACCCGCCCACCCACCAGAAGCAATATTCCCTAAGGAATTCAGGTCCTCCAGACATATGTGACCTAATTTACGTATGACAACAACCTCAGGACATGGTCCATCACTTCTGGGACAGGTTCCTCCTTGTTAAAAAAAGATTAAAGATCGTTGCGACGACGACGCGGTTTCAGTTGTTTGCCAGAAATGTATGGACGAGGGAATTCTCAATGCCCTCATCCGCCACCGCATACCACACTTCACAGATTTGGCACACATAGTACAGAAGTACTGCACAATGGAAAGCGCATGGAAAGCCCAGACAGCCTAATGGGATCCTCCTGCCTTTAAGCAGCCTATCGGACGAGCAAAAATAATGCACCCTAATGGAGCACCGGAAAATCATCTCATTGACAAAAAAAATCAAATCCTTCACGGGACATAGAATTGTCCTAGACGAATTGCTCGACAAGCCCTGTCAGATACACACGACGCCGAATACCGAACCAACACACAGCCTTCGGGCATGTTGGGTACTTCGGCAAGTGTCTAAGAGCGGCGAGGCCATCCTCACCAACACTACCCCGGATAAGTACTCTTCGGAGGATGGCAATCTCAATCTCTTCATGGTCTTCGAGACCTTTTCTTCAAATAATCGGTACAAAAGGGCGCTCCGCGACCTCGCCGAAGTCAACCAAGTAGCCGCAATAAACCCTTGAAACGATATGGCAATAACTTTTACCGCCAACGACGAACCAAGGTCCACATCAGCCCGAGCATCTGCCGCCTTGGTCTTAAACCCAATTGTGGATGGCTTTCGACTCACCAAGGAGCTCATGGACGGCGGCAGCAGATTGAACCTCATCTACAAGGACACGCTCAATATGTAAATGGACAAGAGTCGCATCGAGCAAAGTGGCACCACCTTTCTGGGAATTATCCCTAGTCAAAAAGCACGATGCTCGGGGAAAATTAAACTTGATGTAGTGTTCGGCACGCCGGAGAACTACAGTTCCGAAGAGTTTCTCTTCCACGTGGCACCTTTCAATAGCGGATACCACACCCTGTTGGGGCGAGACGCCTTCACACGCTTTCAAAGCCATACCCCACTACGAGCACATGAAGCTCAAAATGACAGGGCCCAACGGAGTTATCACAATCACTAGTGATCCGGATATAAGACTCTGCGCCGAAAACAAAACTGCATCCTTGGCCCTCGCGGCCGAGGAGTTAACCACTCCGCATTCCATAGTGGAAAAAGATGATGTAATCCTCTATAAGAGGCCCAAGTCCACTTCTGTCAAACCAGCAAACGAAATACTTAAATTTCAAGTGCACCCGACGGATCCCAACAAGATAGCCTCTATTGGAGCATAGCTGGATCCGACAGTAGACGTCGCCTTGCGAGCGTTCCTACACGATAATTGGGACATCTTTTCCTGGCACCCTTCGGATATGCCAGGAATCCCACGCAGACTGACCGAACACAGCCTCAACATAATAAAGGGGTTCAAACTAGTCAAGCAAACGTTGCGATGATTTTCCGAACCCAAACGACAAGCTATGGGGAAGGAGCTAGCCAAGTTACTCGAAGCCGGGTTCATTAGAGAGATCAATCACCCAGACTGGCTGGCAAACCTGGTCATGGTGCCAAAGAAGGATAAATCCTCGCGCCTTTGTGTCGATTTTAAGGACCTCAATAAGGCTTACCCTAAGGACCCCTTCCCACTGCCCCGCATTGACCGAATCATTGACGCGACCGCATGACATGACTCACTGTGTTAACTCGACACATACTCTGAATACCATCAAATTAAGATGAAGGGGACCGACCAAGCCGCAACAGCATTCATTACCCCCTATGGGCCTTTCTGCTTCAACACTATGCCTTTCGGGCTAAAAACGTCAGCGCCACTTACCAATGCATGATTCAAACATGTCTGGTAAAGAAAATTGGCAAGACAGTGGATGCATATGTTGATGATGTTGTCATCAAGACTAAACACATCAAATCATTGGTGGACGATCTATGACTCACATTCGACAACCTCCAAACATATGACATACGGCTCAATCCCGAAAAATGGGTCTTTGGCGTTCCAGCTAGAAAACTACTCGGGTTCATCGTTTCCAATAGAGGAATTGAAGTGAACTCGACAAAAATCCGAGCCTTGTCACAATTGGCAACGCCAACAGACTTAAAGCAAGTCCAAAAACTAGTCGGGTGCGTGGCAGCCTTGAGCTGCTTTATCTCCAGATTAAGAGAAAAGGCGCTACAACTTCATCCACTCCTCCGACACACTGACCACTTTGAGTGGACGTACTCGGCTACAGCCGGATTGTAAGAAATAAAAAATTTGTGAGCAAGCAACCCAATCCTTGCCGCACCAAGTGTTGGCGAATCTATGTTGCTCTACATATCTGCGACTCATTAGGTAGTGAGTGCGATGCTTGTCGTCGAACGGCAGGAGGAGGGACATAAATTCCCACTCCAGAAACCAGTGTACTATGTATAGGTGGTTCTAACATCGTGTAAATATCGATACCCACACTATCAAAAGATAGCATATGCGGTCTTCATGGCATCCCGAAAGTTGCGGCACTACTTTCAAGAGTGCTCGATCACGGTGGCTTCTGAAGTACCACTCAATGGCATCATAAACAATCGGGACACCACCGGCCGCATTGCCAAATGGGCCATCGAGCTCTTACCATTTGGAATAACATACAAGCCATGCCGAGCTATTAAATCTCAGGTGTTGGCTAACTTTGTCGCCGAATGGACAAAAGCCGAACTCCCTAAAGTACAGCACATACTCTAATTGGGTAATGTACTTCGACGGCTCTAAAATGTTAGCCGGATTGGGGGCTGGTGTCATCATAACATCCCCTACAGGGGACACAGTCCGTTACGTATGATAAATCATGTATACGGACTCCAACAATGCGGCTGAATATGAGGCACTATTGCATGGTCTCCTAATGGTTGTTTCTATGGGCATACAATGCCTCGATGTGTCTCGGGGATTCGAACCTTGCGATATCCCAAATAAATGGAGATTTCGATGCAAAAGATCTAAAGATGGCGGCATACCGCAATGCCAAACTCAAAATATCAGCTCGGTTTGAGGGGCTCGAGTTTCATCACGTTGCTAGAGAAAATAATCAGGAAGCGGACATCCTTGCTCGAATGGGAAGTAAACGCGACTTTGTCCCACCTAACATCTTTGTGGAAAGGCTCTTCAATCCATCCGTGGTATGGTAGGACGAGAGCGGCAATACTAGTCCGGAGCCGATCACACCCTTGGTTGCCGAATACAAGTCTGATATCATTGGGGGCTCGGACTCCGAAATGACACCTTCTGCCCATTTAAAAATGGTTGCCCCCGCTCCATGGACCAAACCCTTCCTAGCCTACCTTAATAGGCAGGAGCTCCCTGATGACCAGAATGAGGCCCGTCGCATAGTCTGACGGTCGAAAGCCTACAAAGTTCATGAAGGAGAACTAATGCGGAGCATCCTATGGACATCACCATGTCAAGAGTTCGTTTGGCAAGTGACACGTTCGGCATCACTTCACATATACAAAGGTGAATCATCTCCTTTACGCGTGTTCACTTGAACCCTTCCAGGATGGTATACTACTTGACACTCCACTCGTGTGCATGCATATATATTGTCGGAACGCTACGGACGGCGGGGAGGAGTGCGCGCGCAAGTGTACAACTACACCATCCGCGAGGGAAGCATGGAAATGAAGACGCAAGAAGAAGAGCTGCCGAAGAAGCTCTAGTGAGCGGACGTCCGGACGACACCGGACGACCGGCCCCTCCCAGCGAGCGGACGTCCGGCCCCCACCGGACGACCGGTCCATCTACACCCGAGCTAATTCAGTGGAAGACCGACGACACTAGACGACCTGCGATCGGACGACCGCCAGCTATCGGACGTCCGGTGCCACCTCAACCGAGCCAAAGTGAGCGGAAGTCCGGCGACTACCGGACGTCCGGAAGCCCACGAGCCACCGGACGACCGGTCCCCAGCGGACGTCCGGTACCTGTTTGCATAGAGAGATCGGGTTCGAGGCCCATGTATCCCTCTCCCACTTACCCCTTCATGGACCTACACTATATATACTCCTCCACCTTCTCCTAGTTAGGGTTAGCATTGGTTTAGCTCATGTTTAGAGATAGAGCATTGCTCATCCACATCGGATCTACTCCACGAGAGAGACCGCGGCCCCTCTTCAAAGAAGATCCCTTTGGATTCAAGAGCTCATTGCGGAGAAGATCCCCTCGTGGATTCAAGACCTCCTCACGAAGAAGACTGGTTACCTTTTGTATCACCCGTTGTTGACTTTGGATCTTGTATCTCCCTTTGAGTTCATGGATCTAGCGCATGTGTGATCATACTTGTTGGTTTGAGTGTTCTCTCGTGTTCCCCTTGTGATTTTCCCCTCGTTTCCCTCCTCGTGTTCTTCGTGTTCATCGCGGGATCCGCTCCTTTCGTGAAAGATCGGCCGACTAGGGTTCCTACCCTACATCATCTTGGTATTAAGAGCCATGTTGATCATGATTTCGGAGCCTCCCCTCGTTGTTTTCTAGCCTAATTTTGTCGTGTTCTTCCCCAATTTCGAAAATCCCCACAAAAAAAGCCCCAATTTTTTTTGTGATTTATTGGTTTGACAAAGTTTTGTTGGAATTGATCCATGGATTTGCTTGGTTTCAAGTGGATCTAGCATCTCTCCAAGTTTCCCCATCTTTCACCCATGAAATCTCATCAATTTTGACCCCCAAATCCCCAAATTCCGCCCAAAATCGCGTCCCGAAACTCGCATCTCGCGTTGACCCAGACCCACCGGACGTCCGGAGACCCAGGAAGCACCGGACGTCCGACCTTACTGGATGACCGGAACCCCTAACCCGAGCTGAAATTAGAGGATTTCCGACGCGACCGGACGTCCGGTGACCAGACATCCATCCATTTCCGGACGTCCGCTACCTGTAAAAACTGACTTCGCTAAAATTTTGTTTCGGCCATAACTAATTGATCCGAACTCCGATTTCGACGTTCTTTAGCTTGTTTTGAAGCTCTTGACATCCCCTTCACACAAAATTACCACCAACATCATTTGGCTCCATCAAATTGTTTTATCTTTGGCATCTTTGCCTAGGGCTTCCACCACATCATCCGCTACACCACCACCGACTTCCGCAACCTAACCAATTTTGTTCCCCTTCGCATTAGTGGTTGCTTGAGTAGTGATTCAAGTATCCGAAGGTGTTTCGGCTACTTAGGGACGGTTGCTTCATCATCAACCACCACCACCACTTCCGCATAGGCTTACCCACCATACACTCCCACTACCCCAACTTAACCCAATTTTGTTTGTTGTGAGTTGTGTCTCCTAAGGTGTCTCAGCTACTTAGGGACCGTGCTTCCAACTCCGACACCGTGTATAGTCCACCACCTTACCCTCCACTTCCGCATTGCGTACTCCACAAGCCATCATTGCCATTCCGTAATTCCTTTGAGCTTCCACAAAACCACCACCACATTCCCGCTACCACCATTTTCACATTTGACGTTTGAGATTTTGAGTTCGCGATTTTTCCATTTCGTAAGGTGTTTTGGCTACTTAGGGACGAGTCTCCATCATCTTGGTATCTCCATCAAGATCACCGCCGCTCATCATCGCCACGGATGGTAACCTCCATATCATCTTGGTATCATGGTATCCATCCATTGTATATTCCCCTTGCCATTGCGGTGATAACCCCTAGCCCATTTTGCGTCACTTGCCTGTCGAGACTAGCCTTTTAGTATTGCCGGCAATGTTACTTGTGCACATTAGTGATCTACACCTCCCATTGCATACATACCATACCATATCATATTGGTATCATATCATCCCTTGTGCCTCAAGTTTGTTCCCGCATATACCCAATTGCTATCTTGGTTTATGCATTTCGCATTGTGGCCACATACAAAAAAAGGAATAAAGCTTTTAAGCAAAAGAGAAAGAGCATAGAAGCTTGTAAGCAATAGCCATAGCATCATACCACATTGCATATAAGATCATCTTGGATCGAAACACCGGGGGCCATACATACATAGCATACATGGGATAGAAAGTTCATACATTTTGCGTATCATAGATTGTGCACAAGTGTCTGATGAGGACATCAATACCGTTGTTACACCCACAGCCCCTGCTGCTATACATACTGGACCAATTACTGGAGCTCGGCACGCCAATTGAATTATCAGGTACTTTTGTTTCTTAGTAATAATTCTAATGTTCATGAGAATATGATGCTGCCTAAATTGGATACATTTCTTTTGCTTACAAATGAAGGGCCTGGCATGGATAAGAGGGATGAACACTGGAGCAAGATCAAGCATGGAGATGATGGCATGCGCAAGGGGATCAAGAACAAAGTTCCAAGTGATGATTTTAGGACTTTGAAGCCACCATAAGGAGTGCATGAAGCCTTGGACGAAATATACAAGATGCCACTTCATAAATTTCGAATGTGTGCTGCATCACCTTATTATTGGGCCAGGCCCATGTATTTTTGAAATACTTAAGTATAGGTTGTTTTTAGAGTCCGAATGTGTGGGGAAACAAGAGTTAGGGTTGGTTTCGGACCCCACCTCCAAGGCCCACAAAATCCCCCCTCTTCCTCCATATATACAGCCTTTAGGGTGCCGTTTAGACTTTGGGTTTGTTTAGATAAAAGTTCTCCATAGCTGCAACTTCGCGTACTTCATTTGTGTTCAATGACCAGACAAAGGCGTCACAGAACCCCACCTTGATCAATAAAGCTTTCCTCTTATATTCACAATATCCAGATTGCAATTTTAGTTTCTTGCTTGTTCTTTGTTTGCCTGTAGGAAACAGACCTTCGTGGTCAGGTTGATCGTGCTCCGGCGTGGTCAATAACCTCTCGAAGTTGGTTTAGCGATTGCTATAAGGCGTGACATCTTCGCACGTTCGTAGTCGGATCGTCAAAGTCGGCTTCCTCCATCACGATAGCCACCATCTCATCGAAAAATCGGGACACCTTCGCCCCTATCAGTGTCATATCCACCTATAGAGCAATCGTGCTAGCGTCTCTCTTGAGTTGTGCAACATGAGCGTTGTCCATGGATTCCACATTTTGAGCTCATCCTTGGTTGCACGACCCCATTTATCTATAATGTGTGTGTTTCCGTGTGCCATTCATTGCTATTGGTCTACTTGTTTCACTTGCAAATCTGTGAATCTCTTCCAACATTATTGACTCTTGCTAACTTTTTGCATCAAATTGTAGTGCCACTATCCTCACCGAGCTCCACCATAAGCCTTATTTGTGTAGGTGTGAGAAATCGACAAGATCGGTACCAATTCTGCTATTCCCTTGTTAAACTATTGAGTGATCATTGATCCATCTTCAACATCGGTCATGGTACATTTGGTATAGTTCTTATCTTTCTCCCACTCATATTTGCTCAAGTCTTGTGATGGATAGGCAAGGCATTTCATCTTCGGTCTACAACAACAACGACGAGTTCGGTGCCACGAACAACTCCACCGGCGCCAAGATGCAAGCTCAAATGGAGGAGATCAAAGCCTCATCAAGTCCTACAAGCGATCTTCCTCATCTTCGAGAAGACACTAAAGAGCACATGTCCTTGAGCTACTATATCCGGCAAAATCACATCGGCATCGACAGTTCGACACCATCACCACCACGAACGTGAAGGTCAAGAGATCAACACCAACAACTGCTCAACACCTTCACCATATCCCTTGGCATCTTCGTCTAACACCCATGATGCGGCTATATCTCCCACGTGTCGGAGCACGACTTATAGGCATAACAGCATGGTAGGCATGTCGCAAGAGGGGTAATCTTTACACATCCCATGTACTGAATAAGGAAGGGATACAGAGTTGTCTTACAATCGCCACTTCACATAATACATAAATATATATATATATCATACATCATCCAGAATACAATCAAGGTCTGACTACAGAACCAACATAAATAAAGACAGCTCCAAATGCTAGATCCCTGATCGCCCCAACTGGGCTCCTCTACTGATCATTTGGAAAAGACACATAGTAACGATCCTAACCCTCATCGAACTCCCACTTGAGTTCGGTCGCGTCCCCTGCACTGGCATCATTGGCACCTGCATCTATTTTGAAGTAATATGCGAGTCACGGGGACTCAGCAATCTCACACCCTCGCGATCAACACTATTTAAGCTTAAGGTAGGAAAGGGGTAGTGAGGTGGAGCTGCAGCAAGCACTAGCATATGTGGCTAACTTACGCAAATGAGAGCGAGAAGAGAAACAAAGCACGGTCGAGAAGCTATAAAGATCAAGAAGTGATCCTGAAACTACTTACGTTCAAGCATAACACGAGACCGTGTTCTCTTCCCGGACTCCGCCGAAAAGAGACCATCGCGGTTACACACGCGGTTGGTTCATTTTAATTAAGTTAAGTTTCAAGTTCTCTACAACCGGACATTAACAAATTCCCATCTGCCCATAACCGCGGGCACGGCTTTTGAAAGTTCAAAACCCTGCAGGGGTGTCCCAACTTAGCCCATCACAAGCTCTCACGGTTAACGAAGGATATTCCTTCTCCCAGGAAGACCCGATCAGACTCCGAATCCCGGTTACAAGACATTTCGACAAAGGTCAAACAAGACCAGCAAGACTACCTGCTGTGCCGACATAAGCTAAGCGTATAGGAGCTGCACATATCTCGTTCTTAGGGCACACCGGATAAGCTAAGCGTATAGGAGCCAACATAACCCAAGTTGCCAAGCGATGGTCCCGCACGGTGGTCTAGTTTGGACCAACACTCAGAGGAGCACTGGCCCAAGGGTTTAAAATAAAGATGACCCTTGAGTCTGCGGAACCCAATGGAAAAAGGCTTAGTTGGCAAATGGTAAAACCAAGGTTGGGCCTTGCTGGAGGAGTTTTATTCAAGGCGAACTGGCAAGGGGTTCCCATAACACCCAATCGTGTAAGTAATGCAAAATCAAGGAACATAACACTGGTATGACGGAAACTAGGGCGGCAAGACTGGAAGAAAACACCAGGCATAAGGCCGAGCCTTCTACCCTTTACTAAGTATATAGGTGCATTAAAGTAAACAAGATATAATAATGATATCCCAGTAATAAACATGTTCCAACAAGGAACAAACTCCCTCTTCACCTGCAACTAGCAACGCTATAAGAGGGGCTGAGCAAAGCGGTAACATAGCCAAACAACGGTTTGCTAGGAAAGGTGGGTTAGACGCTTGACATGGCAATATGGGAGGCATGATACAGCAAGTGGTAGGCATCGCAGCATGGCAATAGAGAAAACAACTAGCAAGAAAAGATAGACGTGATTTCGAGGGTATGGTCATCTTGCCTACAAAGTTCTCCGAGTTGACGAAAGTTTGATCCTCGTAAGCATACTCAACGGGTTCCTCGATCACGTATTCGTCTCCCGGCTCTACCCAAGACAAGCACACAAGCAAAAGACCAACAGTCAATCACGGTGCAATGCGCAAACAACATGATGCAAAACATGGCATGATATGCGGGATGTGATATGCAATGCATATGCGTGCTTCGGAAAGGACAGATTTAACCAGGCCTCAACTTGGCAAACCAAGTGCATCGCTGGAAAGATAAGTTGATTTCGGTCGAAATCTATATAAAGATCACCGGAACCGGATGCACGGTTTGCAAATGGCAAGCAAAACAAGAATGGCACAATTCTGCGATTAACAACAAGATGCCATCTAGAATGCAACAAGAAGCTAAGCTACTACACTCCAACATAGAAACAAAACACATGCAGTGGTCTACTCGAGATGCTTGACAAAAGATGAACACTGAGCTACGGCTAAATCACAAAAGAGCAGGTGCAAACAAGCATGGCAAAAAAGCAAAAGATATCAACTTCACAGACTTAGTGAAATATACTAACATGTCAGGAATTAACATCAGGAAGCAATGTTTAGATCAAGCAAACAATATGCTACAGGAACAGATCATAGCAAACAAAGGCATGGCATGAATCTACTCAAAGCATATAACAAAAGACCCTGACTGACCATGAGTCAAACGGGCATAGAAAATATGATGGCACCCATGTAAGCATAGCAAGTTTCATTAATAGATTCAGACTTTGCAGAAAACAGAGCAAGGCATAAACAGAATTATGAAGGCCTCTTTGCGATCTCAATTCACTCATCACAAATCCTTGCATTGCAAACTAAGCATACTACCAGCAAGAAGACATGATCATAAGGCTAACCATGGCAAGAACAAGTTTATAGCATGCTTGGATCAACTTCAACAACCATGGCAAAATTGATTAACATGTAAACAATCTGCCAGGAACATTTTATAGAAAAAGTAGAGCAAGATTAAGTCATTCTAGGGTATTCCATAAATGCAAACAGAGGCATGGATGGATAGAGCATAACCATATGTAAAAATCATCCTTACTACACAAACTCAAACAAAGCATGGATCTCTCTGTAGCAACATGAATACATGGCATAAAAATAATAGCAGGAAATGACGTAGTGAAATTCCTGAGATCCTGAAATCAACAATAACATGAAGCCTACTTTGCATGCTTGTTCTAGTAACCACAAAGATCACAAAAATGCATGGCATACACAGCTATAAAGATGGTATGGCATAGACCAAAACACATGTAGAGCTCATGACCATATGCAGCACACAATAAATGTAGCAAAAATGACAAATCCTCATACTCAGATAAGAATCAGCACCTAACATTTTATAGCACTCTTGCATCAGCTATTTGGGCATCAAGAGACTCAACCAAACATGTCACAATGGAATTAAATGAATAACACATCATGATGAACATTTTGATATATTGCACGCACAAAACGAAGCTGTATGCAACAAGTTAGGGCACGATGAACAGGGGCTGAAAATGCCAGGGGAAAAGACTTAGAGAAAATCACCCTCTCTGAAAGTCAACGTGATCTAGGGTTTGACGGCGCGGACGCCGAGATTCGGCGGAGTTAGCTGGCCAGAGATGTCGTCGAACTTGCCGGAGAAGAGAGAGGCGGTCGTAGGTGAGGGAGAGGTTGGCCGGACTTGACGCCCGAGACCAGATCCAGCGAGGCGACGGCGGAGCGGAGAAGGCAGCGCGGGCGCGGGTTCCCGGCGGCGTGGGGGCGCGGTGAGCGGGGCGGCGGAGCTGGGTGACGGCCGGCGGCAAGATGCAGCGCGGTGGCAACGGAGGCGCACGGCGGCCTCGGGCGGGGTCGCCCGCGGGCGGCGGCGACGGGGTACGGGCCCGCGGGGGCCGAATCTGGGCCCGGTGGGCCTCGGTGGCGCACGGGACGTGTCCGGTCTGATCCGTACTGTCCGGCGGCGTGGGGAAGAAGGGGCTCGGGTTTGGTCTGCGAAAATTTCGGAGGGGGTCACATACTTATACCTAGTAGGAGGTAGGAGTGTCCAAATGGAGAGCGGTTTTCGGCCACGCGATCGTGATCGAACGACCGAGAGGATGGAGGGGTTTTGGATGGGTTATTAGTCCACTTTGGAGGGGTGTTGGGCTGCAACACACACAAGGCCTTTACGGTTCCCCGGTTAACCGTTGGAATATCAAACGAACTCCAAATGGCACGAAACTTGACAGGCGGTCTACCGGTGGAGTACCAATGCCGCTTGGAAAATCTTGGTCCATTCCGAGAAAGTTTAACACCCTCTCCCAAAAAGAGACAAAAGTGGACGCCGGAGGACATAGGAGTGTTGGATTGCAAAACGGACAACAGGGAAAATGCTCGGATGCATGGGACGAACACGTATGCAAATGCAATGCACGTGATGACATGATATGAAATGCATGACATGAAAAAAATGCAAAACAAAGACAAAACCCAACCACGAGGGAATCTCATAACTTAGAGCCGAAAATGGCAAGAGTCGGAGTACAAATATGGCAAGTTACATCCGGGGCGTTACAACACTCCACCACTACGAAAGGATCTTGTCCCAAGATCTAGGACTGAAAGAACTCCAGATATTCGGAACGGAGGTGGTCCTCGCATTCCCAGGTGGCTTATCGGTCGGAATGGTGTGACCACTTCACTCTCAAGAATTTGATAGACTTGTTGCGAGTCTTGCGGTCAGTTTCTTCAAGAATAGCAACGGGATGCTCATGATAAGACATGTCTTCTTGGAGATCAATCTCTTCGAAGTTGATGGTGCACTCAGGCGTCTTGAAGCACTTGCGAAGTTGTGACATGTGAAACACGTCGTGCACATTTGCGAAGTTGGATGGAAGCTCATGTTGATAGGCGAGATCGCCTCTTTTGCCAATGATCTTGAAGGGACCCACGTATCTAGGGGCAAGCTTCCCTTTGATACCGAAGCGACGAGTACCTTTCATTGGAGAGACGCGGAGGTAGACATGGTCTTCGATCTCGAAAGCCAAGTCACGATGCTTGCTATCATAGTAACTCTTCTGGCGTGATTGCGCGGCTTTGAGATTTTCACAGATGACTTTGCACATTTCTTCAGCTTCTGTGATTAAGTCATTGCCAAGAAGTTGGCGTTCACAAGTCTCTAACCAATTAAGAGGAGTACGACACTTTCTGACATAGAGATTCTCGAATGGGGCCTTGCCCAAACTTGCTTGGAAGCTGTTATTGTAGAAGAACTCGGCATATGGAAGACAATCTTCCCACTTCATACCGAAAGAAATGACACAAGCCCTGAGCATATCTTCATGGATTTGATTGACTTGCTCAACTTGTCCACTAGTTTGAGGATGGAAGGTTGTGCTGAAGTGAATGTTGGTGCCCATGGACTTCTGAAAGGAGTCCTAGAACTTAGAAGTAAAGATGCTTCCATGATCTGAAGATATCAACTGCCGAATGCCATGCAAGGAGACAATCCTGGAGGTGTATAGCTCTGCCAGCTGAGCTGCTGTGACAGATTCTTTGATAGGAAGAAAATGAGCCACCTTAGTAAGCTTGTCGATGCCAACAAAGATAGCATAATTGCCACGCTTGGACTTGGGAAATCCAGTCATGAAGTCCATCTCAATATGGTCAAAGTTCCATTCTAGAATGGCAAGAGGTTGGAGGAGACTAGCTGGCCGTTGGTGTTCTGCCTTCACTCTTCTGCAGACATCACATTTATTCACGAATTAAGAAATTTCTCTCTTCATTCGAGTCCACCAATACGACTGGTTGAGGTCATGGTACATCTTTGTACTTCCAGGATGAATGGATAGAAGGGAATTGTGAGCCTTGTTCATAATGACTTTACGTAGATCACCCTTAGGAACCACAATTCGATCCTCGAAGAAAAGAGTATCTTTGTCATCAAGGCGATAGCACTTGTACTTGGGTGGGCTCTTGGCAATCCCATTTTCACCTTCTTTACCATGGCATCAAGAAGTTGTGCCTCACGAATTTGATCTTCCAAAGTAGGAGAGACTTGGAGGTTGGCAAGAAATCCTTGAGGAACAACTTGGAGATTCAGTTTGCGGAAAGCTTCGCAAAGATCCGGCTGGAAGGGCTTGAGAATCAAACTGTTGTAGTAAGCATTCATGCTCAAAGCGTCTGCAATGACATTGGCCTTGCCTGGAGTGTATTCAATACTCGGATTATACTCTTGAATCATTTCGACCCAACGAGTCTGCCTGAGGTTGAGGTTGGGCTGAGTGAAGATGTACTTGAGGCTCTTAAGATCAGTGAAGATGTCCACTTTCCTTCCCAACAAGAGATTTCTCCATGTTAAAAGAGCATGGACAACTGCCGCCAACTCGAGGTCATGAGTGGGGTAGTTCTTTTCATTGGGCTTCAACTGGCGAGAGGTATAGGGCACAACTTTCTTCTCTTGCATTAACACATCACCAAGACCTTGCATGGAGGCATCAGAACAGGAGCTGTGACTAACTTCTCTTTGAGGGTGTTGAAAGCCACGTCACATTCAGGCATCCAGACATACTTCGCATGCTTCTGGAGGAGGTTGGAAAGAGGCTTTGCAATCTTAGAAAAATTCTCAACGAATCTTTGACAATAGTTTGCAAGCCCAAGAAAGCTGCGTAGCTGCTTCCCATTCCGAGGCGGTTCCCAATTCACAATTGTAGACACCTTCTCAGGATTAACAGCAATGCCCTTGGCAGAGATGGTATGGCCAAGGTAGAGAACCTCATCCAGCCAAAACTCATGCTTTGAAAACTTCGCATAGAATTGGTGTTCTCTGAGTTTGTCCAGCACCAATCTCAAATGTTTGGCATGATCCTACTTGTTCTTGGAAAAGACTAAAATATCATCGAGATACACCAAGACGAAATCATTTGTGTAAGTGTTGAATATGAAATTCATCATGCGAGAGAATGTTGGAGGAGCATTGACAAGGCCGAAAGACATGACGGTGTATTCATAAGAACCATAGCTTGTTCTGAATGCTGCCTTGGGGATATCTTGTTCACAAATGCGAATATGATGATAACCCATACAAAGGTCAAGCTTGGAGAATACTTGGGTACCTTTGAGTTGCTCGAAAAGCTCATTGATGTTGGGAAGTGGATACTTGTTCTTAATTGTCTTCTTGTTCAATGGACGGTAGTCGACACAAGTCGGTCCATGCCATCCTTCTTCTTGACAAAAAGAACACCACAACCCCATGGAGAAGAACGCGGTCAGATCAGACCCATACGCTCTTGTTCATCGAGTTGTGTCTTCAGCTCCTTCAACTCTTATGGTCCAAGCTTGTAAGGACGTTTGCAAACAGGTTCCGTGCCAGGGTCAAGATCGATGATGAATTCAACTGGCCGGTGAGGAGGCATTCCTGGAAGCTCCTCTGGAAAGACGTCTTGATATTCACAAACGACTGTAATCTGAGAGATGGCATTCAACTCGCCCTTCTCATTGAGAGAAAACAGTCGAATGGTATCATCACGAGTAGCATATATGATCACATCCTCAGACGAGTGTGTCAATTGAATCTGCCTGGTAGCACAATCAAGCTGAGCCTTGTGCTTAGAAAGCCAGTCCATGCTGAGAATTAGATCAATATCCGAGTTACCAAGGACCATTGGAGAAGACAGAAATCTATAGTCAACCATCTCGATAGAAACATTCGGGATCATCGTGGTGGCCCTCATAGACTTGGCTGGAGAAACCACTCCCATGGGTTTACCCAACATTTCCAAAACGAAGTCATGCTTTGAAACAAATGATCTTGACATGAAACAATGCTATGCACCAGTATCAAAAAGGACTTTTGCAGGAGTAGAGTTAACTGGAAAGTTACCCATGATCACTTCTGACGAGTCTTGTGCCTGAGCTACGTTCATCATGTTGACCTTTGCAAACTAGGAATTATGCTTGACCACTGCATTGCTGGCAGATCTCACCGGAGGAGGAGGCGGAAGGCGCCTTTGGTTGAAGCATTTGTTGGCATAGTGTCTGTCGGTGTCAAAACCGGCGGATCTCGGGTAGGGGATCCCGAACTGTGCGTCTAAGGCGGATGGTAAGAGGAGGCAGGGACACGATGTTTTACCCAGGTTCGGGCCCTCTTGATGGAGGTAAAACCCTACGCCCTTCTTGATTATTCTTGATAATATGAGTAGTACAAGAGTTGATCTACCACGACATCGGAGAGGCTAAACCCTAAAAGCTAGCCTATGGTATGATTGTATGTTGTCCTACGGACTAAAACCCTCCAGTTTATATAGACACTGGAGGGGGCTAGGGTTACACAAGGTCGGTTACAATGGAGGAGATATACATATCCGTATTGCCTAGCTTGCTTTCCACGCCAAGTAGAGTCCCATACGGACACGGAACAAAGTCTTCAATCCTGTATCTTCATAGTCCAACAGTCCGGCCAAAGGATATAATCCGGCTGTCCGGATACCCACTAATCCAGGACTCCCTCAGTAGCCCCTGAACCAGGCTTCAATGACGATGAGTCCGGCGCACAATGTTGTCTTCGGCATTGCAAGGCGGGTTCCTCCTCCGAATCCACCACGGAAGAGTTTGAATACAAGAATAGTGTCCCGCCCTGCAAAATAAGTTCCACATACCACCATAGAGAGAATAATATCTCCACAAATCTAATCTGCTAACACGTTTTGGCAGCATGACATCACGCCACGGCCCGGTAATTATTTGAACTGTTTTTCTTTAACCAGCCCCGCACATAGCGCAAGGCTGTTTCTTGACATGTCTTGTCAAAGCAGAGATCGTGTTCCCCTTATTACGGGATTCTCATCAATACGGACGTGGGTAACCCAACTGTGCCACCAATTACAGTGCTTGGGGGATAAGCGAGTTTTACCAGGCTAGTGGGGGCGCATAGTTTTGTCCGCCCTTATAAAGGGAGAAGGTCTCACCTTTTTCTACCCACGCCATCTTTCTGCTTGCTCATCCATTCTCGCGCACTCGAGCTCCAGCGCCCAAGTGCACATCATTCTCCTTAACTCTCTGCAAACATGTCCGGAGCGGTAGGCAAGTGGATGGCCTCCTCCGTCACGGAGGGACACATCAAAAAGCTACGTGGGGCCGAATACTTAGCCGCAGATATCGCGCATCAGCTGCCATCCACGGGGCAGGTCATCCTTACTCCGAAACCTCACGAAAGAGTGGTTTTCCTCCCCCACTTCATCTGCGGACTGGGGTTTCCCCTCCATCCATTCGTCTGCGGTCTCATGTTCTATTATGGGCTGGACTTTCATTATCTGGCCCCGAATTTCATCCTCAACATCTTGGCGTTCATCGTCGTGTGCGAGGCTTTCCTCCGCATCTGGCTCCACTTCGGCATGTGGCTGAAAACCTTCAATATCAAGCCGAAGGTGGTTGGCGGCCAACAAGCGGAATGCGGCGGAGCCATGGTGGGCAAAATGCCCAACGTTATATGGCTCGAGGGCTCCTTCGTGGAGACCATAAAGGGGTGGCAGTCGGGGTGGTTCTACATCACCGAGCTGCGCGACACCAGCTGGGTGGCGGCCCCCGAGTTTCGATCCGGAATCCCCATGCGGCTCACTTCCTGGAAGGAGAAGGGCCTGTCCTGGGGTTCGTCAGTGGAGCTGGACGGACTCCAGAAGTGTATTCGGAACATGACAAGCAAGAAAATTAAGCTTCTCAACATAGTCCAGGTCATGCTCTTCCGCCGGATCCTCCCGTGTCAACAACGGGAGTTCAACTTATGGGAGTTCAACCGGCCCAGCACCAGACTCTACGCGAGCTCTTCGACATGACGCATAAGGACGTCTGGAGGGTGCTGTTCAAGGGCGTCGAGGTCCCTCCTTCTCTTACCGAGGACCGCGGGCTAAGCGCGAAGCGCCTTGCGAATCCAGTAAGTTCTGTACATCTGGTAGGGTGTTTATTTCCCATAGCTTAACCATGTGCGGGGTCTGAGCTCCCATGCCTTTGATAGGACTAGGTGGAGACATCGGAGCAGATTAATTGTCCAGCCCCTCTGCCCGAAGACCCCGCAGACGCTCTCCCGACGAAGATGCGGACTCTGGCTCCTTATGAGGTGCCAGAGAAGACCAAGAAGAAGGCCAAGGGAACCCAAAAGAGTTCCCGTCGCCAGGTGGTATCGGACTCATCGTCTGATACCTCTGAGGCACACTCCTCCCGTGAAAATGAGGAGAAGGAAGATGAATATTCTCCCCCTCCAGCCAGGGGAGACAAGAAAAGGAAGGCCACCCCAACCGGGGAGGCCGAAGGGTCCAAGAAGGGAAGGACTCTCCTTCCGGACTGCTCCACCACCGCCGCCGACGGCGAAGATGAGTGGCTGCTCAGGGCCAAGCCCTTGGTGAAGTTGTAAGTATTCGGACACCAGAGTAACTCATAGCATACCTTTGTCGCACTGCTTCTCCCAACATCGAATATGATTATGCAGTCCGCCCCAAGCCCGTATCGACGTATCATCGTCGGACGGTTCCTTGGACTCGTCGGACATGAACAGTGATACACTTCCAACCGCCTCCTCTCCTTGCCCTATGGACAATGCCGAGGTATTGTCTCAAGGGGCACCAAGCCGGGGGGAGACAGTCCCGGAGGCGCCTCAAGGCGACCTTCCAGACTCCAGGAGCAAAGGGAGCAAGGCTCCCGGGGGCTCCAAGTTCGGCCCTCAGCCGAACACCGCGCTGGAACCTCCACTGGTTCCGGACTCGGGCAGGCGGCCCCCTTCCAAAAGGGGCAAGCCATCCATGCCGGTGTCCTCTGTCCATCCAAAGGCACCGTATGACCTGCTGGGAGCGCTTCGCGGCGCTTCCATCGACGAAGAGCACCGCACTATTATGAGTGCGGTGATCAAGAAAGTTCAGTCCGCCAAGAGCGGACTGACTGAAGCCTGTGCCAGCCTTCTAACAGGCTTTGAGGTAAGTATTTAAAATATAGGAAAATATTACCGCATAGACAGTAGCCCCTGATGCTCTATTTGGTGTTCACAAAGAAAAGCCGAATAGAGGATCAAATAATATCTGCAGGAGTCTAATATAAGTATGTCTGTATGCGTATGCAGGCTTCACTGCTGACCTCTGCCGCACTGACTGGGGAGGTCGCCGCACTGAAGCAGGACCTTGAATGGTCCGAGAAAGAGCTCGGCCTTGCCAAGAGGCAGCTCGAGGAGAAGAAAGGTAAGTAATACCTTGTCTATATATAAAAAAGAAAATGTGTTTGCTAAATGACAGGATTATCATGAATGTGCCAGGGGCCACGACCGAAGTGGCGACCCTGAAGCAAGCGCTATCCGAGGCCGAGAACAAAGCGGCCGAGGAGCGCACCGAGCGGGAAAAACAAGAGGCACGGGTGGGAGAGGTGCAGCAAGAGCTCTAGGCTCTCGTGAAGAAGCACGAGGCTTTGGAGCTTGACTCGAAGACGCGAGAGTCCGAGCTTGCCGCGCACCCTCGAGAGCACAAAGCATGCCAAGGCTGAAGCCCAATAGGGCCCTCCAGGAAATTGAGGCGATGAGGAAGATAGCGGCAGGTAAGGCATTCAATATGCAAAGCAAGCATGCGAAAGTAAATTACTTGTTACGTACCCGAGTCTGGAGCTCTCCAGGAGCATTCGCAGATTTTCCCCGCAGCGTGTCGGATGCCGCGAGGTATTACCAGGCCGAGGAGGGAAGCTCAACGGAGAAGTTGTTCTAGTCTCAGTATACTGGGACCGAACACCCGATGCCTATGAGCGACCAGCTAAAGCAACTGGTCGAGCTGCACAAGGCGGCCGAACAGGCCATGAAGGGCTTTATAGTCCGGATGTGGCCTGGCGGCTCCCTTCCCAACAGCTACTTCGGCCTAGTGAGGCGGCTTGTGGATGCCTGCCCACAGCTGGGAGTCATCAAGCGATTCGTCTCTATCGAAGGTGCCCGCCGGGCTTTTGCCCGTGCAAAGGTGCGCTGGGCCAAGATGGACGCCGAGAAGCTAGTGAAGGAGGGGCCGCCGCAGGGCAAGGAGCATCGCCACCCCGAGATGTATTATGAGGGTGTCCTGAAGGGTGCCCGTCTTGTGGTGGACGAGTGTGCGAAGGATGTAATTTTTGAATGAACTTGCTCGTGTGATCCTGTATTATGAAAACTTGTTCATATGCGCTATGCAACGCTTGTTTGAATTAAAATATTACCTTCTATGCGGCTGTTTATCAAATCTGAGAGATGGCCAGTCCTCGGCTTATGCCCCCATGCCACGAGTGCTGGGGTGTTCGGGATAAATCTGAGCACTCTTTTTCCCATTGTTGGGTCCTTCGAGGGAGGTGCTCAGCACAACGAACAAAGCAATTGGATTATAATGCTTTATCACTCTCACTTAGCCATAGAAGTCTACAATTTTAAATTTCAGCGAAGCCCCTAGTGTTGGCGTTCTGGGAACGGGGGTCCCCAGACTTGCCTACCTGCGGCCTGCAGCGTGGCTCGAGTGGGGGCCCAGTGCGGCCCAGCTTCATCAGCTCAAGCTCAAGACCCTTGCAAGGGGCCAAGCCTTGCGGGGCGGACGACAGGAGGCTTCCTCAGGAGCAGCCTCATCAGGCAGGCTCGCGAGGAGGTGGAGAGATCAAGGCAGGGGTGCCTCGCGAGGATCCCGTGATGCAAGCCATGACGATCGAGATTAGGCGGGCGCCGGCCTGCGTAGTGTCCCTGTTTCCCCTTTGGTGCATAGGGAGCAAGCACAGGCCAAGGCATCGGGCAAAGGTTACCATTCCGGTGCAACGAGACCAAGACCAGCAGAGCGGCAAGACAGAGGTCACCATAGAGCCCAAGATGGCGTCATCACTAGTGCTTTGAGCAGCCGAAGACCACCTTTAGTCAGGATAACTTGTACTAGATGTTCCCCTTCAAAATGACGAATTGTTGGCGCCCTTCCCGCTCATTTTTGGGAAGAGGACCAGGGCCTCTATAAATAGGACTAACCACCATAGAGAAAAGAGAGGGAGAAAAGAGAAGGAGGAAAAAGGAAAGGAAAGAAAGAGAGAAGAGAAAGAAAGAGAGAGAGATCCAGACCGAGTAGAACACATCGCACCAGCTCAAGAACACCTCTAGAGAGGCCGTTCTTCCTCCTGTATTGTTTATCATCAGCCCTTGAGGCAATCCACCACACCACACACTGGAGTAGGGTATTACACCACATCGGTGGCCCGAACCAGTATAAACTTTGTGTCCTTTGTGTGTTCCTCTTTCTAGCCTAGATTTCTTGCGAGCCATAGAAGCGTGAGTCGGTAGGGGAAAGATCTCCGTGCGCACCCCAGAGTTCGAACCTTAAGGGTCTGCCGGAACCTGAAATCCGACATTTGGCGCACCAGGTAGGGGTGCACCGGAATCTTTCTTCCGCTGTTCACGTGTGATCTTGCGTCGGGTCCATGGCTGACGCTCGTCGGGCTCGCGCTGAGCGCCGGGCTGCTCTCACCACCCGCGTCGCCCAGACGGCGCGTGTTGGCGGACTCAATCGTCGTTTGTGACGCCCCAAGTCCGTTGCGCTAGGTGTCTTCCAGTGATTCGCTGTCATTGCCATGTCTTTTGCTTGTGTGTCGCTTCTTGTCATGTCATCATGTGCATTGCATCATCATGTTTTCGAAACTGGCATCCGTCCCGTTCTGAGCCCAGACACACTTGCACGCGTCCGTGGCATGTCCGAAATAGTATTTTATAAGTGGCCAAAAATGTTCTCGAAATGGGTTGAAAGTTGGCATGTGGTGTTTCTATGTTGTAGGTAGGCCGGTTGCCAAGTTTCATTGCATTCTGAGTTCGTTTGATAGCCCAACGGATAACTATAGCGACATTATAGTCGGTCAAACAACAGATGTTATTGGTCTCCGGAAACAGTCGCCGGGCTACCTTCTTTCCAATCGTCTTAGTCCAAGCCCCTCTTCACAGTCCATCTAGATCCCCTCTCGCCGGAGCCGTCCGATCAAGATCAAACGGCTCGAAACGGCCTCAAACCCACCAAACCCTAGCCCCTACCCTATTTAAGCACGCCCACATGCCATTTTGGGCCTTCTCCTTCCTCCTCCTCGAAAACCGCGCCCCCAATCATCAACCAGCCGCCTCCCAGCTCCTCTCCTCAAATTCCGCTACCGGCCACCTCGTCCCTGCCACTTGGCGCCATCCTAGTGGCCAGCCGCCACCACACAGGATGCCCGCAGCCAACGGGAAGGCGCCACGCGTCCCTCGGGCGCCCCACTTCGCCGTGGCCCGCCCGAGCCTGCAACCGGCCCGCCTGAGGTGGATCTGGGCCCGTCTGCCTCAGCCCCCGGTGCCCTGTCTTCCTCCCTGCGGTCAGGGAGCCCGAGCTCTCTCTGCGCCGACCTGAGCCACCGTCGCCCGCTACACCAGCTCTTCCTCACCTCCGCCAACCTTGCCGCGGTCCCGCGCCGGCGAGCGCCACCAGAGCACCACCGGATCCGCAACCAGGTGCCACCTCCATTTCCCATGGTGTTCGCCCTGCTCCCGTCTCTCTCTCTATTGTAACCTCTCTCTCTCTCCATGGCCAGGAAGGCGAGCTGCCATCGTCGCTTGTCGCCGGTCCCGGTGGCGCTGTCATCCAGCCAGATCCGGTGCCCAGGGGCCGGATCTACCCATTCCCGTCGTTAGCTGGTCCCGTGCCCGCCACCTGCCATCGTCCCCTCGACGGAGTCCACCGGCCGCTACCGCGTTGACCTTCCTCTGCTTCCCGCTTGCCCGTGCCCGTTGACCGTGCCATGCCTCTTCGCCTTGGGCCGTTTCTGCTGCACCGCGCCAAGCCCACCTCCAGATCCGGCCTCGCCGTCCTGGGCCATGGACCCGCTATGTGAGCAGCTGCCCAAGGTTCCCCTGTGTACTATCGGGCTAGCTACTTTCGGCTTAGTGTGTTTTTCCCTTGTCTGTGATTTTAGCATTATCCCAAAGACTCCAGTTTTGCAGAAAAACCCCTTTACTTCATGCATTTAATTATTTCTCAACCGTGCATCGGATTAAAACAAATTATATATGAAACTTGCTTAGAATTTTGTGTAGATTAATAATTTGCCACTTTCATCTATGTTTAAATTTTTTAAAATGATGTTTGTTTAAATTTGATTAAATAACTTATTAAAATGTTATAATTCTTAACTATTTAACCGTAACTCCATATTTAATAATCTTTATATGTAAATGGGGTGGAAAAATGCCTAGTTTAACACGATGGCCTTACTTTGCATGTTTAATAACTCTAAAATTGTGTTTATGGCAGAACAGTACCATAACAAAAATATGCACATGAGGAGTTTCCGGACTTGTTGTTTTGTGGTTCCGGCCTCATTTAAACTTGCCTAGTTAGATAGTTTTATTATGCTTCACCTCTTTCCATGTTAATCAACATTATTGTTGAGTACATAAACGAGATCAAACTAAATAACTTGTCGTGGTGTTTCGTCTATATGCAACTCATTGCATATTGAGCTCCACTTAATTTGTAGGGTTGCTGGTGCACTTTGCCATGGCATGCTTCATTAAACCGGATATGTATCATACTTGATTGTGCATCCTGCCATGTTCATGTCGTGGTTGTTTACTATGTTGTGTGCTTCTTTCCGGTGTTGCTTCTTCGGGTTGGTTTCGATAACGTCGCGTTTGTGAGGACCCGTTCGACTACGTCCGTTTATCTTCTTCATGGAATCGTTCTTCTTCCTTGCGGGATTTCAGGCAAGATGACCATACCCTCAAAATCACTTCTATCTTTGTTTGCTAGTTGCTCGTTCTTTTGCTATGCCTATGCTACGATACCTACCACTTTTATCATGGCTCCCATGTTGTTGAGCCAAGCCTCTAATCCACCTTGTCCTAGCAAACCGTTGTGTGCCTATGTTACCGCTTTGCTCAGCCACTCTTATAGCGTTGTTAGTTGCAGGTGAAGATTGGAGCTTGTTCCATGTTGGAACATGGCTATTTTGTTGGGATATCACAATATATCTTATTTAATTAATGCATCTATATACTTGGTAAAGGGTGGAAGGCTCGGCCTTATGCCTGGTGTTTTGTTCCACTCTTGCCGCCCTAGTTTCCGTCATATCAGTGTTATGTTCCCGGATTTTGCGTTCCTTACGCGGTTGGGTTATAATGGGAACCCCTTGACAGTTCGCCTTGAATAAAACTACTCCAGCAATGCCCAACCCTGGTTTTACCATTTGCCACCTAGCCTCTTTTTCCCTTGGGTTTCGCGGACTCAAGGGTAATCTTTATTTTAACCCCTCGGGCCAGTGCTTCTCTGGGGGTTGGGCTAGGGTTAGGTCGGGGAGAGCCAGCCATATAGGCCAGGGAGGGGTGTGGGAGTGGGCCGGCCAGGCGGCCTGGTGGCCTGCTGCGCCGAAGCCCAGTGAGGGGGAGGGGGTGTTCTCTTTTTTTGTATTGTGTTTTTCTTAATTTTCCTTTTACTATTTTCATTTAAAGTTTCTTTTAATTTTGTTTTATAAATATGAAGTGACCAACGAAATTAGTATTACTAATTAGTCTACTGCCACAATTATTTTGGCACACTACTAAATTAGTTATATCAATGTAACTTTATAAAAGGCATTAAATTAATTATTATGCCCTCTGTTTTGGTTGTTTTAGTGCATGTAAAAATTATAAGGAATTTTGGTTTCTCCAACATTATTACTCATGAATTTATTTGTCACATTTAGATAATTTTATTTTTAATATTTTAAAAGTTTTATTGTTTAACTTTATTTTAAAAATTGAATTCGAATGGGATTTGAATCTTGGCGATATTAGCAACAGTAATCGTGGAGACGTGGCATCATTAGTAGAAGTTTACTGTAGCGTAATTATCTGGGCGTCACAGAGCCCAGTTGCGCGATCGGGGATCTAGCATTTGGGATTGTCTTTATTTATGTTGGTTCCGTAGTCGGACGTTGATTGTATTCTGGATGATGTATGATATATTTATTTATTGTGTGAAGTGGCGATTGTAAGCCAACTCTTTATCCCTTTCTTATTCGGTACATGGGATGTGTAAACATTACCCCTGTTGCGACATGCCTACCATGCGATTATGCCTCTAAGTCTTGCTCCGACATGTGGGAGATATAGCCGCATCGTGGGTGTTACAAGTTGGTAATCAGAGCCTTCCCCGACTTAGGAGCCCCCTGCTTGATCGAATCGCCGATGTTCTTTTTACTCCTCGGTCCCTTCGTCGCTCTGGTGAGGCCTCCTAGCGTAGAGTTTTGACTCTTCTCTCCTCAAATTTCACTAAATTTTTTTAGGATCACGCGGGTATCTTGGAATCGTTCCGATGGTTTTGTGACGAGAACATCGTTCTTGGTGCCTCCTGACATTTAGGGGTTGTGGCAGTGTGCCGGGGAGTTGAGCTCTGAGGTGTTGTCGTCACAATTTTATCGTTGCAGTTCTGGAATACCTGAGTTCGCCGACATCGAAAATCTCCTTTATGCAGTTGTTGGTGAGATAACCTCGACGCCACCCAGTACTAGGGCGGGAGTTCGGGAGTATTGCTAGCTGGTTATGTGTTGAAGGATGGATACAGCTGGATGTAGGATTTGCTAGTTTTGGGTGAGATATTATGCTTCCCCTGTATCCCCAACACCTGATTGCATAACCAGAAAGTTTTGGGAGTTTCATAGGTGGGAATTCATGTAGCTCTAGTATTTCTTCCCGCAGATATTTGGTTTGTGAATGGGTAATCCTTACCAATTATTTGTTTGTATCCGTACCTTGTTTTTTTATTCATCTACCTTTATCTAAGTGGCTTCTCAACTTATGGAAGTGTGATCATTTACTTTGGAATTCATTTGTTTATTCTTGTTTGAATGTTAAGGCTATATGTTGGAAATTCTATCCATTGATTCAGCTTGAATATATGTCTTTCAAGATGCTAACGGATGTCAACCTCTTCAGGATGGCTCCTCCAACGCGTCAGAATCCGGAACCTCCGCCACCACCTCCACCTCCAGAGGCATGGCAAGCTATCATGGTCGCCACCAACGCCAACACTCAGATGCTTTTGCAACTCTTGCAAGAGCGCAACCAAGGAAATCAAGGCCAAGGCAACAATCAGCCGCAGTTTGCTACCCTCAATTAGTTCCTCGCAAACCAGCCAATGTCCTTCAGTAACTGTGTCGAGGCTACAGATGCCGACTACTGGTTCGTGGATATCCGCAAACATTTTGTCCAGTTTGCTTCGTTCCAACTCAAAGACCAAGCTACTGAGTAGTATCAACAATACAAAGATTCCAGAGGAGGTCGTGTGATTACCTGGGATGATTTCCGCCGAGACTTCAAAGCTCAACACATTCCACAAAGTGTTGCTGAGAGTAAGCGTGAGGAGTTCCGCAATCTCAAGCAAGGCAGCATGTGTATTTACCAATACAACATCCTATTTCAGAGGCTCGCTCGCTTCGCTAAACAAGACGTCCCTGACGAGAAGAGCATGATTTATTAATGTAGAGGTGGCCTTAGAGAAGATCTGCAATTAGCTCTCGTGCTTTTTGAGCCGACCAAGTATGATGAATTCTACAACATGGCACTAAAGCAAGAGGCCGCTCAGCTCAAGTGCGATGCTTCTAATAAGAGAGTCAGGGATGCAACTCAATCGTCTTCTTCAACTCAAGTGGAAGCTAAGCAATAGAAGTTCTAGTTGCCTCCTCCTCCTCTGTTCCATAAGCCTTACTAGCAGAAGAGCAAAGCTGGCAATGGATCTTCCCACCCACCCAACCCAGACTATTAGAACAAAGCGCAATATCATGCTCCAAGGTCAACTGCTCCTTATCACCGACCGCTCTCAGAAGTTACTTGCTGGACAACCGGATTAGGGGGTATCCGGACAGCCGGATTATATCCTTTGGCCGGACTGTTGCACTATGAAGATACAAGATTGAAGACTTCGTTCCGTGTACGGATGGGACTCTACTTGGCGTGGAAGGCAAGCTAGGCAATACGGATATGTATATCTCCTCCTTTGTAACCAACCTTGTGTAACCCTAGGCCCGTCCGGTGTCTATATAAACTGGAGGGTTTTAGTCTGTAGGACAACATACAATCATACCATAGGCTAGCTTTTAGGGTTTAGCCTCTCCGATCTCGTGGTAGATCAACTCTTGTACTAGTCATATTATCAAGAATAATCAAGCAGGACGTAGGGTTTTACCTCCATCAAGAGGGTCCGAAACCTGGGTAAAACATCGTGTCCCCTGCCTCCTGTTACCATCCGCCTTAGACACACAGTTCAGGACCCCCTACCTGAGATCTGCCGGTTTTTACACCGACATTGGTGCTTTCATTGAGAGTTCCTCTGTGTCGTCACCGTTAGGCTTGATGTCTCCTTTGATCATCGATAATGGTGCAGTCCAGGGTGAGACTTTTCTCCCCGAACAGATATTTGTATTCGGCGGCTTCGCACTGCGGGCCAACTCGCTTGGCCATCTGGAGCAGATCGAGAGTTATGCCCCTGGCCACCAGGTCAGGTTTGGAAGCTTAAACTACACGGCCGACATCCACGGAGACTTGATCTTCGACGGATTCAAGCCCCTCCCGAGTGCGCCGCACGGTCACGATGAGCATGATCTAGCTCTACCATCGGATAGTGTTCAGGAGACCACACCGACAACTGCTCCGACCCTCAATTCGGAGCCAATCGCGCCATCCATGGTCGGGTGGATAGACCCCGCCACGGAGGCCGTATTCTCAGCGGCGATCAAGCCGAGGATCGACCTTACCCTTCATGGGAGTCGTGACGCCAAACTACCGGATTCTTCCCCGTCCAGGGACTTCGAACCTCCTGCGCCCGTGCCTGTCAAATCCGACTGGGCGCCGATCATGGAGTTCACCTCCGCGGATATCTTTCAGCACTCGCCTTTCGGCGACATATTGAACTCATTAAGGTCTCTCTCCCTATCAGGAGAGTCCTGGCCGAACTATGTTCGGCAGGATTGGGATATGGATGACGAATAAATTCGCCACCCACCCACCACCCACTTAGTAGGCACTATCGACAATTTGACCGACATGCTCGACTTTGACTCTGAAGATATCGATGGTATGGACGACAACGCGGGAGACGAAGAGCAACCACTGCCCACAGGGCACTGGACAGCCACCTCATCATATGATATATACATGGTGGACACACCCAAAGAAGGCAATGGCGACGAGACAGCGGAGGATGACCCCTCCAAGAAGCAACCCAAGCGCCGACGTCAGCGGCGCCGCTCTAAGTCTCACCAAAGCAAAAGCGGTGACACCGGCACAGGAGATAATAGCACTCAGGACAGTGCCGAAGACGACAACAATCCCCTCCAGTAAGATTTAGAGCAGGAGGATGGAGAAGCCAGCCCTCCTGAGAGAGCGGCAGATGGAGAGGCGGAGGACGATAATTACATGCCTCCCTCCGAAGACAAGGCAAGCCTCGACGATGATGAATTTGTCGTGCCTGAGGATCCCGTCGAACAAGAGCGCTTCAAGCGTCAGCTTATAGCCACATCAAATAACCTTAAGAAAAAGTAGCAGCAGCTTCAAGCTGATCAAGATTTGCTAGCTGACAGATGGACTGAAGTCCTTGCGGCCGAGGAATATGAACTCGAACACCCATCCAAGAGTTACCCAAAGCATAGGTTGCTACCCTGACTGGAGGAGGAAGCATTCAAACCTACATCTCCATCATATGATGCGGATGATCGGCCACCTCGTGGCCGCGACAGAGAGGCATTTCAGCCAAAAACTCAGCCCGCACCCCGACACCACTCAAATAAAAATGACAAGGCACGGGGAAACATGCTAGACCTGCGAGACGTATTGGAGGACAAAGCAAAACACGCAAGATCGATCTATGGATCACGAGGGCGCGCCACTATGCGAGACAATAACCGTCACGCCGGATACAGTAAAAGTAAATCCGGCTGGGCCGAACACAGCGGACAAGACTCATTTGAGCTGCGTCGCGATATAGCCTAGTACAGAGGCGCTGCACACCCCATATGCTTCACAGACGAAGTAATAGATCACCAAATCCCAGAGGGTTTCAAACCCGTAAATATCGAATCATACGACGGCAAAACAGATCCTCCGGTATGGATCGAGGACTTCCTCTTGCACATCCACATGGCATGCGGTGACGATCTACATGCCATCAAATACATCCCACTCAAACTCAAAGGACAAGCTCGGCATTGGCTCAACAGCCTGCGAGCAGAATCCATTGGCTGTTGGGAAGATCTGGAATCCGCATTCCTTGACAACTTCTAGGGCACTTATGTGCGACCACCAGATGCCAATGACTTGAGCCACATAATTCAGCAGCCAGAGGAATTGGACAGGCAATTCTGGACACGGTTCCAGACAAAGAAAAATCAAATCGTCGGCTGTCCGGATGCAGAGGCCCTAGCAGCTTTTAAGCACAACATCCGCGATGAGTGGCTCGCCCGACACCTTGGCCAGGAAAAGCCGAAATCTATGGCAGCCCTCACGACACTCATGACCCGCTTTTGCGCGGGAGAAGACAACTGGCTGGCTCGCAACAATAATATATCAAAGAATCATGATACTTCGGATACCAAGGATGGCAATGGCAGGTCACGTCACAAAAAACACAAGCACCGCATCAACAACGGCAATACCAAGGATACGACAGTCAATGCCGGATTCAAAGGCTCTAAACCCGGTCAACGGAAAAAGCCATTCAAAAGAAGCACTGATAGAGGCGGGGTGTCCCGTCTTTCGATGAGATGATGGATATCGCTTTGGTGGAAGTCGACTTTGACGATCCGACTACGAACGTGCGAGGACGTCGCGCCTTAGCAATCGCTAAACCAACTCCGAGAGGTTATCGACCACGCCGGAGCACGATCAACCTGACCACGAGGGTCTGTTTCCTGCGAGCAAACGAAGAACAAGAAAGAAACTGAGATTGCTATCTAGATATTGCGAATATAAGATGAAAGCTTTACTGATCAAGGTGGGGTTCTGTGACGCCTTTGTCTGGTCGTTGAACACAAACGAAGTACGCGAAGTTGCAGCTATGGCGAACTTTTAATCTAAACAAAACCCAAAGTCTAAACGATGCCCTAAGGGCTGTATATATGGAGGAAGAG
>NC_041392.1:366113936-366143236 GCF_002162155.2 Triticum dicoccoides
AGATTGCAATCTGGATATTGCGAATATAAGATGAAAGCTTTATTGATCAAGGTGGGGTTCTGTGACGCCTTTGTCTGGTCGTTGAACACAAACGAAGTACGCGAAGTTGCAGCTATGGCGAACTTTTAATCTAAACAAAACCCAAAGTCTAAACGATGCCCTAAGGGCTGTATATATGGAGGAAGAGGGGGGGGGGGGATTTCGTGGCCCTTGGTGGAGGGGTCCGAAATCAACCATATCTCTTGTTTCCCCACACATACGGACTCTAAAAATAGCCTATACTTATGTATTTTGAAATTACATGGGCCTGGCCCAATAATAAGGTGACGCAGCACCTATAATAACCTCGCGACGAAATTTATGAAGTGGCATCTTGTATATTTCGTCCAAGGCTTCATGCGCCCATTATGGTGGCTTCAAAGTCCTGAAATCATCACTTGTAACTCCGTTCTTGTTCCCCTTGCGCATGCCATCATCTCCATGCTTGTTCTTGCTCCAATGTTCATCCTTCTCCAAGCTAGGCCCTTTATTTGTAAGCAAAACAAATGTATCCAATTTAGGCAGCATCATATTCTCATGAACATTAGAATCATTACCAAGAAACGAAAGTACCTGGTAATTTAGTTGGCGTGTGCGAGCTCTAGTAATTGGTCCAGTATGTATAGCAGCAGGGCCTGTGGGTGTAACAATTGTATTGATGTCCTCATCATCTCCTCCCCTTCTTGAAATGAAGTCGTCCTCGACGGAAGTTCATCTTCCTCACCCAAATAAGGCTTCAAATCTGCAATGTTAAAAGTGGGACTAACCCCAAAATCTGCAGGCAGCTCAAGTTTATATGCATTATCATTTATTTTCTCTAACACCTTAAAGGGACCATCAGCCCATGGCATGAGCTTTAATTTGCGCAAATCGGGAAATCTATCCTTACGCAAATGTAACCAAACAAGATCTCCAGGTGCAAACACAACATGTTTTCTACCCTTATCTCCAGCAAGTTTATATTTGGCATTCATACGCTCAATGTTTTCCTTTGTTAACTCATGCATTTTTAAAATCAATTCAGCACGTTGTTTAGCATCAAAATTAACCTTCTCCGAAGATGGAAGAGGCAACAAATCAATAGGTGCACGAGGTAGGAAACCATACACAACTTCAAAAGGGCACATCTTAGTAGTAGAATGCAATGAACGATTATAAGCAAATTCAATATGAGGCAAGCATTCCTCCCACATTTTCTTATTACTCTTCAAAACAGCCCTAAGCATAGTAGACAATGTTCTATTGACTACTTCAGTTTGGCCATCAGTTTGGGGGTGACAAGTAGTACTAAAAAGCAGTTTAGTCCCCAACTTAGCCCATAAACATCTCCAAAAGTGGCTAAGAAATTTAGTATCACGATCTGAAACAATAGTATTTGGCACACCATGCAAGCGAATAATTTCACGAAACAACAAATCAGCAACATTAACAGCATCATCGCTTTTATGACATGGTATAAAGTGTGCCATTTTCGAGAATCTATCCACGACAACAAATATGCTATCCCTCCCCTTCTTTGTTCGAGGTAAACCTAAAACAAAGTCCATAGATATATCCTCCGAAGGAACACTAGGTACAGGCAAAGGCATATATAAACCATGAGGATTGAGTCGTGACTTAGCTTTTTGACATGTAGTGCAGCGAGCAATAAAACGCTCAACATCCCATCTCATCTTTGGCCAAAAGAAATGTGTAGCAAGTACGTCCTCCGTCTTCTTCACGCCAAAGTGTCCCATTAATCCTCCTCCACAACAACAAAAGACGAACGGAGCTAGCTGGAATGCATAGCTTGTTAGCACGAAACACAAATCCATCGTTAACGACAAACTTGTTCCACATTCTTCCTTCTTTGCAATTCTGCATTACATCTTTAAAATCAGCATCATGCACATATTGATCTTTGATGGTCTCCAAACCAAATATTTTGAAGTCAAGTTGTGAAAGCATAGTATAGCGACGAGACAATGCATCAGCAATAACATTTTCTTTTCCCTTCTTGTGTTTAATGACATAAGGGAAAGTCTCAATGAATTCAACCCATTTAGCATGTCTACGATTCAGTTTAGCTTGACTTTTAATATGTTTCAAAGATTCATGATCAGAATGTATAACAAATTCTTTGGGCCATAAATAATGTTGCCATGTTTCTAAAGTCCGAACAAGAGCATATAATTCTTTATCATAAGTAGAATAATTCAGACTAGGCCCACTCAATTTTTCAGAAAAGTATGCAACAGGTTTGCCATCTTGTAATAACACACCTCCTAATCCAATTCCACTAGCATCACATTCAATGATGAGGACATGACTACCTTGGATATGACCAAAAATATTGCATATATGCATATTTGTCAGGTGATTTCTAGTGCAAACTATTCAATAATCTATTTATGTTATCCAGAACAAAAATACTTCACACACTTTTGTGTTTTGTCTAATTGCAGGTGTATGGGACATTTGTACAATCCACATATGAAGATAAGGAAGAAAGAGATGTTTATTTGCTGTCCAAAAAGTTCTCTCACGTCACTTTTGGCCCAAGAGAAGATAGAGTCCAAGTCTCTCACGTTCTGGATTCAGATTCGGACTGCACAGACATACCTGACTCAAAACGCACACAAGTTTTTCATACGGACTCCGAATTGGGTGATTCTTTTCTTGTTGGAAACTAGATTTCGTGCACTTTCCAACCCAGTTGGAATCACCTTCAAATTCGTCCGGAGCGTTGAGTTGTGGACGAAACAATCTGATGCTGCAGCAGAATCCGAGTCAAACTACAAGTCCAAAGGTGTTACATCACCTCCACTTGGGCCCATTGGCCTTGTACGACCTAGATTTAGTTTTAGGCTGCCTTGGGACGTCCTCCCACCTCCTTGGCCGCCACCCCTTGCTCCTACATAAGTAGATCCATCTAGTAGCTTTTCCTTGGGATTTGTTTAGTTAAAAGTTAGCCATTGCAACTTCGTGTACTTCGTTTGTGTCCAACGACCAGACCAAGACCGCTTCCGGATCCCCACCATTATCAATACCTCATATATATTTGCAATATTCAGATTGCTTTATCATATTCTTGCTTGTTCTTCGATTGCTTGCAGGAATAGACCTTCGTGGTCAGGCTGACCGTGCTTTCGGCATCGTCAGTAACCTCAGGAGATTGGTTTAGCGATTGCTAAGGCGCAACGTCGTGCACGTTTGTAGTCGGATCGTCAAAGTCGTCTGCACCAAATCGATAGTTATCATCTCATCGAAAGATCGGGACACCCCCGCCTCTATCAAGCAAGTACGTCCTCCATCTTCTTCACGCCAAAGTGTCCCATTAATCCTCCTCCATGCGCCTCCTGCAACAACAGAAGACGAACGGAGCTAGCTGGAATGCATAGCTTGTTAGCACGAAACACAAATCCATCGTTAACGACGAACTTGTTCCACATTCTTCCTTCTTTACAATTCTGCATTACATCTTTAAAATCAGCATCATGCACATATTGATCTTTGATGGTCTCCAAACCAAATATTTTGAAGTCAAGTTGTGAAAGCATAGTATAGCGACGAGACAATGCATCAGCAATAACATTTTCTTTTCCCTTCTTGTGTTTAATGACATAAGGGAAAGTCTCAATGAATTTAACCCATTTAGCATGTCTACGATTCAGTTTAGCTTGACTTTTAATATGTTTCAAAGATTCATGATCAGAATGTATAACAAATTCTTTGGGCCATAAATAATGTTGCCATGTTTCTAAAGTCCGAACAAGAGCATATAATTCTTTATCATAAGTAGAATAATTCAGACTAGGCCCACTCAATTTTTCAGAAAAGTATGCAACAGGTTTGCCATCTTGTAATAACACACCTCCTAATCCAATTCCACTAGCATCACATTCAAGCTCAAAAGTCTTATTAAAATCAGGAAGTTGGAGTAAAGGAGCATGTGTCAACTTATCTTTCAATACCGAGAAGGCTTCTTCCTATGCGGTACCCCAAAGAAAAGGCACATCTTTCTTTGTAAGCTCATTGAGAGGTGCAGCAATGGTGCTGAAATCTCTCACAAAACGCCTATAGAATCCAGCGAGGCCAAGAAAACTCCTCACGTGTGTGACCGTTTTGCGCTGCGGCCAACTCTCAATAGCTTCAATCTTGGTTTATCAACTTCAATTCCCTGTGGAGTAACAACATAGCCAAGAAAAGATACTCGGTCGGTGCAAAAGGTGCACTTCCCAAGGTTACCAAACAAACGTGCATCACGTAAAGCAATAAAAACAGCACGTAAATGTTCCAAATGTTCTTCCAAAGATCTGCTATAAATCAATATGTCATCAAAGTAAACTACCACAAATCGTCCAATGAAAGCACGTAAAACTTCGTTCATTAATCTCATGAAAGTACTAGGTGCATTAGTTAACCCAAAAGGCATGACTAACCACTCATATAATCCAAACTTAGTTTTAAATGCTGTTATCCATTCATCTCCCAATTTCATACGAATTTGATGGTATCCACTACGCAAATCAACTTTGGAGAATATTGTAGAGCCACTCAATTCATCAAGCATATCATCTAGCCTAGGAATAGGATGATGATAACGAATAGTAATATTATTAATGCCTCTACAATCAACACACATACGTGATGTACCATCCTTTTTCGGCACTAGAATAATAGGAACATCACAAGGACTAAGGGATTCGCGTATATAACCTTTGTCGAGAAGCTCTTGTACTTGACGCATAATCTCCTTCGTCTCCTCTGGTTTGGTACGGTATGGTGCACGGTTTGGCAGTGAAGCACCGGGAATTAAGTCAATCTGATGCTCAATCCCTCGAATAGGCGGTAATCCTGGTGGCACGTCTTGTGGAAAGACGTCAGCGAACTCCTGCAAAATGTTAGTGACAGCAGGAGGCAAAGAGGAAGGCACGTCTTCGAATTAAAATAATGCCTCTTTGCACACAAAAGCATAGCAAACAGATTTTCTGAAATCTAGCTCATCAATATCAGATTTGGTGGCAAATAAACATGCACTTTTCAATTTAATTTCAGAAGCAACACTAGATGGTTTATTATTAGGCTTCATTTGTTGCTCAAATTCTTTTGCCACAATCTGATTTTCACTCTTATTCTTCTCCTGTTTTGCTTTATTAGCTCTATGAATATCATCTTTCAAAATGGAATCAGGAGTCATAGGAAGCAAAGTAATATTTTTATCCTTATGAACAAGAGTATAGTGATTGTTTCTACCATGGTGTACAGAATTTTTATCAAATTGCCATGGTCTACCAAGTAATAAGGAACATGCTTGCATAGGTACCACATCACAATCAATATAATCAGCATATGTAGAGATACTAAAATGCACACGAACAGTACGTGTTACCTTAACCTTGCCGCTGTTGTTGAACCATTGGATGTAGTAAGGATGTGGATGTGGTCTTGTGGTGAGAGAAAGCTTCTCCACCATCTCCATGCTAGCCAAGTTGTTGCAACTACCTCCGTCTATGATGACGCGCACAAAACGTTCCTTCACAACTCCCTTGCTATGGAACAAATTGTGCCTCTGATTTTGCTCAGCTTGTGTGACCTGCACACTCAAAACACGTTGAGCAACTAAACATTCATACCTGTCAGCGTCTTCAGGAGCCATGTATTGTGTCTCATGATCAGAATCATCTCCACCATGTTCTTCACGTGTAATAAGAGCGAAAGTCTCCTCATCATAGTCACTAGCGGACTCATATCCACCATCCGCAGTAGCAATCATCACACGCGGAGATTTGCATTCTCTCACATAATGACCTCCTCCCTTACAACGACGACAAATAATATCACTTGTGTGCCCTATTGATGCCATGGAAGAAAAACTCTGTGCAGGCCCGGCAGGTGCGCTCCTTGCAGATAATGGTGGTTGTGCCTGTTTTCTTGTATCACGACTGGAGGAGGCACCTGATTGAGGTGCTGGTGCAGTTGAAGTAGAAGATGCACGCGGTGTCCATGATGAAGGTCGGCCTGCAGAAAAGTTAGTTCGCGCCAATGCTTGTCGATCCTGCACTTCACGTTCAGCTTTACAAGCAAGATGGAATAAACGAGTGCTATTAGTATACTCCTTATAGTCTAGAATGGTCTGAATCTCTCTATTTAATCCACCCAGAAAACGTGCAAGCATAGCTTCATTCTCCTCAACAATACCACATCTAATCATGCCAGTTTGTAATTCCTGGTAATATTCTTCTACAGAATTTTTCCCTTGTCTTAAACGCTGCAATTTTTGAAGCAACTCATGTTGATAATATGGTGGAACCCAACACGTACGCATAGCAGTTTTCAAAGCAGCCCAAGCAGTTGGAATAGGATATAATCTACAATGTTCAGACCACCATACACATGCAAAACTAGTGAAAGCACAAAAAGCAGCAGCAACCCGTCTCTCCTCAGGATATTGTAAACATGTAAATCGTTGTTCAGTTTCTAACTCCCAAGTAAGATATATATCAGGAACATATCTACCCTCAAATGGTGGAATATTCAATTTTAGTTTAGGAATATGGACATCATCTCGTACCTGAGGTGGTGATGCAGGCCTACCATTACGAATATATACCCGAGGTCGACCTGCTGGTGGTGGTGCTGGTGGCTGCACGTAGTTCAGATTTTGATCAACCTCATCCTCATAATCGCCCGCATACTCATCATCCTCCGCATCAACAGCAGGAGCCACAGAAGTATCAACAGCAGCACCAACAGTTTGGCCAAACGCAAGAGGGACACGGCTCGCTCGGCGGAGGTCTGTTTCATGACGTGAAGGTAGTCGTTGTTGTTGTTGTTCGAGAGGTGCGTTAGGTGCAGCGGGTGATGGTGGTGGAAGACGCGCGAGCAATTCATTAAACTTGTTATCGAGCTTTGTTTCGAACGTCTTCTCCATGCCATCTATCTTCTCCATGGCCTCTTCAAATCTGTTTAACACATCTTGCACCTGTCCACTCATCATTTGCTGAAATTTATCATGTAGCTGTTTGTTCGTCAGGTTCTCCCAATCAGTCTCATCGGCTTGTGATCCTACCATGGTTAGCAGCAAATAGAAACACACAAGAATATGATCCTACAGACTACTAAGAAGTGGTGGTGGTGTATAACAAACCCGTCAAGCAAACCTCAAATTCTTACCAGTTCTTACCCAGCAGCAGGTGGTGATCGGCAACCGTTGTAGTCAAAACTCTCAAAGCTTGGATAGAGCGATTACCAGGGAGAGTCAAACGCATGACATAGATGTATGTGGAGCTGGGAAGGCTTATAATATGGTAGCAAAAAGGGTCAGCAATAATCAATTCAGAGATGCAAAGTTGAATAAACGCTCAACGACGATACTGTGCTGGTCCTAGGCTAGACCGTGCTAGAGACGCGAGCCTAGAACACTAACAAAATCACGGCGCTGCACATAAACAAGGGAAAAGCACACTCCGGAATTTTTTTCGCTCTTTTTTTTGCGCTGCTCTTTTTTTTTTGCGCTGCTCTTTTATTTATTTATTTTTTGCGAAAAATCACTATAATGGCGAGTGTCTCAAAACTCTTCCCAGGTCAAACTGACAGGATGGGCACGAAATTTTTTCGACCCAATTTTTTTTTCGACTGCCTGGACCCAAAAACTGGAAACGGGTCAAAAAAACTTTCTATAACGGCGACTGTCTCAATACGCTTAGAAACACCTAAAATTAGGATAGCCAGAAATTTTTTTGTCAAGTGCGTTTTCCGAAAATTTTGGGCCTAAACGGAGGGTGGTTTCCGGACTTTTTTTTTCTGAAACCTACTCCGGCAAGGAAACACGAATCGGAAACTAGATGGATCTCGAAAACAAACCTAATATGACAAGAACTCGGATTGGTGGTGTATATATGGCGGTAGATGGCAGCGGTGGTGGTATATGACAGCGGTGGTGGTATATGGATACGGATTCGAAGCGGTGGCGGATAAGCGGTGGTGGTAGATGGCAGGGGCGATGATGATGGTGCGGCGGCGGCGTGACAACTTATGACCAGAACTCGAAACTCTAAAAGACTAGACTCTAAGACCAGCAACTAGACACGACGATGCAACCGCAAATTCAACAAAGCAAAACCTAAAAAGATTATGCAAAGGCTCAGATTGGTTCGGATATGATGAACTAACCCTAATTTTTTTTGGCTTTTTCATGGACTATAGGTATGAAAAACAGACTCGATCTAAACTACAAAAAACTGTAAAATCTCACCGAGCAACCTGGAGCTCTGATACCACTTGATAGAGGCGGGGTGTCCCGTCTTTCGATGAGATGCTGGATATCGCATTGGTGGAAGTCGACTTTGACGATACGACTACGAACGTGCGAGGACGTCGCGCCTTAGCAATCGCTAAACCAACTCTGAGAGGTTATCGACCACGCCGGAGCACGATCAACCTGACCCCGAGGGTCTGTTTCCTGCGAGCAAACGAAGAACAAGCAAGAAACTGAGATTGCAATCTGGATATTGCGAATATAAGATGAAAGCTTTATTGATCAAGGTGGGGTTCTGTGACGCCTTTGTCTGGTCGTTGAACACAAATGAAGTACGCGAAGTTGCAGCTATGGCGAACTTTTAATCTAAACAAAACCCAAAGTCTAAACGATGCCCTAAGGGTTGTATATATGGAGGAAGAGGGGGGGAATTTCGTGGCCCTTGGTGGAGGGGTCCAAAATCAACCCTATCTCTTGTTTCCCCACACATACGGACTCTAAAAATAGCCTATACTTATGTATTTCGAAATTACATGGGCCTGGCCCAATAATAAGGTGACGCAACACCTATAATAACCTCGGGACGAAATTTATGAAGTGGCATCTTGTATATTTCGTCCAAGGCTTCATGCGCCCATTATGGTGGCTTCAAAGTCCTGAAATCATCACTTGTAACTCCGTTCTTGTTCCCCTTGCGCATGCCATCATCTCCATGCTTGTTCTTGCTCCAATGTTCATCCTTCTTCAAGCTAGGCCCTTTATTTGTAAGCAAAACAAATGTATCCAATTTAGGCAGCATCATATTCTCATGAACATTAGAATCATTACCAAGAAACGAAAGTACCTGGTAATTTAGTTGGCGTGCGCGAGCTCTAGTAATTGGTCCAGTATGTATAGCAGCAGGGCCTGTGGGTGTAACAATTGTATTGATGTCCTCATCAAGCACTCCGGGCCCGTCCAGTTTGAACCGTATACTCGATCGCTCGTGTCAAATACACAACACCCCCGACAAGCCAGCCAACCACACCAACATGGATTGTTGGGTGTTCAAGCAGGCCGGCAAGTTAAATGCCGAAAACAATGATAAGGGGTCACATAGCGATGACGAGGAGGAGCCCCGACAACCGAACACCGGAGGACAGAAGAGGTTCCCCCCACAAGTGCAGATGGTGAACATGATATACGCAACCCACATCCCCAAGAGGGAGTGGAAGCGTGCGTTAAGGGATGTATATGCGTTGGAGCCAGTCGCCCCAAAATTCAACCCATGGTCCTCCTGTCCGATCACCTTCGATCATAGGGACCATCCCACTAGTATCCGTCATGGCGGATTTGCCGCAATAGTCCTAGACCCAATCATCGACGAATTTCACCTCACTCGAGTCCTTATGGACGGCGGCAGCAGCCTGAACCTGCTTTATCAGGACACAGTGCGCAAAATGGGTATAGACCCTTCAAGGATCAAACCCACAAAAATGACCTTCAAAGACGTCATACCAGGTGTAGAGGCCCATTGCACAGGCTTAGTCACACTGGAAGTGGTCTTCGGATCCCCAAATAACTTTCGGAGAGAGGAGTTAATCTTCGATATAGTCCCGTTCTATAGTGCTTATCATGCACTGCTCGGGCGAACTGCATTTGCGAGATTCAATGCGGTACCACACTATGCATATCTCAAGCTCAAGATGCCCGGACCTCGGGGGGTCATCATAGTCAATGGAAACATAGAGCACTCTCTCTGCATGGAGGAGCACACTGCGGCCCTCACAGCAGAAGCGCAAAGCAGCCTCTTAAGGCAATCCACCCGTTCGGCGATTAAGGACCCGGACACCTTCAAGTGCGCCCGGAGTAATCGGCAACAAGACCGCCTGGCACGTTCCGAGCTCGCATAACAATGCGGCCCCCACCCTAGTCCCAGCCAAACGGCGAAATCTGTGCCACGCATACATAATTACGCATTGACAATACCATGGGCACAGGTGGGGAGGGGGGCACGACTACGGCACGCCCCAAACGCGGCTCAACCGCACTAGGGGTTTCCCTCTTTGTTATTTTTCTTTCTTTCAGGACTTTAATCTCTAGAAGCCCCATCCGGCAGTACAATTGCTGGACACATGATACAACAACCAAGGGGGCAAAAAGCTACGTCGCATCAAGGAATTCCCAGGTGGTCTCTGACAACGAGTGAAATACATGCTTTAAGTACCATTCCTCAGCTTGCCCTTGGAGGGGACATGTCAAATAGTCCCACTTTTTGCTTACCGCACTACTTGTATCATTCTGCTTCGACGCACCTTTTCGAATAAACAATGCATAGCATTAGACTATTATCGCATTCTCTATTGTTCTTATCGCATTCTCTAGTTCTGTGGCAAGCTATGGTAGACTATATATATATATATATATGTTCATTCATAACATTCAGCACCCGTACACCCTGATACGGCCAATACGCCAGGGGCTTAAGCATACCCCATAATACGGCGTGAGAAGTCCGAACACTTTCGACAGTGCGGCACCCCGAACTTATAGCATTATATGCATCAGCTCCGAATCATGTCTTGGGTCAATAGTTGGGTTTGCCCAGCTCCCATGTTTTGGTACCTTACGTTCCGCTATATCGGCTAAGGTAGCACTAGGAGAACTACTGCGATTGTTCCCCGGTTAATTTGGGCTAAGCACCTCAGTAGAGAAAGCTAAAACTGACTGTCATGATAAGGCAAGAGCTGGTCGTTGTTCGAGAGAACTCGAGTCCCTAAAGACTTATGCCGCTTAGAGCGATGAGTCGGTTTTGTCCGCCTTAAGGCGTGTATAGCGCCCCAAATTCGGCCTTCCAAATACTAGGTGTCGGATTTTGGGTTCCAGCAGACCCTTAATGTCGGTGTCAAAACCGGCGGATCTCGGGTAGTGGGTCCCGAACTGTGCGTCTAGGCCGGATGGTAACAGGAGGCAGGGAACACGATGCTTTACCCAGGTTCGGGCCCTCTTGATGGAGGTAAAACCCTACGTCCTGCTTGATTAATATTGATGATATGGGTAGTACAAGAGTAGATCTACCACGAGATCAAGGAGGCTAAACCCTAGAAGGTAGCCTACGGTATGATTGTTGTATATGGAGTTGATTGCCTACGGACTACAACCCTCCGGTTTATATAGACACTGGATAGGGTTAGGGTTACACAGAGTCGGTTACAATGGTAGGAGATCTTGAATATCCGCATCGCGAAGCTTGCCTTCCACGCCAAGGAAAGTCCCATCCGGACACGGGACGAAGTCTTCAATCTTGTATCTTCATAGTCCAGGAGTCCAGCTGAAGGTATAGTCCGGCTACCCGAACACCCCCTAATCCAGGACTCCCTCAGTATCCCCTGAACCAGGCTTCAATGACGACGAGTCTGGCGCGCAAATTGTCTTCGGCATTGCAAGGCGGGTTCCTCCTCCAAGTCCTTCATAGAAGATTGTAAACACCAAGAGTAGTGTCCGGCTCTGCAAAATAAGCTTCCACATATTGCCATAGAGAGAATAATGTTAACACAAATCAAATCTGCTGACGTATTCCGCAGTGCGTCATCACACTACGGCCAAGTCCTTTACTCGAATCGTTTTTACTTTTCCACCTCAGCATGTTTTGTGAGGCGGTTTCCTTGGCACGTCTTGTCAAAGCAGAGATCGTGTACCCCCCTTTTATGAGATTCTCATCAATATGGACGTGGGTAACCCAACCATGCCACTTATCATGGTGCTTGGGAGGCAAGCGAGTTTTACTAGGTAGGTGGGGACGCACAACCGCATCCGCCCATATAAGGGGATAAGGATCCACCTTTTTACCTATGCCTTCTTCCTCCTATGCCTATCCATCTCCTGCGCATTCGAGCTCTAGCGCCCAAGCCCGCACTTCCCACCTCAACCTTCTCCAGCAATGTCCGGAGCGGGAGGCAAGTGGATGGTCTCCTCCGCTACGGAGGGCCAACTCAAGAAGCTAAGGAAGGCTGGATACTTGTCTAAGGACATCGTGCACCGGCTTCCCAAAAAGGGGCAGCTTCTCCCCAGCCCAAGGCCCCATGAGAGGGTAGTATTTCTTCCCCACTTCCTCCACGGACTGGGTTTTCCAATCCACCCATTTGTCCGGGGGCTCATGTTCTACTACAGCCTGGATTTCCACGATCTGGCCCCAAACTTCATCCTCAACATCTCGGCGTTTATCGTCGTGTGCGAGGCTTTCCTCCGCGTCCGCCCTTATTTCGGCCTCTGGCTCAAGACCTTCAACGTCAAGCCCAAGGTGGAGGCGCCATGGTGGGCAAGATGGCCAACGTCCTATGGTTCGAGGGCTCTTTTGTGGAGACCCTAAAGGGGTGGCAATCCGGGTGGTTTTACATCACCGAGCCACGCGATCCGAACTGGATCGCAGCCCCCGAGTTCCGATCCGGACCCCCACGCGGCTTATGTCCTGGAAAGAGACGGGCCTGTCGTGGGGTGATGAAAAAGAGGTGACCGGATTGCAAACATGCATCCAGTCTCTGGTGAACAAGCCAATCCGGTTTGTTAATGTAATCCAGGTTATGCTCGTCCGTCGGATCCTCCCGTGCCAACAACGGGATTTTAATCTGTGGGAGTTCGACCCGGCGCAACACCAAACCCTTAGCAGGCTCTTGGACACGACGTACGAAGATGCCTGGAAGGTGCTATTCAAGGGCGCCGAGGCTCCCACATCCGCTTCCGAGGACCACGGATACAGCTCGCAGCGTCACGCTAGCGAGGTAAGCTATCTTCACCTTTTACGGGATGTTAAGCTTTTTTTCATAGTTTGACTCTATGCGGGATCTAAATCCCTTACCTTTGACAGGCTTGGCGAGCGATATCCGGACCGATCAACTGTCCGGCTCCGCTGCCCGAAGGCCCAGCCCCAGCTCTACTAGTGAAGCTGCTAGTTCCGGCGCCTTATGTCGTGCCGGAGAAGAAGGCCAAGAAGAAGAATACCACGGGGACTCAAAAGAGTGCCCGTAATGTGGTGGTGTCGGACTCGTCATCTGACGAGTCGGAGACGCCCTCCTCCCACAAAAACGGGGAGGAGGAAGAAGAAAGCTCTCCCCCCCAGTGGAGGGAGTAGAGAAGAGGAAGGCTGCCCCAACGGGGGAGGCCGAGGGGTCTAGGAAAAGGAAGACCCCTCCACCGGACTACGCCCCCAACGCCTAAGAGGGCAAACAGGAGTGGCCAAACAGGGCCAAGCGTCCGGTGAAATCATAAGTTCAGATATCAGAATAACTCATGATGTTTCTTTGTTGCACAGCTTTCCCTAATGTTGAATGTAATTATGCAGTCCACCCCGGGCCGAATTCGACGAATCGTCGGGCGGCTCCCTGGACTCATCGGACGTGAACTCAGTTCCGCCCGTTGTCTCCCCACGCACTGCAGACGACGCCGAAGTGGCGTCGCGACAAGCTCCGGGGCAGGAGGAGGTGGTCCCGGAGGAGCCGCAAGGCAACCTCCCGGACTCCAGGAGTGAAGGGGATAAGGCCCCCCAGGGCTCCAAGTCCGGCTTTGTGCCGGACACCGCGCCGGAATCTTCCATAGTTCTGGACCGCGGTAGGCGAACTCCTTCCAAGAGGAGCAAGCCTTCTGAGCCGGCGGACTCCGTCCAACCGGAGGTGCCGGACAATCTGCTGGAGGTGCTTGACGGCGCCTCCATCGACGAGGGGCACCATACTATTATGAGTACGGTGATCGAGAAGGTTCAGTCCGGGCGGACTGACTGAAGCTTGCGCTAGCCTTCTAACAGGCTTCGAGGTAAGTAAAAATATGTAAAAATATTACCGCATAGACAGTAGCCCCTGATGCTCTGTTTGGCATTCGGAAAGAAAAGCCGAATAGAGGATCTATTAAATATCGCAGGAGTCTAACAAAAAAGAGTAAATATGCGTATGCAGGCTTTGTTGCTATCCACCGCCGCACTGACTACGGAGGTGGGTGTCCTGAAGCAGGACCTCGAGCGGACCGAGCAAAAGCTCGGCCTTGTCAAGCGGTGGCTCGAGGAGGAAGAAGGTGACAAATACCTTATAGAAAAAGTGCCTATAAAAAGGCTTGATTGCAAAAAAGAGTAACAAGATTGTACTGCTTATTGTAGGGGCCACGACTGAGGTGGCGACCCTTAAGCAGGCGCTGTCTGAGGCCGAAAAGAAAACGGCCGCGGAGCGCACCGAGCGAGATAGACTTGGGGCTCAGGTCGGCGAGGTGCAGCAAGAGCTTCAGGCTCTCTTGAAAAAACATGAGAGTTTGGAGCTTGAGTCAAAGGCGCAAGCATCCGAGCTCGCGACGGCCCTTGAGACTGCCAAGTCTGCCAAGGCCGAAGCCCAAAAGGCCCTCCAAGTGTTGGAGGAGATGAGGAAGATAGCAGCGGGTAAGGCATTCTTCATGCAAAGCAGAAATATAAAAGTAAACTACCTGTTACTTACCCGAATCCGGAGCTCTCCAGGGGCATTCGCAGATCTTCCCCGCAGCGTATCCGACGCTGCCGCATTCTACCGAGCTGAAGAGGACAGCTCGACGGAGAAGGTGTTCTAGTCTCAGTATTCTGAGGCCGGACACCCTGTGCCTTTGAGCGACCAGCTAAAACAGCTGGTCGAGCTCCACAAGGCTGCCGAACAGGCCATGAAGGGCTTCATAGTGCGGCTGTGGCCCAGAGAGGCCCTGCCTGGGAGCTATTTCGGGGTGGTGCGGCGGCTGGTGGAGGCTTGTCCGAGGCTCGAAGTCATCAAGCGCTCTGTCTGCAATGAAGGTGCCCATCGGGCCCTTGCCCGTGCAAAGGTGCACTGGGTAAGCTGGACGGTGAGAAGCTTGTGAAGGACGTGCCGCCGCCGGGGAAGGAGCATCGCAAGCCCGAGAACTACTACAAGGATGTTCTTGCAGGTGCCCGCCTTGTGGCGGATGAATGTACCAAGGATGTGATTTTTGAATGAACTCGCTCGTATTTATCCTGTGCGCTGAAAACTTGCTCATATGCGCTAAGCAATGCTTATTCAATTTGAAATATTACTTTCTGTGCGGCCGTTTATCAAAAAATTGAGAGATGGACAGTCGTCGGCTTCTGCCCCCATGCCACTAGTGCTGGGGTGTTTGGGATAAACCTGAGCGCTCTTTTTCCCATAGTTGGGTCCTTCGAGGGAGGCGCTCAGCACAATGAACCAGGCAATCGGACTATAATGCTTGAACACTCTCACTTAGCCATATAACTCTATAATTTTCAATTTCGGCGAAGCCCCTAGTCCGGAAGACCGAGTTCGGGGCGCTATCCACGCCTTGGCCGAACAAAGCCAGCTCCTCGCTCGAAGCGGCATAAGTCTTTAGGGACTCGAAAAACCTCTCGAACAGCGACTGGTCTCTCGCCTCATCATGACAGTCAGTTTTAGCTTTCTCCACTGAGGTGCTTAACCCAGCTGAACTGGGGCACAATTGCAGTGGTTCTCCTAGTGCTACCTTAGCCGATAGAGTGGAACGTAAGGCACCAAAACATAGGAGCCGGGCAAACCCAACTATTGACCCAAATCATGATTCGGAGCCGATGCATATAGTGCTATAAGTTTGGGGTGCCTCACTTGTGAAAGTGTACGGACTTCTTACACCATTATGAGGGGTACTGAAGCCCCTGGCGTGTTTGCCATACCATGGTGTACGGGTGCAATCATGTCATTTAATAAACATAAATGTGAAAAGAAGATAATGCAAAAAATAGACAAGAAGCTAAGCATTGTTTATAGAGAGGCTATTTATCAAAGCCGAACGATACAAATAGTGCGGCAAGCAAAAGATATTAGACAATTCAGTATGTCCTGACTAGGGGCAGGCCGCGGAATTGTATTTAAAACAGGTATACCGCTCGTAATAGAGACCACCTGGGAGTTCCATAATGCGACATGGCTTGTCTGCCTCCCTGGATCTTGCATCGTTTGTGCGGCAGTCGAATTGCCGAACAGGTCATCCGAAGTATGGAGTCCTGAAAGTAAGAAAAAATTAAAAAAAAGAATTCGGCAGCCCCTAGTACGTTTTAAGCCGTATTTTGGGCATGCCGTTATTGTGCCCCTTCCCCTATGCCCATGGTATTTCAAGGGCGTAGTTATGTACGCGAGGTACTAGTTTCGCTATGTCCCGAAAGCTGGGGTTGGGGCCACATTGCTACGCATGCTCAGAGTGTGCCAGGCGGTCCTGCTGTGGGTTACTCCCAGCGCGCTTGGCAGGGTCTGGCTTTTTAATGGCCAGACTGGAGAATTGCCTGAGAAGGCTACTTTGTACCTCCGTTGCGAGAGCCGCTGTATGCTCCTCCGTACGGAGGGAGCTTTCGGTGTTTCCGTTGACCGTAATTACTCCTCGAGGGCCTGGCATCTTGAGCTTGAGATATGCGTAGTGCGGCACCGCATTGAACTTTGCGAATGTGGTTCGTCCGAGCAGGGCGTGATAGCCACTGCGAAAGGGGACTATATCGAAGATTAACTCTTCGCTTCGGAAATTGTCCGGGGATCCGAAGACCACGTCAAGTGTTACTGAGCCTGTACAGTTGGCTTCTACACCTGGTATAACGCCTTTAAGGTCGTTCTTGTGGGCTTAATCCTTGAGGGATCTATGCCCATTTTCCGCACTGTATCCTGATAAAGCAGGTTCAGGCAATTGCCGCCGTCCATGAGGACTCTTGTGAGATGAAATCCGTCGATGATTGGGTCGAGAACCAATGCGGCAAAGCCGCCATGACAGATGCTAGTGGGATGGTCCCTTCAATCAAAAGTGATCGGGCACGAGGACCATGGGTTGAACTTTGGGGCGACTGGCTCCATGCGTATACGTCCCGTAGCGCACGCTTCCGCTCCCGCTTCGGAATGTGGGTTGTGTATATCATGTTCACCGTCCGCACTTGTGGGGGAAAGCCCTTCTGTCCATTGTTATTCGGCGGCTTGGGCTCCTCGTCATCGCTGTGCAGCCCATTGTCTCTGTTTTTGGCCCTTAACTTGCCTGCCTGCTTGAACACCCAACAATTCCTGTTAGTGTGATTGGCTGGCCTTTCGGGGGTGCCATGTATCTGGCACAAGCGATCGAGTATTCGGTCCAAACTCGACGGGCCCTGAGTATTCTTTTTGAATGGCTTTTTCCACTGACCGGATTTATAGCCTTTGAAACCGGCATTGACTGCCATGTCTTCATTGCTGTCGCTGTTAACGCGGCGTTTTTGCTTATTCCGACGTGTCCTACCACTTTTATCCTTGGTATCCGAATTACCAGGGTTCTTTGATAAGTTGTTACGGCGAGCTAGCCAGCTGTCTTGTCCCGCACAAAAGCGGGTCATGAGTGTCGTGAGGGCTGCCATGGATTTCGGCTTTTCCTGTCCCAGGTGCCGGGTAAGCCACTTGTCGCGGATGTTATGCTTGAAGGCTGCTAGGGCCTCTGCGTCCGGACAGTCGACTATCTGGTTTTTCTTTGTTAGGAACTATGTCCAGAATTGTCTGGCCGATTCCTCTGGCTGCTGAATCATGTGCCTTAAGTCGTCGGCATCCGGCGGTCGCACGTAAGTGCCCTGGAAGTTGTCGAGGAATGCGGCTTCCAGGTCCTCCCAAGAACCGATTGAGTCTGCTGGCAAGCTGTTAAGCCAATGCCGGGCCGGTCCTTTAAGTTTGAGCGGGAGGTATTTGATGGCGTGTAGATCATCGCCGCGTGCCATGTGGATGTGAAGGAGATAATCCTCGATCCATACCGCCGGATCTGTTGTGCCATCGTATGATTCGATGTTTACGGGTTTGAAACCCTTTGGGATTTTATGATCCATTGCTTCATTCGTGAAGCATAGCGGGTGTGCGGCGCCTCTGTACTGGGCTATATCATGACGCAGCTCGGAAGAGCTATGTCTGTTGTGTTCGGCCCGGTCGGATTTGTTGTATCCGGAGTGAAGATCATTGTCACATGCCGTAGGGTGCCTGCGCGATCCGTAGATCGATCTTGTTTGTCTTGCCTTATCCTCCAGTATGTCTCGCAGGTCGGGCGCATTTTCTCGTGCCTTAGTTGAGCGGCGCCGGGACATGGCTTGAATGGAGGGCCGAGAGGCCTCTCTGTCGCGGCCGCGAGGTGGCCGGTCTGCCATATCATGCGCTGGTGATGTAGGTGTTTCCTCCTCTGATCGGGGTAGCGTCCTGCGCTTCGGGTAACTCTTGGAGGGGCGTTCGAGTTCATACTCTTCGGTCGCAAGGACTTCAGTCCATCTATCAGCTAGCAAATCTTGGGCAGCTCTAAGCTGTTGCTGCTTTTTCTTGAGGCTGCTTGCCATGGTTAAAAGCCTGCGTTTAAAACGCTCTTGTTCGGCGAGGTGTGATGGTATGACGAATTCGTCGTCATCGAGGCTTGCCTCGTCTTCGGAGGGAGGCGTATAGTTATCATCCTCGACCTCTCGGTCTGCCGCCCTCTCATGAGGCCTGGCTTCTCCATCTTCCTATGCCGAATCTTGCTGAGGTGGGTGTTCTTCGGCGCTATCCGGGGTAGTATTATCTCCCGTGCCGGAATCACCGCTTTTGCTTTGGCGGGATTTAGAGCGGCGCCCCTGACACCAGTGCTTTGGCTGTTTCTTGGGTGCGTCATCCCCCACTGTTCCATCGCCATCTCAATCTTTTGGAGTATCCACCATATATATGTCATATGACGAGGTGGCCTTCCAGCACCCTACAGGTGCTGGTTCCTGTTCGTCTCCTACATCGCCGTCCATGCCGTCGATGTCTTCGGAGCTGAAGTCAAGCATGTCGGTTAGATCGTCGACAGTGGCTACAAAGTGGGTGGTGGGTGGGCTTTAAATTTCCTCATCGTCCGTATTCCACCCTCGCTGACCGTAGTCCGGCCAGGGCTCTTGTGATAAAGAGAGAGACTTAAGAGAATTCCGGATGTCGCCAAAAGGCGAATGCTGAAAGATGTCTGCGGCGGTGAACTCCATCATCGGCTCCCAATTGGATTCGATTGGCAGGGGCGCGGGGGGTTCGGAGTCCGGGGAGGAGTCCGGATCCTCGGAGTCATGGGCCGTGCAGAGTGCAGGGCTAGTGTTCGGCTCGATCGCTTTCGGGATCGCAGCCCCCGAGGTGACGTCCAACCGCTCATCCTCGATTGGTGCAATAGGCTCCGAGTTAGGGGTTGGAACCGATGCGTGTGCGGCCTCCAGGACTCTGTCCGGGGGCAGAGCTAGATCATGCCCCTCGAGATAGTGCGGCGCGCTTGGCCTTGGCTCAAGCCCGTCGAAGATTAAGTCTCCGCGGATGTCAGCATGTAGTTTAAGCTTCCAAACCTGACTTGATGGCCAGGGGCGTAGCTTTCGATCTGCTCTAGGTGGCCGAGCGAATTGGCCCGCAGAGCGAAGCCGCCGAAGGCGAAGATCTGTCCGGGGAGAAAAGTCTCACCCTGGACCGTATCGTTGTTGATGATCAAAGGAGCCGTCGGGCCTAAAGGCGACGACATAGAGGAACTCTCAATGAAAGCACGAATGTCGGTGTCAAAACCGGCGGATCTCGGGTAGTGGGTCCCGAACTGTGCGTCTAGGCCGGATGGTAACAGGAGGCAGGGAACACGATGTTTTACCCAGGTTCAGGCCCTCTTGATGGAGGTAAAACCCTACGTCCTGCTTGATTAATATTGATGATATGGGTAGTACAAGAGTAGATCTACCATGAGAACAAGGAGGCTAAACCCTAGAAGCTAGCCTACGGTATGATTGTTGTATATGGAGTTGATTGCCTACGGACTACAACCCTCCAGTTTATATAGACACCAGATAGGGTTAGGGTTACACAGAGTCGGTTACAATGGTAGGAGATCTTGAATATCCGCATCGCCAAGCTTGCCTTCCACACCAAGGAAAGTCCCATCCAGACACGGGACGAAGTCTTCAATCTTGTATCTTCATAGTCCAGGAGTCCGGCTGAAGGTATAGTCCGGCTACCCGAACACCCCCTAATCCAGGACTCCCTCACTTAAGGTTCGAACTCTGGGGTGCGCATGGAGATCTTTCACCTACCGACTCGCGCTTCTATGGCTCACAAGAAATCTAGGATAGAAAGAGGAACACACAAAGGACACGAAGTTTATACTGGTTCGGGCCACTGATGTGGTGTAATACCCTACTCCAGTGTGTGGTGTGGTGGATTGCCTCAGGGGATGATGATAAACAATACAGGAGGAAGAACGGCCTCGCGAGAGGTGTTCTTGAGCTAGTGCGGTGTGTTCTACTCGGTCTGGATCTCTCTCTCTCTCTCTTTCTCTTCTCTCTCTCTTCCTCTTCTCTCTTTCTTTCCTTTCCTTTTTCCTCCTTCTCTTTTCTCCCTCTCTTTTCTCTATGGTGGTTATTCCTATTTATAGAGGCCCTGGTCCTCTTCCCAAAAAATGAGCGAGAAGGGCGCCAACAATTGGCCATTTTGAAGGGGAACATCTAGTACAAGTTATCCTGACCAAAGGTGGTCTTCGGCTGCCGTCTTGGGCTCCACGGTGACCTCTGTCCTGCCGCTCTGCTGGTCTTGGTCTCATTGCACCGGAATGGTAACCTTTGCCCGATGCCTTGGCCTGTGCTTGCTCCCTTTGCACGGAAGGGGAAACAAGGGCACTACGCAGGCCGGCGCCCGCCTGGCGCCCGCCGAATCTCGATCGTCATGGCTTGCGTCACAGGCTCCTCATGAGGCACCCCTGCCTTGATCTCTCCGCCTCCTCGCGAGCCTGCCTGATGAGGCTGCTCCTAAGGAAGCCTCCTGTCATCCGCCCCGCAAGGCTTGGCCCCTTGCGAGGGTCTTGAGCATGAGCTGATGAAGCTGGGGCGCACTGGGCCCCCACTCGAGCCACGTCGCAGGCTGCAGGCAGGCAAGTCTGGGGACCCCCGTTCCCAGAACGCCAACAGTAGCCCCCGGGACCAAGGTGCGCCCGGGCTTGGCTTGGCAGAGAAGCTAAGGGGCAAGCGCGAAATGTTGCGGGCCCCAATAGCCTGCGGCCTCGGGCGCCGCGTGGCGATTGGTTGGACGCGGGCGTCTGCGCTTCCCCACGACGCCTCGGCAACCGCTCGACTTGTCAAGTCCTTGCATGCAAAGAAATGGGTCATGATTACCTGCGATCGTGGTGGCCGGCGGTTGGCCTTCTCTGGCTATAAGTACGGGGCCGCGTGAGACTTGTTAGCTTATCCCTTCCTGCTACTCCTTTCCTTCCTCTTCCTCGTCCTTGCTTCTCTTTACGCCAATGGCACCAATCCGCCGGTTTTCTGCAGAAGAGAAAGGAAAGCCCCCCCCGAGAAGGTCCTGACCCTCATCCTCCGAAGAAACGGCTAGTCCCCTGCCGCCGAGATGAGGGTGCTTGGCAGGAGGCGCCGAGGCCCTGGTACGAGTGGCTGCCGCCTGGGTTTCCACTGCCCTTGTATGCCCGAATCGAGGGCCCTGGGGAAGAGGGCGTCGAGCGACATCGACAGTGCCGCCACCGACGCCGGCATGTCACGGCAGTGCGCGTCGTTCCTCCTGGAGTCCACGCCTAGGGCTCCTCTTGTGAGCTTGTGCTTCACGCCGCCATGCCCCCATGCTCTTGGATCCGCCTTCATACCTCCTTCGCCTTCGAGATGCCGCCTAGCGGGTCTCTGGAGCTCTGGCTGCAACACGCCGACTGCAACAACCTTGCGACCGGAGCGGAGGTCGCGGTCGTCGCTCCGGGCAAGGTCTACATGACCCGGGGCTGGGGTGAGATCGCCCGGGTCTACCACACGGAGGGTGCCCTCATAATTCATCTTGAATATGACGGCGCCTCCCTGATGTTCTTCAAGGTCTTCGATGCTGAAGGACGCCGGTTGGAGTGCTGCCCCAAGGAAAGCAGAAGGGGCATCGGACTGGCAAGGACCTGGCTTGCCCATTGGCTGTCCAGCAGCTCTTCAGGCGGCAGCAGAGGAGCTGGGGAATCCAGCGGCTCCCCCGAGCTTCTCGTGACTCTGGAGACGAGCGAAGATAGCTACGAGCCTACGAGCTCGCGCCGTGCTCGGAGTAGGGCAACTGCATCGGGCCGCCGACACCGCTGATCTGGGTGGGGTTGGCGCCGGCGCTGGGCAGTCCATTGTTCACGATGGCGTCGCTTGCAGAGGCGCGGGCAATTAGCGTTCCTTAGGATTAGCACCTTTTGTTCCCTGCGAGGAATCGAAGCAACACCACGCGGGGGTATGTAAGGCGCCTGCCATGTCTTTTGCGAACATTATATCCCTAATATGAATCGATGCGACATGCTTGTCCTGTCCCGGCTTAGCTCCCCCTTTCTATCCTCACGAGGACTTAGCGCTCTACGCTGACAGGTCCCAGTCCCTAGGCAGGCTTGTGCCGTCGCTGGTATGCCAGGTCGCAATGTCGTGGTCAAGGCCAAGAGGTGAGCGGCCCGAGGTCTGGTAAGAGCCCCTGAGTTGCGATGCTCAGGAGGTCCCCTTTAGTGCCCGAGCAGCCCTCGCTGGGCGAGAAAGGAAGGCAACGTCATCGTGATAGAGCTACACTAGGCGAGGGTTTGGTGCTGCGTTGGTCCAACTCCTGTAAGGGCATGACTTATCTTTTGAGTTTGGGGTAGTTCTTCGACGGGGTGCCCGACCCGAGTGGCGGTAGCTGAGGTGCTGTTGGGTTAGGTCTTCGCGAGCTTCTTCCCACTTCCCCACACTTTCCTTAATGCTCTACATCCTCAGGTCCCGGCACTCGAGCAAGCTCAGCCGCCGCTAGTATGACAGGTCGCGATGCCGTGGGTCAAGGCCAGGGGGTGAGGGCTGGAGAGCCAGTAGGAGCCCATGAGTCGCGATGCTCAGGCGCCCCCCTTTTAACGTGCAAGCGGTCCGTGCCGGAGAGAGGGAGAGATAGCCCGCGATGTCCCCAACGTTGCTCCTGGAGTGGGTCCTGCATACCAATCACAAGGAGAGACAAGACCTGTCGCTACGGTTGCCAGCCAACCATTGGTCACTCCGAGGGAGTGATTGGGGCACTGAGGGCCTGGTGAGGTGGCGCCTTGCGGGGCTGCCGCGGCCAGAGCTCGACCACTCAGATTTATCGGCGTTGCAGGGACGGACCCGTACGCAGACGTCGTGCTAGAGCGAGCGACTCCATGGGTAGGTGTCAATCGAGCAGGCGATTAGGTCAGGTATGTTAAGTACGAAGGAGCAAATTCATTTCAAGTAGATGCGGGAAAAGCAAACGCCGCTGGGCCAGGCCCGAGCAGTTTGGGGATGATGCAGCCCGAGGGGCGCCCCCAACAAGGTAGGTAAAGTGCGTAAGTAAAACGGATACATGCCGCAGGGACGGACCCACACAACCTGGGAACGACGCGGCCGTGTGGGCTCTCCCAGCTAAAAATGGAACTTGAAAGATATCACCTGATGCCGTTGAAGATGAAGTGATGCCGCAGAAGTGGGTGACGCGTGGTGAAGACGTCGACCCTAATGAGCCCCCAAGCCTAGGAGCCTCGGGAGGCTCCGGGGGCACGGGTAGGTCTTCGAGGGCCATCTCCACCTCCGCCAGGACCGCACAATGCCTGACCTCCTGAGCCTTGAAAATGCTCCTCAGCAGGCGCTGATGAGCGGCGACCGCGTTCGGCAGGCCGAACGGCATGCGAACATAGCTGGGAGGTGGACCCTCACAACGCCCCACGCGCGAAGGCCATAGGCGCTCCTGAGATGTGGCTCGGTTGAGCCCTGGCACGTCGATGCAGATGCACAGCCCACCATCCTCGCCTCGATGTGAGGCCACGGCGGGAAGCGGCAGCTACCGCGCATGACTCTCGACTCCTGTAGCTCCTGGGTGTTTCCTGCGATGAACTCCTGAGGGTTTGGTGTTCCTTGCCTCGTACCTTCCTGAGGGAAACGTGCCTGGAAGCACCCCTCGAAGTGGTGCCCGAGCGCCTCCCTCATGACCTTGGCAAAGTCGGTGGCTCTCCAAGAAAGAGCCCCCGAGCCCTACCTAAGGAGGGGGCCGGGCGCACTTTCCTACACGACAGAGGTTGGCGCTCCCTGAACGGGCGCGAATCCTGATGTAGCGCCTCCGGAGGCACCTGCCTCTTTATGGCTTGGGCCAGGCGAAGCCTTCTTCTTCTTAAGGGTCACCTCGGGAAGTTTTCCACTCCTGTGATCTGGGTCTTCGATTGCTGCGGCTTGGAACACACGCTCAAGTGAACACACCGCGTCACTTTCCTCACAGGGTACGGTGATGACTCCACCGCTTCCTGGCATCTTGAGGACATTGTAGCCATGGTGAGTCACTGCCATGAACTTGGCTAGGGCTGGGTACCCGAGGATGGCGTTGTATGGTAGGCGAATGTGGGCGACGTCAAAGTCAATGAGCTCAGTGCGGTAGTTGTTGCGCTGCCCGATGGTGACTGGCAGGCGAACTTGCCCTATCAGAATGGTGGAACCATCAGTGACTCCTGAGAAAGGCTTGGTCGGCTGGAGTTGATCATACGGCACTTGGAGATTGTCGAACATCTCGACGGACAGGACATTGAGTCCTGCTCCGCCATCAACGAGGGTCCTGGTGACCTGCACATTGCTGATGACTGGGGAGCAAAGCATCGGGAGAACTCCGGCCATTGCCGCACACTTGAGCTGATCCACTGAGCTGAACATGATGGCGCACGCAGACCACCTGAGAGGGCGCGTAGCCTCAAGCTTGGGGAGGACTGCATTCACCTCGCGAGCAAACTGCTTGAAGATGCGCTGTGATGCTGGGGCGTGGGCGCCACCCAAGATGCAAGCGATTGCGCGCGGCTCCTGGAAGCCCCCAGCCCCTCGTCTTGATGTTGGTCTTCGTTCCTTCTTGGTGGTGGCGGTAGAGGAGGGAGGCCTGCGTTGCTGTGCGGGCGATCCTCATGAGGCTGATCCCTCCAAACTCCCTCGCGAGGCTGGTCCTGCTAGCGATCCTCGCGAGGTCGGTCACGCCACCCTTGGCGAGGGCCACAGTCTTCCCATCGTCCTCCTCCTCTTCCTCCTCCTCAGCCATAGCCCCTATCATTGCGCTTGGGGCGTCGATCAATACGCCCATCTCGCACGGCCCTGAGCTCTTGGCATCCGTTGGTGTTGTGGGTGTGGAGGTCGTGGTACACGCAGTATCATCTGCCCTTGGATGACTCAGGCTGATCCCTGCCTCGCTTGGTGTCTGGTTCCGCTGCGAGCACGGCAGCTCCCTTACGCTTCACGTCCTTGGCCTTGGGCTTTTTCTCTTCTGGGTCGGCAGCCGGGAGCTCGAGGAGGGAGAGGCGTCCTTCCTCAGCCCTGGCGCACTTGGTCGCCAAGTTGAACAACTCCAGGGATGTGCACAGGTCTTCATGGATTGCCAGCTCCTCCTTCATCTTGATGTCACACACGCCGTCGGAGAAGGCTGAGATAATGGCTTCCTCAGTCACCCTGGGGATCTTGAGGCCAGCGTTGTTGAAGCGCTGGTTGTATTTTTGCAGGGTTTACCATGGCTGTTGCTTGATGCGGTGCAGGTCGCTTATGGCCGGGGGCCGGTTGCGAGTGCCCTGGAAGTTGGCGATGAAGCGAGTGCGCATCTCGTCCCAGGAGGAGATCGTGCTGGGAGCCAGGTTCAGGAGCCAGATGCGGGCGCCGTCCTTGAGCGCCATTTGAAACCAGTTCGCCATGACCTTTTCGTCTCCGTTGGCGGCTTCGATGCCCAGCTCGTAGAGCTGCAGGAATTCCGCCGGGTCCGTCGTGCCATCGTAGCGAGGGGGCAGATTAGGCTTGAACTTGCCTGGCCATGTGAGGCCGCGTAGCTCGGGGGTGAAGGTGTGGTAGCCTGCTGTGGCCACCAGTGCCCTTTGCTGGTGCTGGGCCTGCTCCTGGTGATTACCACGCGCCGCCGCTTGGAGCAGCGCGGGGTCTCGGCATTGATGCGCAGGGACGCGATCTTGGCGCGCCAGTGCTGGGAGCGCGTGACCACCTTCTTGGGGACGAGGATCTCTTGGCAGCTCCCTTCTTGCCGCGAGGGCGTTGGACGTGGAGGGTCTCGCCCTGGGGCTGCACGCCTTGGAGCCAGGGCGCCTTCTTGGGGAGGAGGTGGCGGAGGCTCCTCCTGATCCTCGCCCCCTGCGTGGATTGGAGGGCGAGGCAGCGAGAGGGACGGCAAAGGAGAGCCCCCTGCGGCGCTGACGAGGTCGGTGATGCGGGCGAGCCAGTCCTCACAGAGGTCGTCGACGGGGCAGTAGTGCAGGAGCTCTCTTGCCAGGAGCAGCGCGGCGTGCGCGTCCGTGGGGGCGCGAGGGGCGTGGGACGTCGAACTGGCTGGAGCCAGTGACAGGGTTGCGGTGCGGCCCTCCCGCCGCACCGAAGGATGCTGGGACGAGGCCTGCTGCTCGTTCCCCGCCGGGCCGGTGGCGGCGTTGGCGGCAGGCGACGGCGAACGATGTAATTCCCTTGATGCAACTATATCTCCCACGTATCGAAGCACGACTTAGAGGCATAACAGCATTGAAAGCAATGTCGCAAATGAGGTAATTTTCACACAACCCATGTAATACATAAGGGAAAGAGATACATAGTTGGCTTACAATCGCCACTTCACACAATTACATGAATAAAGCATTACATCAACCAGATACAATCAAGGTTCGACTAGGAAACCAAAATAAAAGAAGACTACCCCAAATGCTACACAGATCCCCGATCGACCCCAACTAGGCTCCACTACTAATCAACTAGAACGAAAACAACACAAATGACAAGATCTTCAACAAGCTCCTCCTTGAGCTTGGTTGCATCACCTGCACGGTATCATCGGCACCTGCAAACTGGTTTTGGAAGTATCTGTGAGTCACGGGGACGCAGCAATCTCACACCCTCGCGATCAAGACTATTTAAGCTTATAGGTAGGGTAAAAGGTATGAGGTGGAGCTGCAGCAAGCGACTAGCATATATGGTGGCTAACATACGCAAAAGAGAGCGAGAAGAGAAGGCAAAGCACGGTCGAACAACTATGATCAAGAAATGATCCTAGAACAACCTACGTCAAGCATTACTCCAACACCGTGTTCACTTCCCAGACTCCGCCGAGAAGAGACCATCACGGTAACACACGCAGTTGGTGCATTTTAATTAAGATCAACTTCAGGTTTTCTACAACCGGACATTAACAAATTCCCATCTGCCCATAACCGCGGGCACGGCTTTCGAAAGTTCAAATCCCTGCAGGGGAGTCCCAACTTAGCCCATCACAAGCTCTCACGGTCAACGAAGGATATTCCTTCTAGCGGGAAGCCCCGATCAGACTCAGAATCCCGGTTACAAGACATCTCGACAATGGTAAAACAAGTCCAGCAACACCGCCCGAATGTGCCGACAAATCCTGATAGGAGCTGCACATATCTCGTTCTCAGGGCACGCTCAGATGAGACTAGCTACGAGTAAAACCAACCCTTGAGTTTCCTTGAGGTGGCCCCGCACGTAGCTCAGTTCGGACCAACACTCAGAGAAGCACTGGCCCGGGGGGGTTAAAATAAAGATGACCCTTGAGTCCGTGAAACCCAAGGGAAAATGAGGCTAGGTGGCAAATGGTAAAACCAGGGTTGGGCATTGCTGGAGTAGTTTTATTCAAGGCGAACTGTCAAGGGGTTCCCATTATAACCCAACCGCGTAAGGAACGCAAAATCCGGGAACATAACACCGATATGACAGAAACTAGGGCGGCAAGAGTGGAACAAAACACCAGGCATAAGGCCGAGCCTTCCACCCTTTACCAAGTATATAGATGCATTAATTAAATAAGATATATTGTGATACCCCAACAAAATATCCATGTTCCAACATGGAACAAGCTCCAATCTTCACCTGCAACTAACAACCCTATAAGAGGGGCTGAGCAAAGCGGTAACATAGCCACACAACGGTTTGCTAGGACAAGGTGGGTTAGAGGCTTGGCTCAACAACAAGGGAGGCATGATAAGAAAGTGGTAGGTATCGCAGCATAGGCATAGCAAAGAGCGAGCAACTAGCAAGCAAAGATAGAAGTGATTTCGAGGGTATGGTCATCTTGCCTGAAATCCCACAAGGAAGAAGAACGATTCCATGAAGAAGACAAACGGACGTAGTCGAACGGGTCCTCACAAACGCGACGTTATAGGAACCAACCCGAAGAAGCAACACCGGAAAGAAGCACACAACATAGTAAACAACCACGACATGAACATGGCAGGATGCACAATCAAGTATGATGCATGTCCGGTTTAATGAAGCATGCCATGGCAAAGTGCACCAGCAACCCTACAAATTAAGTGGAGCTCAATATGCAACGAGTTTCATATTGACGAAACACCACGACAAGTTATTTAGTTCGATCTTGTTTATGTACTCAACAATATTAAATGTTGATTAACATGGAAAGAGGTGAAGCATAATGAAACTATCTAACTAGGAAAGTTTAAATGAGCCCGGAACCACAAAACAACAAGTTCGGAAACTCCTCATGTGCATATTTTGGTTATGGTACTGTTCTGCCATAAACACAATTTTAGAGTTATTAAACATGCAAAGTAAGGCCATCGTGTTAAACTAGGCATTTTTCCACCCCATTTACATATAATGATTATTAAATATGGAGTTACGGTTAAATAGTTAAGAATTAAAACATTTTAATAAGTTATTTAATCAAATTTAAACAGTTAAGGCCACCAGGCCGCCTGGCCGGCCCACTCCCACACCCCTCCCTGGCCTATATGGCTGGCTCCCCCCGACCTAACCCTAGCCCAACCCCACTCCCCCACGATCCTCCTCGTTTCCCCACACCCTCCCTACGATTTTGGATCGAGGTGGCGTCCCGAGCCCCGACACCACGCCGTCCCCCCAACCCCATCGTCGGTCCCCGCCTCCCGCCGTCACCGGTCGCCGCCCCGCCACGCCTTCGTCCTCCCCCGCAACGCCACCTCGCTGGAGACGCTCCATCGTCTTCGCCGGCATCGCCGCGCCCCGCCCCGCGTCGGAGGCCGCCTCGTCCACGCCTCCCTCGCTGGCCTGCCTCCCCAATGTCGCCCGTCGTCTTCGTCTTCCTCC
>NC_041392.1:366143605-366150078 GCF_002162155.2 Triticum dicoccoides
GCCCGGCGTGCCCCCGCGCACGTGCGCCCGAGCCCCGCCTCACTCTGCCGCAGTGCTGCTCGCTCGCGCCGCATCGCCTGCTGTCGCGCCCTGCCAGCCGAGCCCGCTGACATCATAGTTGTAACTCGGATGAAAATACTTTGTACATGAAAGTTGCTCAGAACGATGAGAAGAATCCGGGTACGTAGCCCGTTCATCTGCCACGCATCCTACCATAGCGAACATGCAACTTTCCCCCTCCGATTCATCTGTCTGAAAATGTGAAACACCGGGGATATTTTCCCGGATGTTTCCCCCCCTTCGCTAGTATCGCCTAGTACTGCGTTAGGTCACCCCTGGCACCGCGTTTTGCGTTGTTATATTTTTGTGATGCTTGTTTGCCCCGTATTTACTGTTTCTCCCCCCTCTTCTTCTCCGGTAGACCCCGAGACCGACGTTGATGCGACTGAGTACGACTACATCCCCGACGACCACTCCTTGCCAAAGCAACCAGGCAAGCAAACCCCCCCTTGAGCATTCCGATATCGCCCATTTCTATCCCTTTCATGCTTGCATTAGAACTGCTACTGCTTTCTGTATGATCCTACTCTGATGCATAGCCTGTTGTTGTTACCTGCTTTCATACCTTACCTGCTTATCCTAAACTGCTTAGTATAGGTTGGTTAGAGATCCATGAGTCACCCCACCTTGTCCCAGTTGCCTCGCTTTATGTTCGATGACTCGATCAATGTGATCGACGTCCAGGCCCCGACACCGCACATCACCCCCTAGTTGTATGACACTATAGAGTTACTATCGAGTACCGAGGCTGAACCTCATACATCACTCCTGATGAGATCTCTGTAGTGTAGCTATTCGGTCGTGATCATCGAGGGTGATTTCCTCCTTAACCACTTCCGCTACGGCTCTTTCGTGCAACCCCTCAAGTGTGAACCTCGAGGGTGGATCCTCTTACGTTCACCTTGATGACAACATCGAGTGGAATTCCCCGGGGGTGATTCCTCGAGTTTTCCCCTTGGTGTTAGACACATAGTTACTATGGTTACAATGAATTTACCCTGAGCCATGTTACTAAAGACGGGTCGGCCCTGAGGGGTACCCGCGCGAGCTTAATAATGAGTGATATGGAGTCGGGTTGACCTGGAAGGTGCCCGCGAGATACTTACGAGGCGTGGCCGGGCATTCATAGCCCTTGCTGCAAGTACTCGAGACGGGGCGACGGGGTCACATCGATCATGAGTCCCTGCTTGTTAGCGCGTGGTCCTAATCCACTATGGTTTGGATATTTGATCCGAGTGGCCTCTGGCCTGATAGCACTAACCATCACGTGGGCATTGTATGGGCGTTCTACGTCCTATGCATCAGCTGAAGCTTAATAGACGTCAGCGATTGAGAGGCGTGCACTGGGTTGGACTGCGTAAGCTCCTGCCTTGTTGAAGGAGGTAGCTAGGCCTGCTCACCGACCGCCCACGCAACGTGCAGGAGTTCCCAGGGAGATGGCCCATGGCCCCTGGGGCATAGGCTTAGTCTGGCGTGTAGACCTCTCTATTAAGCCTAGGTCGGGTTGTGGCGTATTGTTTGGCCAAGGCTGGGCATGACCCAGGAAAGTGTGTCCGGCTGGAGTTAATCGAGCGTGGTGGGTAAGTTGATGCACCCCTGCAGGGAAGAAAACATCTATCGATAGCCTGTCCTACGGTAACGGATACTTGGAGTTGTATCCCGATCGATACAACTAGAATTGGTTACTTGAGATGAGAAATGGATTGTGAAGAGAAATGGATATGAGAAATGGATAGTATGGCTCTGGGATTGCTTTCTCGCAGGGAGTCAAGAAAGGATCTCTGGCCGAGGTTGATAACACTACTACTTTACATTATGTTGATCTGTACTCCTCTATATGCTTGAAGATGCTAGTGTTCGCTAGGTAAGGCTTTTCCCTTCTCTTCTGGCATTCTGCAGTTTAGTCCACAGATACAGCCCATTTTGTTTGATACAGATGCATACTTAGTTTAGATCTGATGTTTGCGAGTACTTTGGATGAGTACTGACAGTTGCTTTGCTACCTCTTTTCCCCGATACCAGGTTGTTGCGACCAGATGACGGATCCCAGGAGCCAGACAACACCACTGATGACTACTACTACCCCGAAGGTGCCTACTACTACGTGATGGCTGCTGACGACCTAGAGTAGTTAGGAGGCTCCTAGGAAGGAGGCCTTGCCTTTTCGATCGTTGTTGGTTTTGTGCTAGCCTTCTTAAGGCATACTTGTCTAACTTATGTCTGTACTCATATATTGTTGCTTCTGCTGACTCTTGTGTATTCGAGCTTATGTATTCAAGACCTCGAGGCCCCTGGCTTGTAATATAAAACTTATATTATTTTAATTTTTGTTTAGAGTTGTGTTGTGATATCTTCCCGTGAGTCCTTGATCTTGATCGTACTCAGTTGCATGTATGATTAGTGTACGATTGAATCGAGGGCGTCACAAGTTGGTATCAGAGCCGACTACCTGTAGGTAGCCCCCTTTCCAACTCCTTGGCCGAAGTTGAGTCTAGTCACTAAAAAGCTTTTACTAACATTGGTTGTGTGTCTTACGGGTCCACGTTGCCATGGGGTGGTATTAGGATCTTTTATTCCTCGTCTATACTCTGGGACTCTATCCTCTCTTCTATTCGGGTTAAATGAATATACTAACTACATTAGGTTCTCTTAATGACTTTCCCCATAGAGCCCCTTCATTCCAGATGGTTGCCTGCTTCACCAGAAGACTTCGAAGATACTCTCTGATCTACTACCAAGAACTTGTGTTCAATTCTTTTGTAATCCCTTAACACCGTTGAATACTTATGGATAACTATGTACCCTCATCGTTCATACTTCCATCCCTTCTTGTTATTACAAGATACCCGAAAGTATTCTCCGACTTTCAAGTTCTCTGAACCTACTGCCTTGCAGTTCCTTTCCGCCTGAACATACTTATGAATAATTCCTCACAATTCCGGGGATCCGTTCATCCCCAGTTGTTCTTGTGATTCACAAAAATTCTTTGAAATACTATTTGATCTTCCAAAAATCCTATACAACCTATTGCTCTTGGAATTCTTGCATACTTGCTTTCTGTTTAATTCCATTTGTCCAGGGATATTCATTAAAATCCTTCGGGATTAACATTCTGATCCTGATGATTCAGCATGTGTGTGAATGCACACATTCATCAATTAATCCTTGGGAATTTTCTTTCTGGCTCACACATCGTTTCGGATATGAGCTGGTTCTTGCCCAATCAAGATTTGATTGGGTGCACCTCTAAGTCTATTCAACTTACTCATCTTTTGATCAGAGCCTCTGCTTCTGGTCCTTCGTCTTGAAATCATAATTCCTTTGTACCCAAGCATCGGATCATTCAGACGTTTCTATAAGCCGATGCCTTTGCATCCCCTTCTTAATCTAATTGATTATCGATCCTCACATCAACTCTATCGTGAATCGCCAGATCCATTGCTGTGTTGTTATCCGATAGTGTTCCTCACATCCAAAATCTTGTGATTTTTTCCCTGATACATAATACCTTCGGTAAATTGTATCCTCTGCTTCCTCAACCATGCTCTACTTTCGAGCTTGAGTTATTTACCCGTGAAGTTTGTGGTATATGTTCATAAGATGCCGCAGTGGCTTGAACCTATGCCTTCCCTAATCTGTGTGAACTCAAAAGTTATGCGGGTTATACTCTACTGGATTTTCGTCAGATAAAATTTCAATACTATAGCTTCATCAAGAGCGAGAAGTAAAATGAAAGGTTATGCATTGTAGAAGTGGGAGTCGACCCTGAACCTTGTGTTCATGCCCACGAACACGGTGTGGGACTTATCATGAAAGCTTCTTGCAAGGATATTTAATCATTTGAATATTCTTCCGGTATCGTAAATTCGATTCCTTGCAGTTATGGTCTCGACCATACTTCCTCCTTGATCCCATTTACTAGGTAAGTTACAATTACTTATCCTCTACAAATCATTCCCCCGTCCAACCTCTACTCCGATTTTACCTTCAGGCATTTACACCTAGTACATGATACTAGGAAGCTTTATACCCCATCACATCATTCCTAGCCTGGTCGGCTGTATTTTTATCATGTCAACTTTTTAACTGTGCTACCTGGTCCTTATGCCCGGAGCAAGTTCCGACGGAGAGCTAAGCATACGTCAAACTTCCTCATCTTAGCATTTCACCTCGAACAACAAGCTTGACTTTGAGCTTGTGTCGAATCCGTGGTTCTCATAGCCTTTCTCTTCATCCTCCCTTTTCTGCTCGGTGACATCTTCATGCAATTTCTCGACAAATGTGGCATGATCATCATCAACATTCTGAGCTTTTTCCAGGATATCAATCATGGTAAGATATACAACCTTCCCCTTGATGATTTATGTTGTCATCGACAACATTCTTGCCTTCCCCAACACAAACTTGTTCATATAATTTTGGAAATACATCCTTTTTGGCATGCCGATGGATTGTGGCTGAGCCCGTCGGCCACACCCTCATCTTTTCACTGCTAAAATTATAAGACTTATTTTCTAAGTTGTTTTCGATGGATCCTTGGTTTATCCAATGTCTGACCTTTGCTTGAAACCATGTCAATGCTATCTCGAAGCATGTCTGTGGTAATCCGATCTCCAATAAGAACATTTGAAGCACGATACTAAATTTTCTTTATCAATTATCCAAACACCGTTGTATGGGTAATGTCATGAAATTTCTTTCCCTTTACCTAATTGGTTATCTACTTACTATCCTGTCATGGATATCATCCTATGCTTGTCCTTGGGAAGGATATACTCCTGATAATTGTGTTTAAACACATTTTCCTTTCCACTGTTCTGATACTAATCATATTTTCCTTTCCATTCTTTTGTTTAATCCTTCTGGTAATCTAACTTATCTCAATAGAGATAATTTTCCTGCTTAGGTAAGCACCTCAATGTACAACTCTGTCAGTAAATACCTTGTTACTATTGTTGATGACATTTCGGTAGCCACCGCTGGACGAGAACTTCGCCTAACGGCCCACCTCGTTCAACAAGCAGGAAAATGGTTCTCTTGGTCCCTCGACCTTGGTATCGATGTTGTTGCCAGCATAAGTGACAGGCTACCCTCTGACATGCCTTGCTATCATGACCGAGCAAGGAGTCAATGCCCTTCCTACTATTAACCACATGGTGGGCCCATAACCCACAGTTCCACCGGTTCAAAACCTGACTCTCCTATACACCCATGTTGCCAAAGTTATTCCTCGCGTCTGACCTCCTATGTAATTCACGAGCCACCCTCTGAGAGATCATCAATTCTGGTATCAGACTTAATACTTATTCCCGTTGCTTTGAACCCCTTTCATGCCCTGTTTCGGGCATCGAACGATTGCCTGCCCGCTCGAAACTTCCAATGATACCTCCTTACTTGCTCTCAAAATTTTCTCAAGTTTCAATTCGAGAGTTACTTTCCGCCACCTTCCCCGATGTTATTGACCAGATAGTCAACCTTGCAGAGGTCTGTTCTTCCAAAATTCCCACCCTCTATTCATTCGTAAGTCCGTTCGAGTTCCCGAAGAAAAGGGCGACTTCTCCATGATGACCTGAAGAAGAGAAATGAAGAAGTCAATGTAATGGATCGACCTCTTCGAGAAGAGCAACCAAGGCCAAGAAGATCCGTTAGAATTTTGTAACTAGACCTCCCCCCTTATCTACCTCTTAAATCTTGGGACAAGATTTCTTGTAGTGGAGGAGAATTGTGACGCCCGGATAATTACGCTACAGTAAACTTCTACTAATGATGCCACGTCCCCCCGATTACTGTTGGTAATCTCGCAAAGATTCAAATCCCGTTCGAATTCAAATTTAAAATAAAGTTAAACAATAAAAAATTTCAAACATTAAAACCAAAATGTTCTAAATGTGACAAATAAATTCATGAGTAATAATGTTGGAGAAACCAACATTTCTTATAATTTTTAAATGCACTAAAACAACCAAAACAGAGGGCATAATAATTAATTTAATGCCTTTTATAAAGTTACATTGATATAACTAATTTAGTAGTGTGCCAAAATAATTGTGGCAGTAGACTAATTAGTAATACTAATTTAGTTGGTCACTTCGTATTTTATAAAACAAAATTAAAAGAAACTTTAAATGAAAACAGTAAAAGAAAAATTAAGAAAAACACAATACAAAAAAAGAGAACACCCCCTCCCCCTCACTGGGCTTCGGCACAGCAGGCCACCAGGCCGCCTGGCCGGCCCACTCCCACACCCTCCCTGGCCTATATGGCCCGGCTCCCCCCGACCTAACCCTAGCCCAACCCCACTCCCCATGATCCTCCTCGTTTCCCCACTCCCTCTCTACGATTTTGGATCGAGGCGGCGCCCCGAGCCCCGACACCACGCCGTCCCCCCCAACCCCGTCGTCGGCCCCCGCCTT
>NC_041392.1:366150671-366162870 GCF_002162155.2 Triticum dicoccoides
CCTTATGCCCTCACAGGTCACCGCCCCACCACGCCGTCGTCCTCCCCCGCAACGCCACCTCGGTGGAGATGCTCCACCATCTTCGCCGGCGTTGCCGCGCCCCGCCCCGCGTCGGAGGTCGCCTCATCCACGCCTCCCTCGCCGGCCTGCCTCCTCGACGTAGCTCGTCGTCTTCTTCTTCCTCCTCAGCCCCCACTACCACGAACCGTACGCCGCCCCCGTGAGCTTCTTGACGGTGTCCTGGACTAGGGGGTACTCACCACATCGTCTCCCGATCAGTTGGATTGGGCAGAGGACCCCCATGGACGTTTACTCATGGGCCAGTTCAGACAGCCGAAGACATATACGAGGAAGATTCCACAAGACTTGGTGATCAAGACAAGAACTCCTCTCCACCAACGTATTTGACTAGGACTCTTGTTATCCTAGGCCTCTAGTATGTTATATAAGCCGAGGCCAGGCTAGTCAATAGAAGATTAGGACATTACTCATCATAGTTGTAGGGTTTAGACCACAACATACGATCTCGAGGTAGATCAACTCTTGTAACACTCATATTCATCAATATCAATCAAGCAGGATGTAGGGTATTACCTCCATCAAGAGGGCCCGAACCTGGGTAAACATCATGTCCCCTGTCTCCTGTTACCATCGATCCTTAGACGCATAGTTCGGGACCCCTACCCGAGATCTGCCGGTTTTGACACCGACAATGATGCTTTCATTCAGAGTTCCGATGTGTGATCAGCAAAGGGATCGATGGCTCGTCTGTAGATTAACTGCGACGTCGACATCTTCATCACCGGCTCGACTGGTCACCTTGGCTTGACCGAGGACTGCGCCCTGCCTCCGTTCGTCATGTTCGGACGAGGGCGTTCATCAACACCAACTCCGATCTCTATCAAGATCATGGAGGAATCGTCCATAGAGCTCGGGGGCTCAACGTCAACATTGCCCTCGGGCGACCGTGCTGTTTTTCTGGATAGTGAACGCATATCCGCTGCCACCGCCTCCTTGAGTGTCGTTTTAACGATCGCTTTGGTGAAATTGTGCAGAATCGATTCTACAACAACCCTGGAAAATTTCATCGAGTTCCGATGGAGGAATCTCTGACAATCTACGATATACCTGAGCACTGTAAAATCCAGAGGGGAATTTGGACGAGTTTAGGGCGTGGTTTCTAGAGCCCAGCTCGGAAGTCCTTTGAAAGATCCAACCGTTCATCTGCTGCAGAATTCCCATATCTACCAACCCTCAAAATTTCGGCTCGATCCGACCGTCCAAACTCCGGAAACCTTCCGATTAGTGCGTCACTTTTCAGATCTGTTTCCTGCGCGAATACGGATCCGACCCGAATTTATGTTTCTTTATGAACGTGATATTTGACAACCTTTTAAAAAGGAATTTTCTTCTAAGGTATTATGCGTTGTTTTTAACATGCGCCCATAAAATTTTAATCCTCCTCTGAGGTATTCTTCGCCATCACGCTGGTGTCAAACCAGTCCGGCAATATAGCTCCATGACTGCCGACCTACGCTAGTCATGTCGTCGCTTTTTAAGCCGAGCTCAACTTCTTCGGATCCTCGCCTCGGTGAGCCAAATAAGAGTTCGGAATCGCCAAGGATAAATCATCACCAACATCGCCGTCCCACGGATTACACGGAGCAGGCACACCTGCATCGCCGCATGGTCACGTCATCAAACCAGCATTGGTCGCGTCACAAGTTACGACCTGGGTAGGCATGGCCGCACTGTTGCTTCTTCGAGCCAATGTCCATCACGTCGAACTACTTCAACACCTCAGCTGACATACCAGCTACAACAAATCCTTACCGTCCTGCTCCGTCACCTCGGCTAGACCGGGGACTTGGCTATTTCTTCATCAACATACTCCGGTGACTTCGGCATCACCAGCCGACCAACTTCGTCACGTTAGCTGGGCCGAGGGCTTCGCCTCGGCAAGCCAACCTTTGCCAGCATCACCAGGCCATCGCTCTATCGCCTATCAGGCAATGGGTGTGTAGATCGATTCCTGATTTTGGGAGTCGCTTTTCTTCGGAATGCTACAACAAATAAACCAGGTGCTATTAATCCTAACAATTTTTGCTTGTTGGGTTTATTTTTCTTAAGAAATCATTACTCTGGTTTGTTCCATCATCTGTACACGGGTCTATCAAATGGAGGCCACATTAAAAACGGTCGCTTGGTGGTTCGGTCGGTTTCTGTACATAGTTCGGCGAACGCCCCATTCAGAGCCCTGACCGCCCTGCAAATTCAGGCTTTGTCACACCTTCACTGCGTCATGCTGATGCCCTGCATCGACAGTGGCTTCGGTGCCAGGCCACATTTCTTTAAATAAATTATTTTGCATAAAGCAATTATGCAAGGATTATATATATATTATTATTATTTCTTGGACCGCACTGTTTTATGTGTGCAGGTAATCAATTTTGACTATGTTAGGTGGTCACTACTCCGGAGTGCCGAACTCCTTGCCCGGACACCTCGGGCCCGGGGGCTGGGACCTCGGCCATGCCGAGGATTGCGAACCTTGTCGGATCTGTCACAGATCAATGGGCGTCTTCGTCCCGCCGCAATCCCGAATCGCATCATCAACACCGAGCACATGAACCAGCTAAGTTGCTTTCATGCTCAAAAAAAATTTAGTTTTAAATTTTGTTCGGTTCGACCAAGCATTATACTTTTGGCACAAAGTTGTTTGTGACAAAGGTCCTTTTCAAAACATTGTTTGTGACGGGCATATTCAAATACCCCATTTATTTGGGGGCTACCTTGATGGAGCTTTTCCTCTTGCATATGATTATACTTGTACGGCTTCGTTCGTTGTTCGTGTATTACGCCACAATATGCACCATATTGACCTAAGCGATTTGAAAGCTGGGTTGCCTCGCTCCTGTGTTTACCCCAACATTCCCGATTGTTCGGCTAGGGAGTAAAGGGAGCACCTCTGCGATTTTCACGACCGGGTCATCCGAGCTCTGACCTCAGACTGGGTGAAGCCGAAAGCTAGTGCTCTTATTGTTTTCAATCATGGTCGGCACACAACGGAACTCATGAGTACAAAAAATCTATTGCACAAGTCTCATAGTAATAATGAGCACCGAAGAAAGGTATCGGTGGGGGTACTATTTTCTTCGAAGATGCTTCTTACACTTCATCAGTAATATAGCATAAGTTCCCTGAGCGGGCTTTGTCTATTACAGCCTTATGTCCTGATTGACTGGTCATCGGAAACACCATCGATACTCTCAACAGGTGGAGTACGTGACACTTTTCAGCCCGTCTGTTAAGACGCGTTTAAAGTTCGGGTGAACACATGTATGATATAAGTACTTTGGTACATACAATCATTATACATAAAATTCTTTTACCCAAGTCACATGGGGGCTCTTAAAATTTGTATGAGCTCTTTTATAGTAAATGTGTTTTCTTCTTGGTCATTGCAAAGTATTTTTCTACCGCTCCTTTTTCGACTCGAGTTTATGATCAATAGCCGGATAGCCTGTCTTCTCTCTGAAAGCCGCTTGAGTTTAGTTTGCTAAACTGACCTCGGAGAAGTACTCCGTCTTTGGGATGAGGAGCTTGAAGTCGTAGGCTGACCTGCATGAAGTCTTGAGATCGGATGTGTCATGTTAAAGCACGACAGAAGCACAATTTTTTTTTCCAATTTTCGGATGGGCACCGGACACTTGATCTTGTTCGGACGTCAAGTTTTTACTGCCGTTTTTTGGTTTTCCAAGCTTATGGCACTTTCAAACTATTTCTGTGTTTTCAGCACAAGTCTCACAGTGCAACGCCGGAAACCTTTAGAGATTCGGCAAAAACATTCTCGGATATTGCTATATATGCATTGGTTTCGAATTGTGTCTTTGGTCAATAGTTGGGTTGCCCGGCTCCTGCGCTTGCCTCCTACGTTTCGTTTTGTTTGGCTAGGTGTGCAAAGGGAGAACCACTGCGATTGTGCTTCCAGCTCACATGGTTAAGCACCTCAGTGGAGAAAGCCGAAGACTGACTGTCACAATAAGCTTAAACTGGTCAGTGATCCGATGACTGCGTTAAATGACGGGCCATTCATAACATTGGCCGAAGTGTTTACGGCTCGACCTCGACTGTCGCAGAGCACTACCGGCGGCTAGTAAGTGGCCTCCCAAACTAAATCCTCAATATTTTGCTATATCATTAGAGCTGAGGTTTCATGATCATGCTTAGCATGACAACCTAAATAAAGGAACCGATAACGGGACTATTTTCTTTGGAAGACATTTCTTATGTTAAACAATAATATAACATATCTCTCTGCATACCTTTGTTTATAAAACCATATGGCCAGATTGCCTTGTTTGTCGTAAATCATTGTGCTCATAAACGATTTATAAAGTAGGACAAACACTCCTCGGCTACAGGCCGAGGAGGCAGAAGCCGATGGTCGGTCAACAAAGTTTTGTACAATGCGGATCCGAGCATTAATGATGTAAAGTACTTGGATACTAGAATCATTACACATAATTTGTGATTTTACTCTGGATATAGATCCTTAATTCGGCCACCCGTGCCCGCATTAAGGCTCGGGGGCTACTGGGATCCGGGCTTATCATGTACTAATATTAAAGGGGCACATTGATCCCCTGATCTGGTGTTGCCACCCGACCAGTGTCTCGGGGGCTACTGCACTGGCAATCCAGTGCAGAAAATTTAAGTGCAATATAGTTTTCAAGGAGATTATGATCCTTAGGTTTTTCGGCCGCACCCAACCTGAGTCTCAAGGACTCTACACACCGCTTTTTGTGTCCCGAAGTATTCTGCCGATGTAGGAGTTTATCCTCAGACCGATTTTACAAATCAACCTGAGTCTCAGCGGCTACTGGGATCAGCGGTCTCATGTCATCCTTCAGGTGCATCTTGGGTTTTAGACCAATACACACCTTGAGGGCTACAGGCTATATATCTCGGCATAGAATAAATTGCACCAATCAAAAATATTGACAAAAAATCGGCCCACGGTCGGGGTGGTGCACCACCTCGGAAGCAGTCTGGCATAAAGCTCGGGCGCGAGTGGCTGGCTCCATAGAGGGCATTCCCGGCATTAAGCTCGGCTAAACTCTTTCAACTTCTTTGAACCAAGGTGATCTATGACACCTCGGATATAGTCCAGCGTTGGAGCTCGGATACATTCTGGTGTTGGAGCTCGAAAGCTGTCCGGCGTTGGGGCTCGTCTGCAAAAGATACCTCGAATATAGTCCGGCGTTGGAGCTCGGACGCAAGAGGACACTGCCGCCCGGGAACAACTTCAAACCCGAGGTGTGGCATAAAAGTAACAAGGCATTGATAAAGGACGAAGAATTAAAGGGCTCCTCGGATACCCGACGTGTGAGATCTTCAGATTTAGCTCGGCAATCCTCAAGACAGAAGATGTGAAGATTTGTTGAACCAGTTTTCAAGATCTGAGGAGCGTCCCCAACTAGGGGGTAGTCACCACATCGTCTCCCGATCAGTTGGATTGGGCCGAGGAGCCCCATGGCCGTTTACTCATGGGCCAGTTCGGACAGCCGAAGACATATATGAGGAAGATTCCAGAAGACTTGGTGATCAAGACAAGGACTCCTCTCCACCGACATATTTGACAAGGACTCCTGTTATCCTAGGCCTCTGGTAAGTTATATAAGCTGAGGCCAGGCTAGTCAATAGAGGATTAGGACATTACTCATCATAGTTGTAGGGTTTAGACCACAACATACGATCTCGAGGTAGATCAACTCTTGTAACACTCATATTCATCAATATCAATCAAGGAGGACGTAGGGTATTACCTCCATCAAGAGGGCCCGAACCTGGGTAAACATCGTGTCCCATGTCTCCTGTTACCATCTATCCTTAGACGCATAGTTCGGGACCCCCTACACGAGATCACGCCATGGCCCCCTCCCCGCGGCTCCGCTGTCGCCGTCGTAGCCTCGCCGTTCCCGGTGTGCCCCCGCGCACGTGCGCCCGAGCCCCGCCTTGCTCTGCCGCGGTGTTTCCCGCTCCCGCCGCATCGCCTGCTGCCCCGCCCTGCCTGCCGAGCCCGCGGCAATGGCGTTGCCGCTGCTCCCGACCATGGCGCTCCACGCCCTTGCCGCCCCGCTCCACCACGTCGTCATCGTGCGCCGTCTCGCCCCGCTGCTCGCTGCTTCGCTGCTCGCCTGCTCCGCCCCACCCCTGACCCTGCACACGCCCGGCGCCGCGTCCCGGTTCTGCTCGCTCTGCCCGCCCATGGCGGCCTTGCTCGCCGACCGCCCTCTCCTCCCGCGGCTGTGCCACCATGCCCGCTCGCGCCGCTGGTCACGCCAGCGCCCCCCCTCGCCTGCTGCCGGCTCCTGCGCTGTAGCTGCACCGCCCTGGACCACCTTGCCACCGTCGCCCAGCCGCCCCATTGGCCGTGCTCGGGCCACCGCCCACATGCCCGCACACTCATGGGGCTCCGCCCGCAACGCCCCAGCGCCCGTGCGCCCGTTAAGCCCCGCTGGGCCTATGACATATGGGCCCCGCGCCCAGAATAAAAAAACAAATTAAGAAAACGAATTAATAAATAATAATTAAAATTAATTACAATGTTAGTTAATTAATTAAAGAATTAATTAACTTAATTAATTCTGTTAAGTAATCTAATTAACCCTGTTAATTAACCTTAATTAACTGATTAGACAAACAGCCTATGACGAGTGGGACCCACATGTCAGATTGACCGGTCAACGGTCAGAGTTGACCGCTGACGTCATGCCGACATCATGCTGACAACATAATTGTATTTTCTAATTTAATTAATTCTGCTAATCCTAAAAATGATTTAAATCTTTAAAATGAATATAAAATAATCCGTAACCCGGATGAAAATACTTTGTACATGATGTAGAAAATTTATCTCGAACTCTCAAATATTATCTCTAACACATGAAAGTTGCTCAGAAGGACGAGACGAATCTGGATATGAAGCCCGTTCGTCCGGCACGCATCCCTAGCATAGTGAACATGCAACATTCCCCCTTCGATTCATCTGTCTGAAAACGCGAAACACCGGGGATAGTTTCCCGGATGTTTCCCCCCCTTCGCCAGTATCGCCTAGTACTGCGTTAGGTCACCCCTGGCACCGTGTTTTGCCTTGTTATATTTTAGTGATGCTTGTTTGCCCCGTATTTACTGTTTCTCCCCCCTCTTCTTCTCCGGTAGACCCCGAGACCGACGTTGATGCGACTGAGTATGACTACATCCGCGACGACCACTCCTTGCCAAAGCAACTAGGCAAGCAACCCCCCCCTTGAGCATTCCGATATCGCCCATTTCTTTCCCTCTCATGCTTGCATTAGAATTGCTACTACTTTATGTATGATCCTACTCTGATGCATAGCCTGTTGTTGTTACCTGCTTTCATACCTTACCTGCTTATCCTAAACTGCTTAGTATAGGTTGGTTGGAGATCCATCAGTGACCCCACCTTGTCCCAGTTGGCTCGCTTTATGTTCGATGACTCGATCAACGTGATCGACCTCCCAGCCCCAACACCGCACATCACCCCCTAGTTGTACGACACTACTGAGTTACTATCGAGTGCCGAGGGTGAACCTCATACATCACTCCTGATGAGATCTCTGTAGTGTAGCTATTCGGTCGTGATCATCGAGGGTGATTTCCTCCTTAAACACTTCCGTTACGGCTCTGTCGTGCAACCCCTCAAGTGTGAACCTCAAGGGTGGATCCTCTTATGTTCACCTTGATGACAACATCGAGTGGAATTCACCAGGGGTTATTCCTCGGGTTTTCCCATTGGTGTTAGACACACAGTTACTATGGTTACTATGACTTTACCCTGAGCCATGTTACTAAAGACGGGTCGGCCCTGATGGGTACCCGCGCGAGCCTAATAGCGAGTGATGTGGAGTCGGGTTGACCTGGAAGGTGCCCGCAAGATACTTACGAGGCGTGGCTGGGCATTCTTAGCCCTTGCCGCAAGTACTCAAGACAAGGCGACAGGGTCACATCGATCATGAGTCCCTGCTTGTTAGCGCGTGGTCCTAATCCACTATGGTTCGGATATTTGATCCGAGTGGCCTCTGGCCTGATAGCACTAACCATCACGTGGGCATTGTATGGGCGTTCTACGTCCTATGCATCAGCCGAAGCTTAATAGACGTCAGCGATTGAGAGGCGTGCACCAGGTTGGACTGCGTAAGCTCCTGCCTTGTTGAAGGAGGTAGCTAGGCCTGCTCACCGACCGCCCACGCAACGTGCAGGACTTCCCGGGGAGATGGCCCATGGCCCCTGGGGCATAGGCTTAGTCCGGCGTGTTGACCTCTCTATAAAGCCTAGGTCGGGTTGTGGCGTATTGTTTGGCCAAGGCCGGGCATGACCCAAGAAAGTCTGTCCGGCTGGAGTTAATCGAGCGTGGTGGGTAAGTTGATGCACCCCTGCAGGGAAGAAAACATCTATCGATAGCCTGTCCTACGGTAACGGATACTTGGAGTTGTATCCCGATCGATACAACTAGAATTGGTTACTTGAGATGAGAAATGGATTGTGAAGAGAAATGGATATTCTGGCTCTGGGAATGCTTTCTGGCAGGGAGTCGAGAAAGGATCTCTAGCCGAGGTTGATAACACTACTACTTTACATTATGTTGATTTATACTCTTCTATATGCTTGGAGATGCTAGTCTTCGGTAGGCTAGGCTTTGCCCTTCTCTTCTGGCATTCTGCAGTTTAGTCCACAGATACAGCCCATTTCCTTTGATACAGATGCATACTTTTAGATGTGATGTAAGTCTTGCGAGTACTTTGGATGAGTACTCACGGTTGCTTTGCTACCTCTTTTCCCCTATACCCGGTTGTTGCGACCAGATGACGGATCCCAGGAGCCAGACGACACCACTGATGAATACTACTACCCCGAGGGTGCCTACTATGACGTGATGGCCGCTGACGACCTGGAGTAGTTAGGAGGCTCCCAGGCAGAAGGCTTTGCCTTTTCGATCATTGTTGCTTTTGTGGTAGCCTTCTTAAGGCATACTTGTCTAACTTATGCATGTACTCCGATATTGTTGCTTCCGCTGACTCTTGTGTATTCAAGCCCTCGAGGCCCCTGGCTTTTAATATAAAGCTTGTATTATTTTAATTTTTGTCTAGAGTTGTGTTGTCATATCTTCCCGTGAGTCCTTGATCTTGACCGTACACATTTGCATGTATGATTAGTGTACGATTGAATCGAGGGCGTCATAGGCTCCTCTACTGATCATCCGGAAAAGACACATAGTAACGACCCGAATCCTTGTCGAACTCCCACTTGAGTTCAGTCGCGTCCCCTGCACTGGCATCATCGGCACCTGCATCTATTTTGAAGTAATATGTGAGTCGCGGGGACTCAGCAATCTCGCACCCTCGCGATCAAGACTATTTAAGCTTAAGGTAGGAAAGGGGTAGTGAGGTGGAGCGGCAGCAAGCACTAGCATATATGTTGCTAACTTACGCAAATGAGAGCGAGAAGAGAAACAAAGCACGGTCGAGATGCTATATAGATCAAGAAGTGATCCTGAAACTACTTACGTTCAAGCATAACACGATACCGTGTTCTCTTCCCGGACACCGCCGAAAAGAGACCATCACGGTTACACACGCGGTTGATTCATTTTAATTAAGTTAAGTTTCGAGTTCTCTACAACCGGACATTAACAAATTCCCATCTGCCCATAACCGCGGGCACAGCTTTCGAAAGTTCAAAACCCTGCAGGGGTGTCCCAACTTAGCCCATCACAAGCTCTCATGGTCAACGAAGGATATTCCTTCTCCTAGGAAGACCCGATCAGACCCGGAATCCCGGTTACAAGACATTTCGACAATGGTAAAACAAGACCAGCAAGACCACCCGTTGTGCCGACAAATCACGATAGAAGCTGCACATATCTCGTTCTCAGGGCACACGGATAAGCTAAGCGTATAGGAACCAACATAACCCAAGTTGCCAAGGGACGGTCCCGCACGGTGCTCTAGTTCGGACCAACACTCAAAGGAGCACTGGCCCGAGGGTTTAAAATAAAGATGACCTTTGAGTCCACAGAACCCAAGGGAAAAAGGATTAGGTGGCAAATGGTAAAACCAATGTTTGGCCTTGCTGGAAGAGTTTTTTTCAAGGCAAACTGTCAAGGGGTTCCCATAACACCCAACCGCGTAAGGAACTCAAAATCAAGGAACATAACACCGGTATGACGGAAACTAGGGCGGCAAGAGTGGAACAAAACACCAGGCATAAGGCCAAGCCTTCCACCCTTTACCAAGTATATAGGTGCACTAAAGTAAACAAGATATAATAATGATATCCCAGTAATAAACATGTTCCAACAAGGAACAAACACCATCTTCACCTGCAACTAGCAACGCTATAAGAGGGGCTGAGCAAAGTGGTAACATAGCCAAACAACGGTTTGCTAGGAAAGGTGGGTTAGAGGCTTGACATGGCAATATGGGAGGTATGATATAGCAAGTGGTAGGCATCGCAGCATGGCAATAGAGCAAACAACTAGCAAGCAAAGATAGACGTGATTTCGAGGGTATGGTCATCTTGCCTGCAAAGTTCTCCGAGTTGAAGAAAGGTTGTTCCTCGTAAGCGTACTCAACGGGTTTCTCGATCACGTATTCGTCTCCCGGCTCTACCCAATACAAGCACACAAGCAAAAGACCAACAATCAATCACGGTGCAATGCGCCAGCAACATGATGCAAAACATGGCATGATATGCGGGATGTGATATGCAATGCATATGCATGCTTCAGAAAGGAAAGATTGAACCAGGCCTCAACTTGGCAAACCAAGTGCGCCGCTGGAAAGATGAGTTGATTTTAGTCGAAATTGATATAAAGATCACTGGAATCGGATGCACGGTTTGCAAATGGCAAGCAAAACAAGAATGGCACAATTCTGTGATTAACAGCACGATGCCATCTAGAATGCGACAAGAAGCTAAGCTACTGCACTCCAACATAGAAACAAAACACATGGCAGTGATCTACTCAAGATGCTTGACAAAATATGAGCAATGAGCTATGGCTAAATCACACAAGAGCAGGTTCAAACAAGCATGGCAAAAATGCAAAAGATATCAGTTTCACAGACTTGGTGAAATATACTAACATGTCAGGAATTAACATCAGGAAGGAATGTTTAGAGCAAGAAAACAATATGCTATAGGAAAGATCATAGCAAATAAAGGCATGGCATGAATCTACTCAAAGCATATAAAAAAGTCCCTTACTAACCATGAGTCAAACCGGCACAGAAAATATGATGGCACCCATGTAAACATAGCAAGTTTCGTTAACAGATTCAGAGCATAACCATATGTCATGCTAGGGTACTCCATAAATGCAAACAGTGGCATGGATGGATAGAGCATAACCATATGTCACAATCATCCTTACTGAATATACTCAAACAAAGCATGGATCTCTTTGTAGCAACATGAATACATGGCATAAAAATAATAGCAGGAAATGACTTAGTGAAATTCTTGAGATCCTGAAATCAACAATAACACGAAGGCTAATTTGCATGCTTGTTCTAGTCACCACAAAGATCAAAAAAATGCATGGCATACACCCATGTAAAGATGGCATGACATAGACCAAAACACATGTAGAGCTCATGACCATATGCAGCACACAATAAATGTAGCAAAAATGACAAATCCTCATACTTAGATAAGAATCGACACCTAACATTTTATAGCACTCTTGCATCAACTATTTGGGCATCAAGATGGACTCAACCAAACATGTCACAATGGAATGAAATGAAGAACACATCATGATGAACATTTTGATATATTGCACGCACAAAACGGAGCCGTATGCAACCAGTTATGGCATGATGAACAGGGGCTGAAAATGCTACGGGAAAAGACTTAGAGAAAATCAACCTCTCCAAAAATCAACGGGATCTAGGGTTTGACGGTGCAGAAGCCGAGATTCGCCAGAGTTAGCAGGCCGGAGATGTCGCCGGACTTGCTGAAGAAGACGGAGGCGGCCGTAGGTGAGGGAGAGGTTGGCCGGACTTGACGACGGCGACCCGATCCGGCGAGGCGACGGCGGAGCGGAGAAGGCGGCGCGGGCGCGGGTTCCTGGCGGCGTGGGGGCGCGGTGAGCGGGGCGGCGGAGCTGGGC
>NC_041392.1:366163296-366188923 GCF_002162155.2 Triticum dicoccoides
GGGGTCACATATTTATACCTAGCAGGAGGTAGGAGTGTCCAAATGGAGAGTGGTTTTCAGCCACACGATCGTGATCGAATGGCCGAGTGGATGGAGGGGTTTTGGATGGGTTATTGGGCCACTTTGGAGGGGTGTTGGGCTGGAACACACATGAGGCCTTTACGGTTCCCCGGTTAACCATTGGAGTATCAAACGAACTCCAAATGGCACGAAACTTGGCAGGCGGTCTACCGGTGGAGTACCAAGGATGCTTGGAAAATCTCGTTCCATTCCGAGAAAGTTTAACACCCGTTCCCGAAAAGAGACAAAAGTGGACGCCGGAGGACGTAGCAGTGTCGGATTGCAAAACGGACAACGGGGAAAATGTTCGGATGCATGAGACGAACACGTATGCAAATGCGATGCACATGATGACATGATATGAAATGCATGACATGAAAAAAATGCAAAACGAAGACAAAACCCAACCACAAGGGAATCTCATAACTTAAGAGCTGAAAATGGCAAGAGTCAGAGTACAAATATGGCAAGTTACATCCGGGGCGTTACACTTCGCCTATGGACATACGGCATCTTCGCCCACAAGCACCTCAAGAGAAGCTCCCCAAGCTCAAGTCCGTGACTTCCACTAGCTACTACGACCTTGACATCGACCATGAGATTTCTTTCTATGTGACTCTAGAACCCGAGGAGTATCTCGAGTGGAAGCGTTTGATGGACACTACCTCAAGCTACATCAAGTTCCTCCCGAAGATCAAGTGAAGTGCGCCACAAGGAACTTCCACGACTACACGTCGACATGGTGGCTTCACACACCTTCGGAGACCTACAACATGAGTTGTCCCAAGACGAAGTTAGCTTTGCGGGGCGAGTTCGTGCCTCCAACCTACATGGAACAACTTCTACACCAATTGGAGAACACCACCCAAGGATCCAAGTCCATCGACGAGTACTTCAAGCAGATGAAGATTGCCTTGTGACGAGCCGGCGTGGACGACCCCATTTCGATTAAGTTCCACTTCATGATGGGATTGCACAATGACATCTCCAAGACGAGCTTCCTCGAGAACTACAAGTCCCTCGACGATAACTACATTGGTGCTCTCAAGGCGGAACAAGAACTCATGAAGGCCAAGGCTTCTCGACCCCAAGCACAATTCTCTAGGACCAAGCTCCAAGACGAAGAGCATCAGTTAGGGAGTCCTGGATTAGGGGGTGTCCGGATAGCCGGACTATACCTTCGGCCGGACTCCTGGACTATGAAGATACAAGATTGAAGACTTCGTCCCGTGTCCGGAAGGGACTTTCCTTGGCGTGGAAGGCAAGCTTGGAGATACGGGTATGTAGATCTCCTACCATTGTAACCGACTCTGTGTAACCCTAGCCCTCTTCGGTGTCTATATAAACCGGAGGGTTTTAGTCCGTAGGACGAACAACAATCATACCATAGGCTAGCTTCTAGGGTTTAGCCTTCTTGATCTCGTGGTAGATCTACTCTTGTACTACCCATATCATCAATATTAATAAAGCAGGACGTAGGGTTTTACCTCCATCGAGAGGGCCTGAACCTGGGTAAAACATCGTGTCCCCTGCCTCCTGTTACCATCCGCCTAGACGCACAGTTCGGGACCCCCTACCCGAGATCCGCCGGTTTTGACACCGACATTGGTGCTTTCATTAAGAGTTCCTTTGTGTCGTCACTTTTAGGCCCGATGGCTTCTCCGATCTTCAACAGCGATGCGATCTAGGGTGAGACTTTTCTCCCCGGACAGATCTTCGTATTCGGCGGCTTTGCACTGCGGGCCAATTCTCTTGGCCATCTGGAGTAGATCGAAAGCTACGCCCCTGTTCATCAGGTCAGATTTGGAAGTTTGAGCTACACGGCCGACCTCCGTGGAGACTTGATCTTCGACGGATTCGAGCCGCAGCCGAGCGCGCCGCACTGTCACGATGGGCATGATCTAGCTCTGCCGCCGAACAGTGCCCTGGAGGCCGCACCCGCATCAGCTCCTACCCTTAATTCGGAGCCAACTGCGCCAATCGAGGATGGGTGGTTGGACACCGCCTCGGGGGCTGCAATCTCTATGGCGATCGAGCCGAACACCAGCCCTATTCTCTGCAAAGCCCATGACTCCAAGGAACCGGACTCCTCTCCAGACTCCGAGCCCTTCGCGCCCCTACCGATCGAACCCGATTGGGCGCCGATCATGGAGTTCACCGCCGCGGACATCTTTCAGCACTCGCCCTTCAGCGATATTTTGAATTCACTAAAGTCTCTCTCTTTATCAGGAGAGCCCTGGCCGGACTATGGTCAGCAAGGTTGGGATGCGGATGATGAAGAAATTCAAAGCCCACCCGCCACCCACTTCGTAGCCACTATTGATGATTTAACCGACATGCTCGACTTCGACTCCGAAGACATCGATGCTATGGACGACGATGTAGGAGATGAACATGAACCAACACATATAAGGCACCGGACAGCCACCTCATCTCATGATGTATACATGGTGGACACACCCAAAGGAAGCGACGACGAGGAACATAGGGATGCAACGAGGGATCGTTCACTCGAAAAGCAATCAAAGCGGCGACAAAAGCGCCGCTCCAAGCCCCGCCTCGACAGAGACAGCAGCCATACAGACCCAGCCATAGAGCAGGACGAGCCGGCGGACGACGAACATGCTTTTGAGCAACCGTCCGAACAGGGCAACTTGGATAAACAAACCGAACACCCAGTCCCCGGTGAAAACAACAGTCCGGACGACCTTACGCTGGATAGGCTCATGGAGCAGAAGAACCTCCACAAAAGACTCATCGCCACTGCGCGTAGCCTGAAAAAGCAAAAGCGGAAGCTCAAAACTGCGGAAGATGCACTCAGAATCAGATGGAGCAAAGTACGCAACACCGCAGACAAATATGGCGGCAGTCGCCGCAAAAAAAGCTATCCAAAGCAAAAGCTACTGCCTGAATTTGACGAGGAGGCCTCAGAGCCCCCGCAGTTAAAAAATAGGAAAGGCACCCGGTCGGATAGACGACTGCTTGGCCAGCATGGAGCGGCAAGCGGCGCCGCACACAAGCTGGCACGCGATCCACCAAAGGATCCGCATCAAAAAGATGGCCCAGCCAGATCTATCTACGGGCCAAGAAAGCAAGCTCTAGTAAGCAATGCAACACAACAAATATCCGAACATCACGGCACACCCAAATACAGGGGTGCCGCACACCCCCTATGTTTCACCGATGAGGTGCTGGACCATGAATTTCCAGCGGGATTCAAGCCCGTAAACATAGAGGCGTACGATGGAATAACAGACCCTGGGGTCTGGATCGAGGATTATATCCACCACATACACATGGCCAGAGGAGATGACCTCCACGCCATAAAATACTTACCCCCCAAGCTTAAAGGGCCAGCCCGGCATTGGCTCAAAAGCCTTCCCAAAAACACCATTGGAAGTTGGGAAGAGCTTGAGGATGCTTTCCGGGCAAATTCTTAGGGGACCTATGTCCGCCCTCCGGATGCAGATGATCTCAGTCACATAACTCAACAGCCCGGAGAGTCAGCCCGGAAATTCTGGAATAGATTGCTTACTAAAAAGAATCAGATAGTCGACTGTCCGGACGCCGAAGCCCTAGCAGCTTTTAAGCATAACGTTCGAGATGAATGGCTCGCCAGACACCTCGGCCAAGAAAATCCAAGAACAATGGCCGCATTAACAAGCATCATGACCCGCTTTTGCGCAGGAGAGGACAGCTAGTTGGCAAGATGTAGCACCAGTGACCCAAGTACATCCGAAGTTAGGGATGGAAACGGAAAACCCCCGCAGCAAGGACCAGCGCCGGAATAAGGGAAACAACCCAAAAAGCACGGCGGTCAATGCCGGATTCAAAAGCTCGCGGCAGAACCAGAGAAAGCCGCCCCTCAAGGATAACAGGGACGAGTTATCCAACTTAAACAAAATCTTGGACAAGATATGTCAAATACACAGTACTCCCGAGAAGCCTGCAAACCATACCCACAGAGATTGTTGGGTTTTCAAGCAATCCGGCAAACTCAACGCCGAATACAAGGGGCTCGACACACCAAGTGAGGACGATGACGAACCCCACAAGCAGAGCACCAGGAAACAAAAGGATTTCCCACAAGAAGTCAAAACAGTAAGCTTACTTCACGTGACAAACAGAATGACGCCAACAGAGATATGCGCCATACGTCCTATCCCAAAGGAGTCTCGCCTATGGTTGTTAAAACCGATCACCTTCGACCATCAGGACTACTCTAGAAGTATCCGGAACGCAAGCTGGATTGCCTTGGTATTAGATCCAATAATCGGCGGACTCCACTTTACAAATGTCCTGATGGACGGCGGCAGTGGTCTAAATCTATTATACCAGGACACACTCCGCAACATGGGGATAGACCCAATAAAAGTTTGCCATAGCAAAACCTCCTTTCAAGGGGTAACGCCAGGCTCGGATGCCCGTTGCATGGGTTCTCTCCGGCTAGAAGTTATGTTCGGCTCCCCCGATAACTTCCGCGCGAACAGCTAACTTTCCACATCGCCCCATTCTCAAGTAGCTATCAAGCACTACTGGGACGCGGATCTTTCGCCCGCTTTGACGCAATACCGCATTATGCATCTCTTATGCTTAAGATGCCCGGTCCACGAGGCATCATCTCATTAAAGGGAAAACATTGAGTGTTCCTCCCGCACAGAAAACAGTGCGGCTGCCTTGATCTTGCTTCACCAGCCAAAGCATCTAAACAGGTCGTCAAGACCACGGACACGGCTAGACGAGTCCGGGATAAACATACAATTGATAAAGGCTTAATAGCCGTATACCCCTGTACTAGGGGCTCCGCGCATATAAAACAAGAGACAATAAAGCTCAATTTTACCCATTTCAATTTATACTTTGTTTATTTAGTATAACTTATGTTCGGCATGATCTTTCTTCAACTAAGTTCCTCTCTTTTACAGATGAACACCGTGCTACGCCCGTCCAGGATACGGCACAACGGAGACACAGGCGCAGACGTGCAGCAGGGACACGTTCTTACTGTCTCTTGTTGATACACATCCCCTGGTTTCTTGGTATAACCAAGGAGGAGGGTGGCATTTTGGCATGTGGCCACATCAGAGTTTTTGCGCGTACCTGGACACTAGGGGCTTATTACAAAGGGCATTATCCCGCCCGCCCTCACAAACACCGAATACCTTAGGGAGTGTTCGGCATCGCGAGTTTGGCCTTATATGCATCAGCTCCGAATCATGTCTTTGGTCAAATGTTGGGTTTGCCCGGCTCCTGAGTTTTGCTGCCTTACGTTCCGCTCTATCGGCTAAGGCGGCACCAGGAGAACTACTACGATTGTGCCCCGGTTCGGCCAGGCGAGCACCTCAGTAGAGCAAGCCGAAAACTGACTGTCATGATATAGCGTGAGACTGGTCAACCGCTCGATGACTTACCGGAATCTTTAGGATTCCTCTGCATTAACAAAGGGTCGTTTCCCGGCCAGGCACATACGCGCCCGAGTTCGGGCGAGCGCAGGTGCCACCAGGGGCTATATAAGTAGCCTCACTGTCAAACTCCTATGGCTAAGTGAAAGTGATAAAGCATCATAGTCCGATTGCCTAGTTCGCTGCGCTATCACCTCCTTTGTAGGACCAAGACGTTGGATCAAGTGTGAAAATGCGCCTTCTGCGAACACCCCCGCATTATGTGCGTGAGGGCTGAAGCCGACGACTGCCATCTTTCAGATTATACATACATATATGTTAAACGGCCGCACAGGAGGTATTATAATACTTGCAGGCACAAGTATAAAAAGCTTCTACAATTTATCAAAATATTGTTTTACCATAATATATGCTATTCGAATATAGTATCCTTCGAGCACTGCGTCTCTATTAAACGAGCGCCTTGCAGAACTTCCTGAAAATAGTGCTTGGCAGGTACTCGGCTTCCATCCGAGTCTGGGGATGCAACAGCGGTGGCCTCCATTTCCGCCCACTATGTCTTGACACGGGCAAGAGCCATCCGCGCACCTCTATGCACACTGACCTCTTCATCGCATTGATATGCGGCGCCGCACCAAGGAACTGCTGCACCAAGTTGAAATAACTTTTCGGCTCTGGCCTCTCTGGCCACAGATGACTCATGACATACTCCATGGCGAGTCCAGACAACCTATTTAGCTTGGCCCATTCGGCCAAACGATCGGCTAATGACAGTGGACGCTCTGGATTGTGAAACTGCGACCAGAAGAGCTATTCCACTTCGCGATCTTCTTGATCTCGGAAGTGTTCGGCCGCATCTGCGGCACTAGCTGCTAAATCCAGATAGGTGTCCGCCGTACTCCACATCTAGTCTAACGGAGCATGTTCAGGATCATAGAACTTCCTCCGCAGCATAAAGGGCTTTCCAGCCGCGATCTCTCCGGCCTGACGCAGCTCCTCCTTCATAGCTCTCATCGCAGAGCAAGCATCCTTGGCATCGGCAACGGCCTTCTTCAGGTCCGTCTGTTCCGCCCGATCTTCTTTTTCAAGAAGCTTGCAACGGTCAGCAGCGTTCTTCAGCTTCACGGCCATCTCGGCCATTTCCTTCTTGCTTCGGCAGTGAGCAGCCTGTTCGGCTTTCAGCTCTTCAATTGCCTTTCTGGCAGCTGAATCACTTTTCCTGAATTGCTCCTTGGCTCGGGCAAGTTCCGCCCGAAGATTCTCCATGGCATCAGCACCATCCGCATCAAGCGCACACATTGTAAGATACTGGCATAAAGCTCCTCTTACTAGGTGCCGCCGGAGGAATTACATACCTAGTGCCTCGTCAAGCCGCTTGTTGACAAGTGCGATGTCGGCATCTGCCACATCAAGTTGCCGCTTTAGCTCGGCAAATTCATCAGTCTGGATGGCCACCGGGCACTTCGCCATTAGACCTGGGATTATGATCCTCTGCGCGCCGTCACTTTTGACAACGCACAGAGTCTCAGGGGCTACTATCTACACAGGACGCATCTTATTTATGCGCAACTGTCCAAAAAGGGTACATTATTTTGCGTACCTCAAAACCTGTCAGTAAACTCCTGACGGCCTCATGCAATCCGCTCTCCGCGGATGAAATCCTCTCAATCACCGTACCCATCAATGTACGGTGCTCCTCTGAGATAGATGCTCGCCCTAGCAGATCCTTCAGCTCCTTTGACCGCGCACCAAACGGTGCCGGACTCGTCCGATGGCCCTTTTCGAAGGCCGGACGCGGAGGGCTTTGGGGGGGCATATGACTACCTTTCGGCCCTGCCAGATTCAGAGAAACCCTCCGCGACGATACCTCAGGGTCGCCCGCCTCGTAAGGCGGTACGGCAGGGGGAGGCGTTCCGCTCTCCATCATCTCCGGAAGAAGATCCCCCGAAGACGAGCTCTGCTGAGAAGGGCTAAGGTCCGAGCTACAAGGTAAATTTTCGATTACTTTTCTCAGATATAAAGCAAGGATTTCTCTCATTTCTTAAAAACAAAACTCCTCTCTACTTACGTCTTGGTGAAGGGCTGATCCCCTTGAGGGCATAATTCGGCCGAAGTATCCCCCAGCACAGGACCCTCTGGCGAAGATTTCTTCCCCCGCTTTGAGGCCATGGTCTTTGGGTCTTCAGAGGCGGTCCCCTTCTTCCCCTGAGGGGGGAATTTTCAATTCCTCCCTTCCAAACAGCCTCCTTCGAGGAGGCCATAGCTTTCTTGTCCCCTCCCTCGCTTTCCTCCGAAGGCACAACCTCCAACATCCTGACTAGCACGGGAACTGGCGTGGTCTCGGGGAGGGGGGCCGGACACCTGATTAGCTTTGCTTCCGCTATCCACTCCTGTTTAAACGACAGCTCTTTTAAGGGCAATTTTATGATAAATATGCGGATTGCGAGTCCGGGCACAAGGCTACTTACTTGAGTATCCGGGCGGTTGCAGCTCAGACCTGCGTCCTCGGTCAAGTCCGGACACATTGCTTGTGATCCGAAGAACAATTTGTACATCTCCAGGGCATCACGCCCATAAAATATTGGAGAGCTCGTGGTCCCTCCGGATTGAAATCCCACAGGAGGAAGGGGGCGACGTTTGCAGGGCAGAGCTCGGTGAATCAACATAACCTGTGTCACCACGACCAGACTGATATCTCTTTCTAGGAGATCTCGAATGCAGCCCTGCAACAAGGGAATGTCCTTGGACGGACCCCAGTCCAGTCCTTTATTGACCCATGACACTAGCTATGGTGGGGGACCCGAGCGAAAGGCAGGTGGCGCCACCCACTTGGTGCCCCTGGGAGCGGTAATATAAAACCACTCTCGTTGCCATAAGCTGGACTCCTCTTGAAAAGAGCCCTCGGGCCATCCCTCGATCATTGTCGGCTCTACTTTGAAGGTCTTGAGCCATAGTCCGAAGTGAGGAGTAATACGGAGGAAGGCTTCACACACGACGATGAATGAGGAAATATGGAGGATGGACTCCGGAGCTAAGTCGTGAAATTCCAGCCCATAATAAAACATGAGCCCCCTCACGAAGGGATCCGTCGGGAAGCCTAGCCCCCGAAGGAAGTGAGACATGAAAACCACACTCTCACCAGGCTTGGGAGTGGGAATGACCTGCCCTTGAGCAGGCAGCCTATGCTAGATTTCGCCGGTCAAGAACCTGGCCTCTCTCAACCTCAGCATGTCCTCCTCCGTGATGGAGGAGGGCATCCATCGGCCTCAAAGGTCAGAACCGGACATTGTCGAAGGTCCGAAGCGCCTGAAATCTGGAGCCTTGGGTGTTGGAACTCGAGGCAAAGGGCGAACTCGTTTGAGATTGAAAGAAAGGAGTAAGGCCTTAGTCTCTTTATAAGAGGTTGAATACCAAGGGCCCTCCCCGTGACCATTTGGGACTCGCCTTTCATCAAAAAAACATACTAACGGGTACGACTGGGTTACCCATGCTCGTATTGATGAGAATCCCGGAATAAGGGGACATGATCTCTGCTTTGACAAGACGTTCCAAGGAAACCGCCTCACTAAACACGTTGAGGTGGGGCAGTAAAACGATTCGAATAAAGACTTGGCCGTGGTGTGATGTCACGCTACGGAATACGTCAGCAGATTAGATTTGTCTAAATATTATTCTCTCTATGGCAATATGTGGAAACTTATTTTGCAGAGCCGGACACTACCTTTGTGTTCAAAATCTTCTATGAAGTACTTGGAGGAGGAACCCGCCTTGCAATGCCGAAGACAATCTGCGTGCCGGACTCGTCGTCATTGAAGCCTGGTTCAGGGGCTACTGAGGGAGTCCTGGATTAGGGGGTGTCCAGATAGCCGGACTATACCTTCAGCCGGACTCCTGGACTATGAAGATACAAGATTGAAGACTTCGTCCTGTGTCCGGAAGGGACTTTCCTTGGCATGGAAGGCAAGTTTGGCGATACGGATATGTAGATCTCCTACCATTGTAACCGACTCTATGTAACCCTAGCCCTCTCTGGTGTCTATATAAACCGGAGGGTTTTAGTCCGTAGGACGAACAACAATCATACCATAGGCTAGCTTCTAGGGTTTAGCCTCCTTGATCTCATGGTAGATCTACTCTTGTACTACCCATATCATCAATATTAATCAAGCAGGACGTAGGGTTTTACCTCCATCGAGAGGGCCCGAACCTGGGTAAAACATTGTGTCCCCTGCCTCCTGTTACCATCCGCCTAGACGCACAGTTCGGGACCCCCTACCCGAGATCCACTGGGTTTGACATGGACAAACAGGCTAGTACCACCATGATGTCCAAGCCCGACGAGCTCCAAGACGATGCTCCCAAGTTCGACTTCACCGCCATTCCCTTTTGTGGCATTGATGATGCCAAGTCTACCATGACACTTTTTCAAGATGGTGCGGCGACGAGTACGACTACGGAGACCCTCAAGGACCAAGCTTTGGACACGAGCGACAAGGTGGCGAGAAAGGATGATGCTTCCATCTTAGGAGGTGAGAGTGATGATGTGCCATCTTCGGCCTTCATCCACGGCAATGGCGATGAGATTATTGAGCATGGGATCTTCCCTTCGACCACAGCGACATATGATGACTTGAGTGACTTTTGCCACCATATTGAGAGTGAGAGTGACTACACCACTATCCCCATATATGATGTGTTACCACAATTCCCATGTGAGGAGAGCCACAACCCCACCACTTGAGTGAGATGTGTGACTCCACCATACATGAGATTGAGTGCACCTCTCTTGAGGGAGTGAGTGAACCACCACATAGAGAGAGTGTGATAGTTGATAGGGCATGTGAGGCCATTTGCATTTCTAACAACTTGACCTCTACCTCTATTGTGTCTTCTCATTTAGTGCTAGGTCCCATATATGATGACGCGCCGATTCGTGATGACTTCGTCCTCCCTTTGGACTAGACGATGGACATGGTGAAATATGATGCACCCCCCACATGGTTCCATCAAGATGAAGATGACCACCATTTGGTATTTCCCACCTCACCTACACCACATGAGTGGAATGACAACGGTAACATAGGTGAAGGTGATGCTCTAGTCCCACTAGTGGGCATTCTTGACATTGATTGCTTGCATGATGTTGATCAACCTATTACCATGCTTCATGCTAGTGAGACGTCCCCATGCGATGATTTACCCATTTGTGATGATTATGATGATTTCCATGTGGAGTCTATTAGTTGTGATGCCATGTTACATAGGATTTGTTGTGCTAATTCTCTCGGTCACATCATGTTTGTCAATCCGCTTGACTTGTCATATGTTATGCATGAGATCAATCATACGTCATATTTGCAATCTCTTAATAGTGACTATGCATATGCTATTAAAATAAACCCAATTTGCAGAAATGGCATAGATGACAAGCCTATGGTTATTGGCATTTGTTTCTCTTGTAATGATATTGACATGCTAGCTTTGCATCGTTCATCTCATATGCCATGCCATAACCACCTAGCTTCATATACGCATTGTTTTAGATGTTCTCCATTTTCTCCATGTGATGTTTCCGATATTTCTCATGAGGAGACCCCCATAGTTTCCTCATACATTTTAGGAGATTTTGATTCATCCCATTCATTCCATGATCCCAATACTTGTGTGCACAATATGATCCCCATGAATAAACATGCTATTGATGTGCCATATACTTGTATGCTAAATTTGCATACCCATAGTGTCATGCACAATAACTATTCTTTCATGATGGATGACATGTTCTTATACCATGCATCAAATTTCTTTGAGCAATGCTTATCTTGTGCTAACTCTCACGTACACACACACATCATGATGGATGATGTGTACATTTACCATGCGCGAAGTTTCTTTGGTTTGTGTCTCTTTTGTGTAGGTACCCATGAATACTTGTCAACCTCGCAATCCCACGAGTTGACAAAACGAGCTCTAGAGAGCAATGATGACTTGGGATCCCATGCAGTGTCTTTCCCACCGCTCTCTTTCGCGCAAAGACTTCACGCATTTCTTCTACATGGCCCTCACTTGGCTATGGATTGTTGTCCATTATATATCCTTTGGCCATCTTGCCATGCTCACTTGGCATGATATGCTCATTCATGTGCTTTTGCCATGCATTTGTGACCCATGCTTTGCATTACACATGATGATTGATTCTCATACTTGTATGTGTATTTGCAAGCTTGGTGGAGATATTGCTTGTTATTGCCATGTTTTCTTTGTGCCCCATGCCTATAATTATACTATGATCTATGCCTATTATTTGCTCTCATGACATGATTGCCATGATTTACTCTAGTATGTTACATCTTCGCACTACTAGCTTGCACGACTTGATTACTATGTTTGCTTGCCTTGTTGCATCACCGATGACTTAAACTTGCTCGCTTCATGTGGTTGATGACAACCATTTATATGCTTTGCACAACATGATTGTTATTGCTTCTTGTCATATATCTCCATGTGTTGCCTCTCTCATGTTAGACAATTTTCCATGTATTGAGTGCAACAATGATTCTAATCTTGCTCATGAGATTACCCCATAGCATTCTCGCCTATATTTGGAGATTTTGACATATTTTTTGTGAAGCATGCTTGTCTTCCTTCTTCGCACCATACACCTCGTGCCATGAATATTGCCATTGTTGCATCATATTGTTCATCCACTTGTGCTTCTAATGGTTATGTACAAGAGAAGAGAACCATCATGATGGATGATGTGTTTATCTACAATGCACATACGTTCTTTGTTTTGTTGCATGCATGTGTAGGATACTTGGACCTTGTGTCAACTTCCACATCACGAGAGTTGAGAATCCAAGCTCTTGAGAGCGAACCACCTTCTACCACGATGATTCTACATCACACTTGCTTGTACTTCGGCATTGTGAAGGACGCCCAAGGACATCATTTCAAGGTGATATCCTTCTCTTTTGAGAACCCCCAAACCATGAGCATGGATATTATGGACCATACTACTTGTGTTGCTTTCCCCATGAGACTTATTATTCATCTTGGACCACTTGATTGCACACTTGTTAGAGATCTTGCTTCGACTTGTCATTTTCACAATCCCATGCATCATGATATATATGCCTTGTGTGTTGCATCCAATTCTTGGATTACTTGCTCCTATCACATGTTTGGTTGCAACAATGCCGTTTCTTCACATATGCCATGTCCCATTAATTTCTACATGCTTGCCTTGATTGCCTCACACATGATTAACACTTGCTCTTTCTATTGTTTTGAGTGCCACATGATATTCACTACACCCAATGCACATTATGCTTGGATTGTCTTGCACTTGACCCATGTGTTTAGACACTTCATTTTATTTGGTGTTGTGAATGATTCCTATGAGTACCATAGACCTTTCATTGACCAATTTGTGAATGCTTGCTATGAACTTGAGGTAGATGCTTCTTCTCTTGTCACACATACTTGCATCACTACCTCACATTCACATGCTTGCCCCCGTGATTTCTTTGCTTGTGCTCGATTGATATGCTTACATGCCATGTCACAATCCTTTGTCACACCATATGCTTTGCATGATGACGACACTAGTTTGGTGAATAACGTCTTGAATGCTTGGTTTTTCACTAACGCTAACCACATTTGTTTTTCCAAGTGTTTGTTGTCCTTACTCCATTTGAAGGAATCAGAAGACGGTGCGACATTGGAGAGTGCCCATTTCGAGCTTCAAGATGACAAGAACTTGGTGAACGTCCACTTCTACACGGCGAAGCCATCTCTTTCCCATGGTGATTTGGTTTTCGATCCGAGGTCAGATCTTTCCCAAGGGAGGGGAGATAATGTGGAGCATCCTACGAACATCACCATGTCATGCATTCGTTTGGCAAGTGACACGTTCGACATCACTTCACATACACAAAGGTGAATCATCTCTTTTACGCATGTTCACTTCACCCCTTCGAGGATGGTATACTACTTGACACTCCACTCGTGTGCATGCATAGGTATTGTCGGATTGCTACGGACGACGAGGAGGAGTGCAAGCGCAAGTGTACAACTACACCATCCACGAGGGAGGCATGGAAACGAAGATGCAAGAAGAAGAGCTGTCGAAGAAGCTCCAGCGAGCGGACATCTGGACGACACCGGACGACCGGTCCCTCCCAGTGAGCGGACGTCCGGCCCCCACTGGACGACCGGTACATCTACACCCGAGCCAATTCAGCGAAAGACCGACGACACCGGACGACCGGCGACCGGATGACCGGCCTCTACAGAACGTCCGGTGACACCTCAACCGAGCCAAAGTGAGCGGAAGTCCGGCGACTACCGGACGTCTGGAAGCCCACGAGCCCCCGGACAACCGGTCCCCAGCGGACGTCCGGTATCTGTCTGTGTACAGAGATCGGGACGGAGGCCCATGTATCCCTCTCCCACTTACCCCTTCGTGGACCTAGACTATATATACTCCTCCACCTCCTCCTAGTTAGGGTTAGCATTGGTTTAGCTCATATTTAGAGATAGAGCATTGCTCAATCACATCGGATCTACTCCACGAGAGAGACCGTGGCCCCTCTTTGGGGAAGATCCCTTTGGATTCAAGACCTCCTCCTTGCAGAGAAGATCCCCTCGTGGATTCAAGACCTCCTCATAGAGAAGACCGGTTACCTCTTGTATCGTCCGTTGTTGACTTTGGATCTTGTATCTCCCTTTGTGTTCATGGATCTAGCGCATGTGTGTTCATACTTGTTGGTTTGAGTGTTCTCTTGTGTTTCCCTTGTGATTTTCCCCTCGTTTCCCTCCTCGTGTTCTTCGTGTTCATCGCGGGATCCGCTCCTTTTGTGAAAGATCGGCCGATTAGGGTTCCTACCCTACATCAAGAACTCTACAAGAAAAGTACTACTGGAGTTCTTCAAAGATGTATCTCCGAAGAGGAGGGACGACACCTCTTGGTCGATATACATGCTGGTCCAGGTGGTCATCACACCGCAGCTCGGGTCCTCGTAAGTAATGCCTTCCGTACAGGTTTCTTTTGGCCCACGGCCCGAGCAGATGCATAGGCCCTTGTACAGCACTGTGTCGGATGCCAGTTGTTCGCCAATCAAAGTCACATGACACCCACTGCCCTTAAAACAATCCCCATTACTTGGCCTTTTGCAATCTGGGGGCTTGATATGTCGGACCCGTTAAAGGGGGAAGCCACAAAAATAAACATTTGCTGGTTATGGTGGATAAATTCACTAAGTGGATAGAGGTCAAACCAGTAAAAACGGCTGGAGTTGGGCTGGTGATCGACTTTATATCCAGCATTGTACACCGTTATGGTGTCCCGCACAGCATCATTACTGACAATGGCTCTAACTTTACAGCCGATGAGGTGAAAAACTGGTGTGCTAACCTGGACATTAAGCTTGATTACGCCTCCGTATACCACCCTCAAACAAACGGTCAGGTCGAATGGGCTAATGGCTTGATAGTGAGCGGCATTAAACCCAGACTAGTGCGATCCCTATGGGAGTCAGATAAACACCGGGTCGAGGAACTTGATTCCTTACCTTGGGGACTGCGGACAACGCCCAATCGTATGACTGGATGCACACCCTTCTTCATGGTGTACGGCGCAGAGGCTTTCTTGCCCTGTGACATTATTCATGACTCACCTCGAGTGCGCATGGATGAAAAGAGAGAGGCTGAGATTGATCGGTAGGACAACCTAGACGACCTAGAGGAGGAGCGCGATGTTGCAAAATCCCATTCCACATTCTATCAAGAACAGACTTGGAGATACCAAAGCAGAGAAGTGCGGGCCAAGACCTATAATGTCGGCGAACTCGTTTTACACCTCCCGGAGAAGAAAAAGGACAAACTCAAACCAAAATGGGAGGGTCCCTTCATTATTGATGAAGTTCTCACAGGAGGATCCTACCGCCTTCGTAATGCATCGGATAATCGCCTTGAGCCAAATCCATGGAACACTGCTCGGCTCCGACGATTCTACGCATAAGTTCGGTCATACTTCTTTTTTGTTCCTTTTTCTCCTCTTCACCTATTTTTAGTTTTTCTCGTTTTTGTATGATTCCCATGATATGTTTGGATAAGCCGAACACTTGAGGGGTACACATCCTTAAATGTATATATCCCACATGACCGGGGGCTTCTTTAACTGAAGCTTATTCCGAGCTTGGAGCTCACAATATAAGTGTCGTTTGCTGATGTACATCCTTTTTGCCATTATATGCACCTCTATGATTTAATTTTTGTCAAGCTGGGTTGCCTGGCTCCTGTGTTTTTGCCCTACGTTCCCGATTGTTCGGCTGGGGCATAAAGGGAGCACCTCTGCGATTGTTACAACTGGGTCACCGGACATGTACCTCAGACGGGTGAAGCCGAAAGCTAGCTTTCTTAAGAAAATAAGTGGTCGGCAATCAAATGACAGCTTGTTACATTATTGTAACCACTCCAACACCGCGGCACGCGTAATTGCAGTATGCCAGCCCAAGGAAAGGAACCCTTAACGGAACTACTTTTCTTGCAAGATGTTTCTTACATATGTAATATAACATACAACATGAACTAAAACTTCTTGTCTGTTTGAGCACAATGACTGGGTTGCCTAGTTTACGGACATAATAAATGCTTCTTTTCGAAAAGTATCCGGAAACACTCCACCATTTTTGGGTTCGGAGGTTAAAGCCAAAAGCCTGCAATGATAAACTTTTTACATGTTCAGATACAGGTACATGTTGATTAATACACTCAATCATAAACCTATTCCTTATCTATTCCATCTATAAGACCGTCTAATTTACAGTCTTCCTGTGAATACTTTGCTACTACCATTACTTGCTCATACACCAAATTTAGTGGAATTTCTTTCTTGTCTGGTCCTTGTGGTCCCACCCGGGCCATATGATTTGGATACAGTTTGGTGAAACGTGTCTTCACCATGGCCCAGGCTTCTCGTGTGCCTTCGCAGCAGGTGGATGTCTTCCATAGCTCGAACCGGCACCGGGCACCTTTGAACAGGTCTCCTAGGCCCTCCATACTTTCTGGAGGGGTATTAGATGGCCATAAAGCCTTCACCATACTTTTCATGGATTTCTGGGCCCGAGCATGTACCACGGACAGTTCCTTCAACACGTCGCCTTGAAATCCGGATACTTCTTCCTCTCGTCGACCAGTCAACAGGCCTGTGGCAACAGAGTCATGACATACCGAATTAAGGATTACACATGGGCACCTAGAATGGTTCTAGATAAGAGAGGAATACATACCGAACATGCCGCCTTTCAGCTTGTCATTTTCCTTCTGAGCGGCCGATAACTGAGCCTTTCAGCTCTCTATCTCTTCGTATAGTTTTTCTTTTCGCCCGTCGTGTTTATTCTTCCCATATGCAGTCGTTGCAACCTTTTTCTTTTCTGCCAACTCGGTAGTGACAACATTTAGCTGTGTCTGGTTTGCTTCTAGCTCATGGGATAGTGCGGTATTTTTCTCTTTGAGAACCTGCGGGTAATAGCGATCCTTAAATCGGTTTACCTCACCGCTTCAAGTCTCGGGGGCTACTGGTACGTAACTATCAAAAATTGCATAAACTTTTACCTATATATCCTTCGAGAACAGCAGAATGACTCTGGCAAGACTGCCTCGAGCGGCTCGGATATATGCATCCACCGAGCTGAGTGCGATAAACTCTTACTCGGAAAAGACTAGTGAGGGAGTCCTAGATTAGGGGGTCTCCCAACAGTCAGACTATATCCTTTGGTCGGACTGTTGGACTATGAAGATACGAGATTGAAGACTTCGTCCCGTGTCCGGATGGGACTCTACTTGGCGTGGAAGGCAAGCTAGGCAATACGGATATGTATATCTCCTCCTTTGTAACCGACCTTGTGTAAACCTAGCCCCCCTGGTGTCTATATAAACCGGAGGGTTTAGTCCGTAGGACAACATACAATCATACCATAGGCTAGCTTCTAGGGTTTAGCCTGTTTGATCTCGTGGTAGATCAACTCTTGTAATACTCATATCATCAAGAACAATCAAGCCAGACATAGGGTATTACCTCCATCAAGAGGGCCCGAACCTGGGTAAACATCGTGTCTCCGGCCTCCTATTACCATCCTCCTTAGACGCACAGTTCGGGACCCCCTACCCGAGATCCGCAAGTTTTGACACCGACATTGGTACTTTCATTGAGAGTTCCACTGTGTCGTCACCATAAGGCTTGATGGATCCTTCGATCATCGCTAGCGATGCGGTCCAGGGCGAGGTTTTCCTCCCTGGACAGATCTTTGTATTCAGCGGCTTCGCACTGCGGGCCAATTCGCTTGGCCATCTGGAGAAGATCGAGAGCTATGCCCCTGGCCATCAGGTCAGATTTGGAAACTTGAACTACACGGCCGACATCCATGAAGACTTGATCTTCGACGGATTTGAGCCCTTGTCGGACGCGCCGAATAGTCGCGACGAGCATGACGTAACTCTACCATCGGACAGTGTTCGGGAGATCGCATCCGCAACTACTCCGATCGTTAATCCGGAGCAAATTGCACCATCCAAGAACGGAGGGATAGACCCCGCCATGGAGGCCGCACTCTCAGTGGTGATAGAGCCAGATACGGACTTCACCCCTTTCGAGAGCCGCGTCCCCGAACCATTGGATTTACCTCCGGCCATGGACTCCGAGCCGCCTACATCTGTGCTCGTCGAATCCGATGGGGTGCCAATCATGGAGTTCACCTCCGCGGATATCTTTCAGCACTCACCTTTCGGAGACGTGTTAAATTCATTAAGGTCTCTCTCCCTGTCAGGAGAGTCTTGGTCGAACTATGTCCGGGTAGAATGGGATGCGGACGACGAAGAAATTCGCTGTCCACCCACCACCCACTTAGTAGCCACTGTCGACGACTTAACTGACATGCTCGACTACGATTCCGAAGACATCGACGATGCAGGAGACGAACAGGAACCACCGCCCACAGGGCGCTGGACCGCCACTTCATCACATGATGTATACATGGTGGATACACCCAGAGAGGGCAATGGCAAAGAGACAGCGGAGGATGCCCCCTCCAAGCAACCCAAGCGCCAACGTCAGCGGCGCCGCTCTAAGTCCCGCCATAGCAAAAACAACGATAAAAGCGCAAGAGGTAAAACAGTCCAGTCGACTCTAGAAGAAATGACGACTGCACCACCCCGGTAACAGAGCACGATCAAGATGCAAACTGCAAACATAGTACGGAACCGACATCCGAACACGATGACGCCAAGGATAAGCCTCATCAAACCCCATCTGGGGAAGAAAACAGTCCGGACGAAGATGCACACATCATCCCGGAAACGCACTTGGAGCAAGAGAACCCCCGCAGAAGGCTTATTGCCACAGCGAGGAGCCCGAAGAAACATAAGCAAAGGCTTAAGGTCACACAAGATACGCTCAACAGCAGGTGGAACAAAATAACAAAGTATGGTGGAAGTTACCATAAAAATAGCTATCCAAAGCGCAAGCTATTACCGGAATTCGACGATGAGGCCTTAGAGCCCATACAGCCGAAGAATGATACGGCCAACCGGCCGAATCCACCACCTTGTGAACGCGATAGAGCGGCTATAAAGTCGCTCATAAGTGAACACATGATCTGCGTGAGAACTTGCATCGAAAATCTGGCGCGACCAGATCCATCTATGGATCTACGAAGCGCGCTACGGTACAAAACCAACACCAAATACTACAACCGTCTGAACACCATGGCACATCCCAATACAGGGGTGCCGCACACCCCTTATGTTTCACTGAGGTGCTGGATCACGAATTCCCAGAGGGATTCAAACCGGTGAACATAGAGGCTTACGATGGGACCACAAACCCTGGAGTCTAGATAGAGGACTTTATCCTCCTTATTCATATGGATGGTGGAGACGATCTCCATGCCATTAAATACTTGCCCCTCAAGCTTAAAGGGCCAGCTCGACACTGACTGAAAAGCCTCCCCGAAAACTCAATTGGAAGTTGGGAGGAGCTCGAGGACGCTTTTCGGGCCAATTTTCAAGGGACTTATGTCCGACCTCCGGATGTAGACGATTTAAGTCATATAATCCTATAGTCCGGAGAGTCCGCCCGAAAGCTTTGGAACAGGTTCCTCACCAAGAAGAACCAAATCGTCGACTGTCTGGACGCCGAAGCCTTAGCAGCTTTTAAACACAGCGTCCGAGACGAATGGCTCGCCAGACACCTCGGCCAAGAAAAACCGATAACAATGGCAGCCCTAACAAGTCTCATGACCCGCTTTTGTGCGGGCGAGGACAGCTGGTTGGCCCGTAGCAGCACCAGCGACCCAAGCACATCCGAAGTCAGGGATGGCAATGGTAAACCACGACGCAACAAAAACAAGCATCGAAATAAAGAAGGTAGCCCAGATAACACGGCGGTAAACGCCGGATTCAGGGGCTCCCGACCAGGTCAGCGGAAAAAGCCTTTCAAAGGCAGCAGAGAAGGACAATCTGGCCTAAACAAAATTCTTGACAAACTCTATCAGATTCACGGCACCCCAGACAAACCTACAAATCATACCCACAGAGAATGTTGGGTCTTCAAGCAGGCCGGTAAGCTAAACGCCGAACACAAAGGGGAAGAGACACCAAGCGAAGACGAGGATGAACCTCGCTAGCAAAGCGCCGGAGGACAGAAAAAGTTCCCAACAGAGGTTAAAACAGTAAATGTGATCCATGTGACAAAGAGGAGAATCAAGCATGCACTCCGAGGCACACGTGCCATAGAGCCCGTCACCCCTAGGTTCAACCCCTGGTTGGCCTGCCCGATCACTCTTGATCGTAGGGATCACGAGAAAAATATCCGGCAAGAAGAACTGACGGCCTTGGTGTTAGACCCTATAATAAATGGGTACCATTTCACACAAGTCCTCATGGACGGCGGCAGTGATCTAAATATGATATACCAGGACACAGTCCGCAAAATGGGGATAGACCCGACACAAATAAGCCACATTAATACTACCTTCAAGGGAGTAATACCAGGCCAAGTGGCCCGCTGTACGGGCTCTCTACTACTAGAGGTGGTATTCGGTTCTTCCAATAACTTCCGAAGCGAAAGGTTAACTTTTCACATCGCCCCATTCCGAAGTGGTTATCAAGCACTACTCGGAAGAACGGCTTTCGCTCATTTTAACACAATACCGCATTATGCTTTTCTCAAGATTAAGATGCCCGGTCCGCCTGGCATCATCTCAGTTAGTGGAAATACCGAACGTTTCTTACGTACGGAAGAGGATGTGGCGGCTCTAACAGCCGCAAACTAGACGACCTCACCAACCAGAAAAAATGGCAGGTCGTCAAGACCACGGACACGGTTAAACGAATCCGGCATTCCATCATATATACATGAGATTGGTTTGATGATCAAACCCTCATAAATCATACCAGGGGCTTCCCGCGTGTAATCAGGGCCAGCCCGGCTCAACTTGGCTTCTCTTTAATTTTGATAGTTCATTGATAATAACCAATTCTTCTTTTTGGCACAACAACTTTCACCTAAGTTCTTTCCTTTTACAGATGACAATCGTCCTACACCCATCCAGGACACGGCACAATGGAGATACAGGCGTAGACGTGCAGCAGGGACCCGCCCAAAGGTTTCTTTTTAGATTAAGACCCTGCGTAAGCCTTTTTTTACTGTCTCTTGTTGCTCACATCCTCCGGATACTCCACACAACTGAGAAGGATGCTGGCGTTATTGGCATGTGGCCATGTCAGGATTTTGCATGTACCTGGACACATGGGGTTTCTTATTAAGGGCATTTTTTAGCCCGGTATATGTTATAAAGACCGAACACCTTAGGGAGTGTTCGGTGTCGCGAGTTTGGCCCTATATGCATCAGCTCCGAATCATGTCTTTGGTCACATGTGGGGTTTGCCCGGCTCCCACGTTTTTTGGTACCTTACATTCCGTTATATTGGCTAAGGTAGCACTGGGAGAACTACTGCAATTGTGCCCTAGTTCATCCGGATGAGCACCTCAGTAGAGAAAGCTGAAAACTGACTGTCATGATATAGCGAGAGACTGGTCAACCACTCGATGACTCATCGGAATCTTCAGGATTCCTCTGCATTAGCGAAGTGCCGTTTCCCGCTCATGTACGTACGCGCCCCGTATTCGGACGAGCGCAAAAGTAACAGGGGCTATATAGTAGCCCCATCGTCAAACTCCTATGGCTAAGTGAAAGTGTTAAAGCAATATAGTCCGGTTGCCTCGTTCACTGCGCTATCACCTCCTTAACGGACCAAGACGTTGGATCAAGTGTGGATATGCATTTTTTGCGAACACCCCCGCATTATATGCGTGGGGGTGGAAGCCAACGACTGCAAACTTTCAGGTTATATACATATATACACAAACGACCGCACAGGAGGCATCATAGTACTTTCGGGCAAAAGTATAAATACAGCATTGATAATTCAATAAAACATTGTTTTTACAATGGGAATACATGTCGCTAGAACATAATATTCTTCGAGCACTGAGCCTCTATCAAACAAGCACCTTCAAGAACTTCTTCAAGGTAGTGCTCGGCAGCCACTCGGCCTATGGCCGAACCCTGTGTCGCAACAGTGGTGGCCTCCATCTCCGCCCGGTATGTCTTGACACAGGCAAAGGCCATCCGTGCACTCTCTATGCACGTCGATCTCTTTACAGCATCGATGCGTGGCACAGCACCAAGGAATTGGTGCACTAAACTAAAGTAGCTATTCGGCCTTGGCCCTCCCGGCCGCAGGTGATCCTATGGAGCTCGGCACACTCGGCCAATTGCTCATTCAACAGTAGCGGACGGACTAGAGCGTGAAACTGTGACCAGAACAACTTTTCCACTTCGGGACCTTTCTGATCCGTGAAGTACTCGGCCGCATCAGTAGCACTTGCAACCAAATCCATGTAGGCGTCCGCAGAACTCCATAGCCGGTCCAGAGGAGCATACTTCAGATCTCCGAACTTAGTGCGCAACAAGAAGGGCTTCCCAAACATGATATATACAGCTTGATTCAGCTCCTCCTTCGTCGCTCTAATTTTGGAGCGGGCTTCCTTGGCAGCCACCAGGGCCTTCTCCAGGTCTGTTGCCTTCGCCCGATTTTCTTCTTCAAGAAGCTGGTAACGGTCATTGGCATCTTTTTACTCTATAGCCATCTTGGCTATTTTTTCCTTGCTCCCACAATGCGTGGCCTGTTCAACCCTTAACTCTTGGGCCACCTTTAGAGCGGCCACATTGCTACTCCTTGCTTTCTCCTTGGCTCGGGCAAGCTCCGCCCGAAGGGTCTCCACGGTGGCAACTCCATCTGCAGTCACAACATATTAAAGATACTGGCTTCATGCTACTCTTATTATGTGATGATCACCAGAGAAATCACTCACCCTGTGCCTCGTCAATCCGCTGGTTGGCAAGCACGATATCGGCATCGGCCGCATCAAGTTGCCGCTTTAGCACATAAAGGCAGTCGAATTATTACCTGGGTATATGGTCCTCGGGTTGCTGCCGTTCTCGACGACAACCAGAGTCACAGGGGCTTCTATCTGCATAGGGCACACCTAACGTATGCGGTACTATAAAAAACATACACTATTTCAGGTACCTTGAAGCTTTTCAGCAGACTCATAAAGGCTTCATGCAAACCGCTGTCAGCGGATGAAATCCTTTCAATTACCGTACCCATTAGCGTACGATGCACTTCCAAGACAGCCGCTTGCCCCAGAAGATCCTTCAGCACGTCCGACCACACACTGTACAGACCCTTGCTATCGCTCTCCTTAGGAGTCGAATACTGGGGATTCCGGGTAGCCAATGGGTTATCCTCTGGCCTTAGTGGATCCGGAGATACCCTTCGCGACGACACTTCAAGGTCGCCCGCTTCATGAGGCGGGGTGTCAGGGGGAGGCGTTTCGCTCTCCATCATCTCTGGAAGAAGATCCCCCAAAGACGAACTCTGTCGAGAAGGGCTATGATCCGGACTACAATTTATAAGCATCGGTTATTGTCTTCGGAAGTAAGGTAGGATGTTTCCACTATTAAGTACTTTTCGATTACTTACAGCTCGGTAGAGGGCTGATCCCCGCGCGGACATTGTGCGGCAAGAATACCCTCCGAGGTAGGACCCTCTGATGAAGATTTTTTCTCCCGTTTGGAAACCTTAGCTTCCGGATCTTCACAGGTAGTGCTCTTCCTTCCCAGGGGAAAGAGAATGTCAGATTCTTCCCTTTGGTTGTCCTCCCTCATGGAAGCGCTCATTCCCCCAGCTGGAATAAGTAGCGAGTGAGGCCCGCTTTCGCCCTCTCTATTCGACCCCATCATCTTCCTTTGAGGGCACTAGATAAGGAGCTGGCTCCAGCATCTTGTCTAGTACCGGATTGTCCAAGCCCTCAGGAAGGGGGGCGAACACCTGATCATCGTCGCCTTTGTTATCCAGTCCTGGTCAAAGAGCGGCTCTTTATAATGATGCCATGATAAATAAAATGACAGTAGGTTCGACATGGGATTACTTACTTGGGCAGCGGGGCGGTTGCAGCTCAGACCCACGTCCTCGGTGGTGTCCGGACACTCTATTTGGGGTCCGAAGAACGATTTGTACATCTCTTCGAGCATTATGCCGAGGAAATTCTGAATAGCTCGTGGTCCCTCTGGGTTGAATTCCCACATGCGGAGGGGCCGACGTTTGCAAGGCTGGACTCGACGAACTAGCATAACTTGCATTACCATAACCAGACTGAAATCTCTCTCAAAGAGATCTCGGATACGGCTCTGCAGTATTAGCATGTCCTTTGCTGGACTCCAACTCAGCCCCCTGCTGATCCATGACATCAGTTGTGGTGGGGCCCGATCGAAAGGTGGGGGCAGCTACCCACTTGGCACTTCGGGGAGCTGTGATGTAAAACAACTCCTGCTGCCACAATCCGGACACCACTAGGAAGGAACCCTCTGGCCGTGGAGCGTCAGCATTTTTGCTTATTAAAGCACCTCCGCACGTTGCGTGCCGCCCCTCGATCATCTTCGGCTTCACATCGAAGGTCTTGAGCCATAGGCCGAAGTGAGGGGTAATGCGGAGGAAGGCCTCACATACGGCAATAAATGACGAGATGTGAAGAAGGGAATCCGGGGCTAGATCGTGAAAATCCAGCCCATAATAGAACATAAGACCCCTAACAAAGGGATCCAGAGCGAGGCCTAGTCCTCGGAGGAAGTGGGAGATGAACACGACACTCTCGTTGGGTTCGGGAGTAGGGACGACCAGCCCTTGGGCAGGCAGCCTATGCGCAATTTCGGCGGTCAGATATCTGGCCTCTCTCAACTTCTTCATGTCCTCCTCTGTGACGGAGGAAGGCATCCACCGACCTTGAAGGTTGGATCCGGACATAGTTGAAGGTCCGAAGCACCTGACCTGAGCATTGGGTGTTGGAACTCGAGGTGGGGGAAGGATTCGATTGAGCGCGGGGGGGGAGGGGGAGAAAAAGCCTCATCCCCTTTATAGAGGGTGAATATCAATCGTCCTCCTCATGGCCGTTTGGGACTTGCCTAAGATTTAGGAGTCATACCAACAGGCACGGTTGGGTTACTCACGATTGTATTGATGAGAATCCTGTGATAAGGGGGACACGATCTCTGCTTTGACAAGACGTGTCAAGAAAACCGCCTCGCGTTATGTGTGGAGCTGGTTGAGAAAAACGGTTCGAATAATGACTAGGCCTTGGCGTGATGTCATGTTGTCAAAACGTGTCAGCAGATTAGATTTGTGGAAATATTATTCTCTCTATAGTGGTATGTGGAACTTATTTTGCAGGGTCGGACACTATCCTTGTATTCAAACTCTTTGATGGTGTATTCAGAGGAGGAACCTGCCTTGCAATGCCGAAGACAACACTGCGCGCCGGACTCATCATAATTGAAGCCTGGTTTAGGGGCTACTGAGGGAGTCCTGGATTAGGGGGTCTCCAGACAGCCGGACTATATCCTTTGGTCGGACTGTTGGACTATGAAGATAGGAGATTGGAGAATTCGTCCCGTGTCCGGATGGGACTCTACTTGGCGTGGAAGGAAAACTAGGCAATACGGATATGTATATCTCCTCATTTGTAACTGACCTTGTGT
>NC_041392.1:366189219-366195956 GCF_002162155.2 Triticum dicoccoides
GTGTCTATATAAACCGGAGGGTTTAGTCCGTAGGACAACATACAATCATACCATAGGCTAGCTTCTAGGGTTTAGCCTGTTTGATCTCGTGGTAGATCAACTCTTGTAATACTCATATCATCAAGAACAATCAAGCAGGACGTAGGGTATTACCTCCATCAAGAGGGCCCGAACCTGGGTAAACATCGTGTCCCCTGCCTCCTATTACCATCCGCCTTAGACGCATAGTTCGGGACCCCCTACCTGAGATCAGCCGGTTTTGACACCGACAACTAGGGTGCGCATAGCCTCTTTAAATCGACGGTGATTCATCACGCTCTCCAATTCAGAATTCATGACTGATACGTCATCTGAATCCTCTTGAGGAGGCGGAACTGGCATTGCATCGGCTCTCGTCCTGATTGGCGAGTCCGGCATCGAATTGGGGGACATTCGGCTTACTGGGCATTTTCCTACCGTCTGCCACATACTCTTCCTGACATCATGGCTAAACGAAGACTTTTAACGATCTAGACTCATGCCCAGGCATGTATTATGCAAACTTACCTCTTGGAAGACTGTGAGGTTTCGGCAGCACTCCCGGTCCCTTTCCGTTTTGAACGATAGCCTTGCGTCGAGGCCGCCCTTGAGGAGGTACGGTCCCTAGAGCGCCGATCCTATTAAGATCCGGATCAGTACAATAGATAAAAATGCAAATAGTTATTTCCTTGTAAGATCCCTCTGAATACTCACGATGCAGAAGGGATAGAGTCGGGGATAGTCAATGGTGATAGCCACTTCTGAGCCGTCAAGGCTCGCTTGATAAAATACCCCATCAAGTAACTCTATATATATGTCCGGATCCTCGCAAAAGCCAGGGTCTTCTTCGCGGTTATGATCCTCTGTCTATGGAGCGGGACAGTGGACGTCCTCGGTCATCTTCTTCCAAGACTATTTATGGCAACAAAGGGAAAAATGATTAGTATCTGTAACAACAAATAAAATAACAAAGACGATCGAAATCTTACCCATTCAATGGGGTTGTACATGGAGTAGCCTTCCCGGCAGTTTAGGCGGAGAAAATCTTTTTCTCACCCTTATACAGATTGGCCAAGATTGTAGCCAGTTCGGCTGGGGTATCTGGACCCTTCCCTCTGTAGTAGGATGCGTCATCTTCTCCATTGTAACACCACAAGGGAGATACTCTAGATTGGAGAGGCTGGACACACCTTTTTATTGCAATAGCCATGACCTCGACTATTGAGAGCTCGGTATGGGCTAGAACCTGACCTTGCTGACCAACCTCTTTATCTCCGCACTATCCTCCTCCTTGGGACTTTGGGTATGCCAGTTGAGGCGCTTCTTTAAAGGAGCACTGGACAATTCTAGAAGGCTGCGTCGTACGAGGTTTGGCAGGGGGACGTCGTCTATATAGAACCATTCCGAAGACCACTGTGGTATACCTCTTTGGGAGTTCCAATGGGGTATCCGGATCCGGCTATGCGCCATACTTCGGCGCCGCCCAATTCAAATATGGAGCCTCCTCGATGGTGGGGAACGGGGCAAAAGAACTTCTTCCATAATTCAAAGTGGGCCTCAATGTCGAGGAACAGTTTGCAAAGGGCGACAAAACCTGAGATGTGCAGAATCGAACCTGGGGTAAGGTTGTACAATTGGATGTCGTAAAATTCCAATAGGCCCCTGAGAAAGGGATGGATTGGAAATCCTTGGCCCCGCAGCAGGAATGGAATGAAGCACACTCTCTCCTCCTTATTGGGGTTGTGGAAATTCTCAGCCATCACATCATCGCCGATTGAGGCGAGTCCTGCTAAAACAGGGACTATATCTGTGAGGAGGAGATAGCCCTGCGTCTGGGGCGGCTCAGCTAAAGATGAGGCATGGAGCAACTTTGCCAATCACCCTCTTGAGGGCCATGAGGGCGCGAAGAGGAGCCTGGGGTGATGGCCATGTTGGAGATCTTTGTTCGTGGCTAATCTCGACAGTTTTTCCTTTTGCGCGGCGTGAGCTGGCATTTGGGGATCTACATGTCCTTATATAGATGTTGTCTGAGCGTGGTGAGGGGCTTATTTGCAAAAAAACATGGACCGTTCATATTCACTCGGCTTGCGGAAATCGAAGCGATGAAAGGGAGGAATCATAAAAGACTGAAACATCAAGGTCGCAGCCGGACTGTCATTAGTACGAAGTATAATGAAGAACCCGCCTTGCAAAGCCAAAGACATAAGCCGGATACTACATCATCATTGAAGGCAAGTTCGGGGGCTACTGAGGGTGTCCTGGATTAGGCGGTCCTCGGATGTTCGGACCGTGTGTTATGGGCCGGACTGGTGGGCCATGAAGATACAAGGTAGAAGACCTTCCCCTGTGTTCGGATAGGACTTTCCTCTCTGTGGATGGCAAGATTGGCTTCCAGATGTATAGTTTCCTTCCTCTGTAAACCGACGCTGTACAACCCTAGGCCCCTCCGGTGTTTATATAAACTAGAGGGTTTAGTCCGTAGAGGCTATCATAATTCATATAGGCTAGACATCGAGGGTTTAGCCATTACGATCTCGACGTAGATCAACTCTTGTAACCCTATACTCATCAAATACAATCAAGCAGGACGTAGGGTTTTACCTCCATTAAGAGGGCCCGAACCAAGGTAAACATCGTGTTCCCTTTGTCTCCTGTTACCTTCGATCCTTAGATGCATAGTTCGGAACTCCCTACCCGAGATCGGCCGGTTTTGACACTAACACCCGGCGAGACTAACCTCATGGACCAAGAAGGGCCTTGACTGGGGGGGGGGGTCACCTGCAGAGGTGAAGCTGCTGCAGAAGCACATTGTCAGCATGACATATGTGAGCGCCAAGCTAACCAATGTGATCCAAGTGATGCTCTGTCGATGCCTCCTCCCTTGCCAGCAACGAGTTGCCCCAATGTGGGTGTATAAGCCCGAAGACCTTGTCACCATGTACCACATCCATGGCACCACCCACGACAAGGTGTGGAAGGTGCTATTAAAATCTTAGAAGGATTGGCCAGCCGAAGAGGAGGACATTGGCCTTCATCCCGAGCACCCTCCTAAGAAGGTAATAAAGCTTTTTATCATTTTGTGTTGGAGTATTAGTTTTTTCGACGAGGGATCTAACTTCTTCTTCCCCTTCCTCGTAGGGTTGGCTTGACAAAGCCACGAAGATGAAAATCCCGGCCCCATAGCCCGAAGACCCTAGGCCGGCCCTGTTAGAGGAGATGCTAACCGTGGCACCATACAAGGCGCCAGAAAGGAAGAAGAAGAGCGAGGCAATGGAGACTAGAGAAGGCCTCCGCTCATGAGCACACCCGGACTCCATGTCCGGGGAAACCCAAACTCCCTCCGCTCCCGAGGGGGAATAGGAGGTGAACGAGGAAGAGAGTGAGTCATCACATGCTAGGAAGATGGCGGCGTCTGAAGACACCAAGGAGGAGCAACCTGCTCGTGCCCAAAAGAAATAGAGTAGGCCCAAGTTGGTCCTGCTCCATGATAGTTCAGTTTCCGACAAGGAACCCGCAGTGTCTGAAGAGGTTCCGAAGAGGTACCCCAGGGCCAAGACCCATGCCGAGATGTACGAATTGGGAGATACCTCAAATATTCATTCTTATTAGTCCATTACTAATTGAGTGAATGCGTTTTACGACACAGCCCACTGCACGTCCTCACCACCTCTCCAACCTCGGAGGTGACCTCTCGGCAAGCCGATCTGGCGGAGAGTCGTACAGTGTCACACTCCCCGCCTCCTACAGTTATTGGAGAGGCCGGGGAGACGTGGTCCCGCGGGGCCCCTCCCGTTTTGAACAAGGGAGAGGGCAGCGGCGATGTTATGGCCGAGGATAACTCCTTGGTCACTGAAGACCAGGACGGGAATCCCTCCAGGTGAATAGGGAGGGGAGCTCGACCAGCCCGAGCCCCCCCAAAAGACGATTCCGGAGCCCCCTAGACCCCCGGAGGCATCCATTCCACACTCCACCAAGGGGAGAGCCGGGCCCCGCAGCCAGCACCGAACACCAATGATCGGGGTGCAACAGGATGGCCGAACATGATGGAGGAGGTGCTGAACAACTCCTCCCTAGTTGGAGAACACTAAGCCCTGATGGGTTTGGTTTTTACAGAGTGTTCGGTCCATTAACAGCGGACTGAAGGAAACCTCAGCGGTCTCCTCACTGGCTTTGAGGTAGGCCATGTAATATTCTTGTCACAAAGCTGATTTTGGAACAAAGTTATACACCAGCAGCCCCTGAGACTTTGTCAGGTTCGAAAAACCTGGCAGAGTATCAAAAATTCATGAAATCGGGAGTCTGAATTATACGAGTTTTCGTTTTGTTATTGCACGCCTCATCTCTTGCGGCGGCTGCTAATGCCGCAATGCTAGATGAGATGAATCGAAAGCTCAGGAGCTCCGAGGAGGAGCTCGAGCTCATCAACAAGCGGCTTGACGAGGTGCTCTTTTATTGGTCAAAGTATTTGGGATTAGCTCTAAGAAAAATGTGTTGAAATTATAATTGCAGTTGCCGCCACAAAGGTCGAGGGCCTCAGGGCCAAACTGAAGAAGGCCAAGGACACGATGGCCAAGCAGAAAGCGGCGGCCGAGCGAGCGGCTGCCAAATTCAAGTCGGTGAAAACTGTCAGTGAGAAGCACGAGGCCATAGTGGCCGAGGTGCAACAGGACCTCAAGGATGCTATCACAAAATGTGAGGACCTTGAGCAAAAGAATAAGGATCATGCCACCGAACTATCAAATGTGTAGCAAGAGATTCGCGAAGCGAGGAGACGCGGGGCGCCCGGGAGGAGCTCTGACAAGTAAAACAAATTGCAAATGGTAAGCGATACTTTCTGAAGAGTGTCTTTGGCGTCCACAGATTCGTGTTGCTCACACAAGTATGGCATTCCGCAGGCGCGTTTGCGGAGCTTCCGAGGAGTGCAGCGGATGCGACGAAGTACTATGTGGCTCAGGAGGGTGACACTGAGCTAAGGTTGTTTTGGGCGCAGTTCCAGGCAGCCGAACACCCTCCCCTCCTTAGTAATCAAATGAAGTAGCTGATGGAGCTACATCCGAAGGCAGAGCCGACCACGAAGGACCTTTGTGTCCGACTGTGGCCCTCCGAGCCCATACCGAGAAGCTATTTCGGCCTGGTGCAGAAGCTGCATGACGCTTCCCTCCGTGTAGATGTCGTGAAGTGCTCTGATTGCATTGAGGGGGCTCGGATGGCATTCTCGAATACCATGGTGCACTAGCCGAAGATCAAGCCAGTCAAGATGGCCACCGGACCTCCTCCTGCCGGAAAAGAGCACAAGCGCTCGGAATAGTATTTCTCCGTCGTAATGGATGGTGCTCGGGCAATAGAGGCCCATTGCTCGAAGGATGTACTCCTCTAGTAATCGGGTTATCTTTTTATTTAAACGATGTTTGAAGCTTTGTGTTTTGCAATGTGGTTGATCTGTATGGTTTATCATCCTTGCCTTTTCTTAGTGTATTTTTGACTCCTGTACGGCCGTTTTTATCATCAAAGATGCCAGTCGTTGGCTTCAGCCCCCATCTAGATATGATGAGGGGTGTTTCATACTCCGCATTTTGATCATTAGCCGACGTCTCGGCGCCCAAAGGCGGTAGTGTGATAGGTCCATTTTGCATCATGCTTTTATATTGATATTTATTGCATTATGGGCTGTTATTACACATTATGGTACAATACTTATGCCTTTTCTCTCTTATTTTCCAAGATTTACACAAAGAGGGTGAATGCCGGCAGCTAGAATTCTGGACCGGAAAGGAGAAAATCTGATAGACCTATTTTGTACAAATCCATAAGTCCTGAAAATTTATGTAGAATTACTTTGGAATATATATAAAATATTGGGCGAAGAAAATACCATAGGGGACCCACCAGGTGGCCATAAGCCCGGGGGTGCGCCTTACCCCCCTAGGCGCGCTCCTAGGACTTGTGGGCCCCCTGGTAGGTCCCCGGTGTCCATCTTCTGCTATATGAAGGGGTTTTACCTGAAAAAACCGTAAGAAAACTTTTGGGATGAAGCGCCACCACCTCAAGGCGAAACCTGGGTAGAAGCAATCTAGCAGTACTAGGAAAACACTTATAGACAGTAGCATAGTAGTAGCGCTGGAAAGAAGTAAACGCTGCTGCTATTTAGCAGTAGCGCTTTTCCTGGAAAGCGCTACTAGTAACTCCATAGTAGTAGCATTGTGAAGCAGAAACACGCTACTACTATGTGGGACTAGACGAGGCCACCGACTGTTTTTGTAGTTGTAGCGGTCTACAAAAAAAGTGCTCCTACTAACAATTTAGTAGCAGCGCTTTGTTTTTACGCGCCGCTACTGCTAGTGGGCCCCACTTAGTAGTAGCGCTTTTCCTGGAAAGCGCTACTACTAAGTCCAATAGCAGCAGCACTTTTTGCAAAGCAGCGCTACTGCTAGTTGCGGCTGGTGCCACCTTTTCCACCCCCTTCCCCTCCTCTCCACCACTTTGCCCTCTCTCCCCCTCCTTTCCCCTCCCCCCTCTCCACTCTAACTCCAACATTGTTTCTCTTCTTCTCTCTTCCTCCTACCTCTCTTCTCTCCTCATTAATGGCACCCTCCTCCATAAATGGCCTCTCTCTTTCTCCTACACCTCTCTTCTCTCCCCATTAATGCCCCCATCCACCATAACCCCTCTCCATTAGTTAGCTAGCTAGATTCACCTCTCCTCCCCAACAACTAGATCTA
>NC_041392.1:366196264-366216790 GCF_002162155.2 Triticum dicoccoides
ATGTGAGTAAAAAGTTGTTCATTTCAAGAATGGGAATATGAGTGTGAATGAGAATATATGTGTTTGTGATATATATATATACATACATATATATATGGAGAGATTTATGCTAGTGACATGCCCTCGAGTTGCTTATGTTTTGCTGAAATGTCGATTTATTTCCGTTTCGGTGAATTTCGAGCAAACCCATATGTCCTATTTTTAGGCAAGGTCATGACAAAATTATATATATATGACTTTGAAGCATGCATTATTTATTTCATAACCCTTTTGCTTGTTATATCGTGCAGTCGGTCATGAAGGTGAGTGGATGGAAGGTGGAGCGGTACATGCAATCTGTGATGATCGACATGTATGCAAATAATCGGACTAGGATTAGATGTCCATGTGAAAGATGCAAGGAAGGAGTCCTTTTGGAGCCTTTTGATCGTCGCACTTTGAAGGCGCACCTGCTGATGAATGGTTTCATGGATGGCTATACTCAATGGATAAGTGAAGAAGATGATGATGATGAGGACGTCCACATGGCAGGGAATAACGACACGGGGCTAGACGTAGAGATGACCAATCGACAAGAAGACGATGGCGCCAGACATGTCGGCGGGGAAGAGTCCGGGAATGACGACGGCGGCGGAGAAGATTCCGGACATGGCGGAGAAGAGGCGGCAGTCACGCCGCAGTTTTCGATGCTACAAAGTGCAGTTGTGCAGGTCCCTCATGTTCGAGACCTACTTCGCAAGAGTACGACTACCGAGAGAGCTGCTTCTAGAGAGGAGGCCAATCTGGCGCAACTTGAAGTAGACTCGAGGACTCCATTGTATGACGGTTGCAATCTCGAGGTGACCCGCTTGAGTTTCACGCTCGAACTTCTAAAGACGAAGGCCAAAACCAAATGGACAGACAAAAGCCTCGATGAGCATTTGAAGTTTCTACATAATAAAGTTCTTCCCGCAGGGAACCTGTGTCCTACTAGTGTCGAGGAGGCCAAGAAAATCGTTTTCCCTTTTGATTTGCCGCACATTAGGTACCACGCATGCATCAATGATTGCATCATTTATCGGGGGGAGCACGCGGAAAAAAACCAGTTGTCCAGTGTGCAATGCTTCTCGATACAAGAAGGCAGGAAAGAGAGCTCCTCAGAAAGTTGTATGGTACTTTCACTCCCCGTCCGCAGCGGTATTTCGTAGATCCTAAGGAAACAAGGCTCATGCGCTGGCATGCGGAGAGGAAGAAGCCCGGCGATGGTGATGATCCGAGATTGAGACACCTCATAGATGGTAGTCAATGGAGAGCATTCAACAACGTATATGGATTTGCTGCAGAAGATCCAATGAACATCGTTCTTGGTGCGAGTACCGATGGCATGAATCTGTTTGGAAACAAGAACACCAACCACAGCACATGGCCCATGTTTGTATGGATGTACAACCTCCCCCCATGGAAGTGCATGAAGACAAAGTATGTAACGCCTCGAGACCGTTGCGCAAGGTGTCTTGTAGTTATTCGCTGTTGTTGCCTTGTCATTTGTTTGCGTGTCATGCATTTCATATCATGTCAGCATGTGCATCGCATTTGCATACATGTTCGTCTCATGCATCCGAGCTTTTTCCCCGTTGTCCGTTTTGCAATCCGACACTCTTATGTCCTCCGGCGCCCTCCTTTTGCCTCTTTTCATGTGCAGGGGTTGAACGTTCTCGGATTGGACCGAGATTTGCCAAGCGGCCTTGATATACCACCGGTAGACCGCCTGTCATGTTTCGTGCCATTTGGAGTCCGTTTGATACTCCAACGGCTAACCGGGGAACCGGGGAACCGAGATTTTGCAGCCCAACACCCCTCCAAAGTGGCCCAATAACCCATCCAAATCCCCTCCTTCCTCTGGGCCGTTCGATCACGATCGCGTGGATGAAAACCGCACCTCATTTGGACTCTCCTAGCTCCCTCTACATATATATTTGTGTCTCCCTTCGAATTTTCACGGATGAAACCATAACCATCTTCCTCCTCGCGCCGCTGGACATGTCCAACCGTGCCGGACATGTCCGCCGGACATGTCGTCCGGACCAACAACCGCGCGCCACGTGGGCAGCGCCTCTGCCTCGCCCACTCACCGGCCTCCACCTCATCCTCTCTCTCCTCCCACTGCCGCCGCGGCCCGCGGAGCCCATTCGAGGCCCGCACGAGCCCGAACCGCCGCCGCCGAAGCCCGGATCGGCCCCGCGCTCCGCCGTCCGGGCCTCCCCTGCGTCGCCGCCTCACGCCTCGCTGCCGGCCGCTGCCTCGCGCCTCCCCGCCATCGCGCTTCACCGCTCCGCCACCGCCCGGCTTCGTCCTCGCCGTAGTGCGCCGCCCGAGCCTGCGCCGCCACCGCTCACCTACGGGATCCCCAAGCCACCGAACCCCGCATGCTCGCCGGCCTTCTTGACCCACCGCCCCGCTGTAGGAGCTCGCCAGAGCTCCCGTGCCACGTCGCTGCTGCAGGAGGTCGACAGCGCCGCCTCCTCCTCGGCACCTCGTTCCTCTCCTCCGGTCAGAACCGGTCGAGGAGTGACCGGATCCGGCGACCCCGACGTCTCCGGCACCCTCTCATTCACCTCCGGCCGTCATCCTTGTCTTCCCCGTCAAGTCCGGCGACAAATTCCAGCGAACCTCGAACTACGTGAAAGTCAACCCTAGATCTGTTTCTAAGAGGGTAATTTTCGCCCAAGTCCTTTCCCTGTAACATTTTCTAGCCCTGTTCATCATGCCATAACTCCTCACTCGTAGCTCCGTTTTGCATGCATGATTTGTCAAAATGTTCGTTAGGATGTCCTCTTCATTCTGTTCCATTGTTCCATGCTTGTTTGAGTCCATCTTGATACCCTAATGACTGTTGCAAGAGTGCTATAAAATGTTAGATTCCTGATTCTTATCAGATTATGAGCATTTGTCATTTTTGCCATGATTATTATGTGCTGCATATGTGCATGAGCGCTACATGTGTTTTGGGCTATGCCATGCCATCTTTACAGGGGTGTATGCCATGTATTTTTGTGATAAATGTGGTGACTAGCACAAGCATGCAAAGTAGCTCTCGTGATATTGCTTATTCCAGAGATTTAGAATTTCACTAAGTCTTTGTTGTGTTGTTATTTTTATACCATGTGTTCATGTTTCTACAGAGTGATCCATGCCTCTTTTGATTATGTTCTGTAAGGATGATGTGGGCATATGGTTGTGCTCTATCCATCCATGCCCTTGTTTGCATTTATGGAGTTCCCTAGAATGACTCAATCTTGCTCTACTTTTGCTATACAATGTTCCTGGCAGATTGTTTACGTGTTAATCAATTTTGCCAAGGTTGTTGTAGTTGATCCATGCATGCTATGAGATTGTTCTTGCCATGTTTAGCTTCTTGATCATGTATTCTTGCTGGTAGTATGATTAGCTTGTCATGCAATGCCTTGTTTTGAGTACATCGAGCTCGCAAACATGCCTTCATAATTCTCTTTATGCCATGTCTAGTTTTCTGCTAAGTCTAAATCTGTTAACGAAACTTGCTACGTTTACATGGGTGCCATCATATCTTCTGATCCTTTTTGGCTTATGGTCAGTAAGGGAATTTTGTTACATGCTCTGAGTAGATTCATGCCATGCCTTTGTTTGCTATGTTATCTTCCTATAGCATGTTGTTATCTTGCTCTAAACATTGCATCCTGATGTTAATTCTTGGCATGTTGTTATTTTCACTAAGTCTGTGATGCTGATATCTTTTGTACTTTTGCCATGCTTGTTTGAACATGCTCTTGTGTGATTTAGCCGTAGCTCAGTGCTCATCTTTTGTCAAGCATCTTGAGTAGATCAGTGCTATCTGCTTTGTTGCTATGTTGGGGTGCAATAGCTTAGTTTCTTGTTGCATTCTAGATGGCATCATGTTGTTAATCGCAGAATTGTGCCATTATTGTTTTGCTTGCCATTTGCAAACCGTGCATCCGATTCCGGTGATCTTTATATCGATTTCAACCAAAATCAACTCATGTTTCCAGTGGCGCACTTGGTTTGCCAAGTTGAGGCCTGGTTCAATCTTTTCCTTCCCGAGCACGCATATGCATTGCATAGCACATCCCACATATCATGCCATGTCTTGCATCATGTTGCTTGCGCATAGCACCGTGGTTGATTGTGTTTTCCTTTGCTTGTGTTCTTGCCTTGGGTAGAGCCAGGAGCCGAGTACTTGATCAAGGATCCCATTGATTACGCTTACGAGGATCAAGTTTTCGTCAACCTCTGAGAACTTTGCACGCAAGATGACCATACACTCGAAATCACTTCTATCTTTGCTTGCTAGTTGCTCGCTCTATTGCTATGCCTATGCCGCGATACCTACCACATGCTTTATCATGCCTCCCATATTTACATGTCAAGCCTCTAACCTACCTTGTCCTAGCAAACCGTTGTTTGGCTACGTTACCGCTTTGCTCAGCCCCTCTTATAGCGTTGTTAGTTGCAGGTGAATATTGAAGTTTGTTCCATGTTGGAACATGGATATGTTGGGATATCATAATATCTATTATTTTAATTAATGCATCTATACACTTGGTAAAGGGTGGAAGGCTCGGCCTTATGCCTGGTGTTTTGTTCCACTCTTGCTGCCCTAGTTTTCGTCATACCGGTGTTATGTTCCTTGATTTTGCGTTTCTTACGTGGTTGGATGTTATGGGAACCCCTTGACAGTTCGCATTGAATAAAACTCCTCCAGCAAGGCCCAACCTTGGTTTTACATTTTCCTAACAACCTATACTTTTCCCTTGGGAGTCATTAACCCGAGGGTCATCTTTATTTTAAACCCCCCCGGGCCAGTGCTTCTCTAAGTGTTGGTCCAAGCAGAGCGATGTCCGGCGCCCCCTGGGCAACTAGGGTCTATGCCAACCCAATGTCTGGCTCATCCGGTGTGCCTGAGAACGAGATATGTGCAGCTCCTATCGGGATTTATCGGCACATCCGGGCGGCTTTGCTAGTCTTGTTTTTCCATTGTCGAAATGTCTTGTAACCGGGATTCCGAGTCTGATCGGGTCTTTCTGGGAGAAGGAATATCCTTCGTTGACCATGAGAGCTTGTGATGGGCTAAGTTGGGACACCCCTGCAGGGTTTTGAACTTTCGAAAGCCGTGCCCACGGTTATGGGTAGATGGGAATTTGTTAATATCTGGTTGTAGAGAACTTGACACCTAACTTAATTAAAATGCATCAACATCGTGTGTAGCCGGCTTGGTCTCTTTTCGGCGGAGTCCGGGAAGTGAACATGGTTCTTGTGTTATGCTTGAACATAAGTAGTTTCAGGATCACTTCTTGATCACTTCTAGTTCACGACCGTGCTTTGCTTCTTTGCGTAAGTTAGCCACCATATATGCTAGTTCTTGCTGCAGCTCCACCTCACTACCTTTTCCTACCCATAAGCGTAAATAGTCTTGATCGCGAGGGTGTGAGATTGCCGAGGCCCCGTGACTCATAGATTACTTCAAACAGTTGCAGGTGTCGATGATAACCGTGCAGGTGACGCAACTGAGCTCAAGGAGGAGCTCGACGAAGATCGTGTCCATTGTGTTGTTTTGTTTCCAGTTGATCAGTAGTGGAGCCCAGTTCGGATGATCCGGGATCTAGCATTAGGGGTTGTCTTCTTTTATTTTGGTTCTGTAGTCAGACCTTGATTGTATTCTGGATGATGTGATGTTATATTCTTGTATTGTGTGAAGTGGCGATTTTAAGCCAACTCTTTATCCCTTTCTTATTCAGTACATGGGATGTGTAAAGATTACCCCTCTTGCGACATGCCAACAATGCAGTTATTCCTCTAAGTCGTGCTTCGACATGTGGGAGATATAGCTGCATCGTGGGTGTTACAAGTTGGTATCAGAGCCTTCCTCGACTTAGGAGCCCCCTTCTTGATCGAATCGCTGGTGTTGTTGAGTCTAGAAAAATGTTTTGAGTCTTATAGGATTATATATATCGGAGAATAGGATCCTTTTTACTCCTCAGTCCCTTCGTCGCTCTGGTGAGGTCTCCTGACGTAGAGTTTTGACTGTTCTCTCCTCAAATTTCACTTAAATTTTCTAGGATCATGCGGGTATCTTGGAATCGTTCTGATGGTTTTGTGACGAGAACATTGTTCTTGGTGCCTCCTGACATTTAGGGGTTGTGGCAGTGTCCCGGGAAGTTGAGCTCTGAGGTGTTGCCGTCACAATTTTATCGTTGCAGTTCTGGAATACCTGAGTTCGCCGACATCGAAAATCTCTTTTGTTCAGTTGTGGTGAGATAACCTCGACGCCACCCAGTACTGGGGTGGGAGTTCGGGAGTATTGCCATAACTCGTATAACAGATGCTTTTCGAAGGTTGAGGTAAATGATTTCCGAAGGTCTCTTGGTTATGTGTTGAAGGATGGATACAGCTGGATGTAGGATTTGCTAGTTTGGGTGAGATATTATGCTTCCCCTGTATCCCCAACACCTGATTGCATAACCAGAAAGTTTCGGGAGTTTATAAGTGGGAATTCAAGTAGCTCCTAGGATTTCTTTCCAACAGACACATGATATGATATGGGGTCTATCATATATTGTTTCCGGCTTATTCCGTAAGCCAATCCATTGTTTTGTTTTGATTGTGGTATTCGAGTTGCTTCGAAGTCAAATGTTGATTCCATACCTTTCCTAAGCGGTGTTCTCATATTCCTATGTGAATACAAATCCTTCTTGATCTTTGAGTTTGCCATCTCAATTTCTTCTGAACCGGTGTGTGTCTCTTCAAGTGGATCCGATCTTTTTCGACATCCGCAAGATCAACTCTAAGTCTTCTCAATGTTGTTTGTTTCATCTGTCCCAAGCTGCCTTTGTTTTTCCACCCTCCCACCGTTTTTCTTCAAGGATTCGGATTTCTTAATCAAGTATCCATCTTATTGATGTGAAGTCTCTCCATTCTTCCCGTCAATGTTCTTACCTGGTGGTTCTCATGAAGATGTTCTACTAGTCCATCATTCCTCGTTCTCTTTCTTTTCCCGTGGATTCAATTCAAGCCTAGCCGATCATATTCTTTTCCTTATTTCAAATGTTTTCTCATGCCGTTGCACCTCATGATCATTCCCCGCTTGGTATTCAATTGTTCCGGAGTGTTGAAGATATCTCGAAAGATTCGCGTTGCCATTCTCAATCGTTCAAGATATCTCGAGGTTGTTATCTCATTCAAGCAACTTAATTCAACCAGCACATTCTCTCTTTTAAATCATTTTCAACGGTGTTTTCTCTTTAGTGGGCCCTAACCCACAGGTATTTTCCCAGGATCTTACCCGACTCTTCTATTTTCTCGGAGCTATTCTCAAATCTTCTAAAGTTTGACGTAAGAATGAATTATTATCAGTCAAATGCCTTCTCCAAGATCTTTCAAATTCTTTTCATCATTGGTTCAACCTTTCAAATATTTATCCCGGAGTATCTCAACAACCCATGTTGGTGTTTCGCATCGTCATTTTCAACATTTGAAGACCGAAGAAGTGTTTTTCCTCCAAATCTTCTCCATCCTCTCAGAGATTCATGGTTCTAGCCTTATGCCATCCTCTCATAATCGTTTTCGATTGTGAGAATTCTTTTCACCCATCCGGAGCTATTAAGGAGTCTTTTCAGTTTGATTCTTCGGAGGCCATCATTTCAGAAGATTTATTCATTCTCAGCTTTTAGCTCTCGTTTCCCAATCTTACCGGTGCATCATTCAAGTATCCTCTAATTAGTTCATGATCCCTCCATTCTCATGTATCTTAATTTTCCCAAGTATCTTTGCTCGTTTCAATTCTTACCGGTGATTCATCCCTTTTACTTCGTTCGTTTTAAATTCTTACGGTGGTTCTTCCAAGATTCTCCTTCCTTTGTTTATCACACCAATTTATTCGTTGTTTCAATCCTACCAGTGGATCATTGAAGACCTTCTCAAGTTTGCGTCATATCTATCTTAATCCTTTCTACGGGAATAATTAGCATGCCAAATCCATTGTTTGTCATCAATTTAAATTGGTGAAGGATAAGCATAATGTAATTCTTATTCTTGTTTCATCTAGGATATTCAATTCCTTATTCCGGAGGTTCATCAAATTCTCAGTTTCAATTGTTTCATCTTTTCTTTTCCCGGAGTTCCAAGCTCTTTCAATTATATCCTCGTGAAGCTCCATCTAAATTATTGCAAGGATTCACCTTGTGTTTTTCAACTTCTCTTTCTTTTTATCATCATTTTGTTTACCGGATTTCTTCATGGAGACTCTACATGTTGGTTTATAAAGGATTTAATTCCTTCTCGAAGCATTCATCAAGATTCTTTTCATAGGAGCTCAAGCATTCTTCATCTTGCGGTCTGGAGTGCAATTGTTCTCTCTTATCTTTCGAGGTGGTAATATATCATTCTTCATTCACAAGAATGAGGTATTTAAACCCATCACTTTCTTCCATTGATTTATCTTGGTATAAATTTCACCTAAAGCCTTCCATTGGGAATGTTGCTCTTTGTGGTGATTATCAATGATCCAAGTTTTATCCTTATCACCTTAGTGGAAGAAGATTTCTATCTTTTTCTAGCTCCCAATCAAATCTTTTCCGTGAGTGGCAAGTTGTCACCTCATAATTTTGGGATGTCTTCTATAAGTCCATATCAAGCTTATCCTTTTCATTGTTGGTTTTCCAACAACTCTGTTTTAACTTTCTTGGAAGGGTGATCTTTAAGATCACTTGTGGCATAAGTTGACCTTTTCTTCTCCATCCTTTCATTTCAATGATCTATATTCTTTCTTCTTATGGAGGCATTGTGTTGTTGCATTCTCCTCTCATCATCTTGAGTGGTGAGGATCGTGTTCTTTTTGTGCTTATTCATTTAACCGGAGTGTTGTGCCCTCTGCTCAAGTTCTTTTCATCTTATCAAGTTTCATATCACTTTTCAACTAGAGTGCTGCCTGAATTTGTTCTTCCTTGTTCTTCTTTTCTAACGGAGTGTTTTCAACTTTGTTCATCTCCGTTGTATTCTTTCTTTCAAGTTGTTCAACTTTTCAAGGTTCTTTGGTTTCACTCGTTTGTCAAAGAAGCAACTTTGTTTTACCTCTTCTCTTACTCTTCCGTTTTTCCCTCTGGTGCCATTCTAGATCTCAGGACGAGATCCTCTCGTAGTGGTGGAGTGTTGTAACGCCCCTACACCATTGTGCCAGGTGTCTTACAGTTATTCGTTGTTGTTGCCTTGTCATTTGTTTGCTTGTCATGCATTTCATATCATGTCAGCATGTGCATCGCATTTGCATACGTGTTCTTCTCATGCATCCGAGCTTTTTCCCCATTGCCCGTTTTGCAATCCGACACTCCTATGTCCTCCGACGCCCTCATTTTACCTCCTTTCATGTGCGGGTGTTGAACGTTCTCGGATTGGACTGAGATTTGCCAAGCGGCCTTGATATACCATTGGTAGACCGCCTATCAAGTTTCGTGCCATTTGGAGTCCGCTTGATACTCCAACGATTAACCAGGGAACCGTAAAGGCCTCGTGTGTGTTGCAGCCCAAAACCCCTCCAAAGTGGCACAATAACCCATCCAAACCCCATCCTTCCTATCGGCCGTTCGATCACGATCGCGTGGCTGAAATCCGCACCTCATTTGGACTCTCCTAGCTCCCTCTACCTATATATTTGTGTCTCCCTCCAAATTTTCGCGGATGAAACCCTAACCGTCTTCCTCCTCGCGCCGCCGGACATGTCCAACCGCGCCGGACATGTCCGCCGGACACATCGTCCGGGCCAATCACCGCGCGCCACGTCGGCAGCACCTCCGCCTCGCCCACTCACCGTCCGCCACCTCACCCTCTCTCTCCTCCCACCGCCGCCGCGGCCCGCGGAGCCCATCCAGGGATCGCGCGAGCCCGAACCGCCGTCGCCGAAGCCCGGATCGGCCCTGCGCTCCGCCGTCCGGGCCTCCCCTGCGCCGCTGCGTCGCGCCTCACGGCCGGCCGCCGCCCCGAGCCTCCCCTCCACTGCGCTTTGCCGCTCCGCCGCTGCCCGGCGCCGTCCTTGCCGGAGTGCGCCGCCCGAGCCTGCGCCGCCGCTACTTGCCTGCGGGATCCCCAAGCCGCTGAACCCCGCGTGCTCGCCGGCCTCCTTCGACCCACCGCCCCGCTGCAGGAGCTCGCCGGAGCTCCCGTGCCGCGCCGCCGCTGCAGGAGGTCGACGTTGCCACCTCCTCCTCGGCACCTTGTTCCTCTCCTTCTCCGGTCAGATCCGGTCGAGGAGCGACCGGATCCAGCAACCCCGACGTCTCCGGCACCATCTCCTTCACCTCTGGTCGTCGTCCTTGTATTCCCCGTCAAGTCCGGCGACAAATTCCGGCGAACCTCAAACTACGTGCAAGTCAACCCTAGATCTGTTTCTGAGAGGGTAATTTTCGCCCAAGTCCTTTCCCTGTAACATTTTCTAGCCCTGTTCATCATGCCATAACTCCTCACTCGTAGCTCCGTTTTGCATGCATGATATGTCAAAATGTTCGTTAGGATGTCCTCTTCATTTTGTTCCATTGTGCCATGCTTGTTTGAGTCCATATTGATGCCCTAATGACTGTTGCAAGAGTGCTATAAAATGTTAGATTCCTGATTCTTATCAGATTATGAGCATTTTGTCATTTTTGCCATGATTATTATGTGCTGCATATGGGCATGATCTCTACATGTGTTTTGGGCTATGCCATGCCATCTTTACAGGGGTGTATGCCATGTATTTTTGTGATCAATGTGGTTACTAGAAGAAGCATGCAAAGTAGCTCTCGTGATATTGCTGATTTCAGAGACTTAGAATGTCACTAAGTCTTTGCTGTGCTGTTATTTTTATGCCATGTATTCATGTTGCTACAGAGTGATCCATGGCTCTTTTGATTATGTTCAGTAAGGATGATGTGGGCATATGGTTGCGCTATATCCATCCATGCCCTTATTTGCATTTATGGAGTGACCTAGCATGACTCAATCTTGCTCTACTTTTGCTATACAATGTTCCTGGCAGATTGTTTACGTGTTAATCAATTTTGCCAAGGTTGTTGTAGTTGATCCATGCATGCTATGAGATTGTTCTTGCCATGTTTAGCTTCTTGATCATGTCTTCTTGCTGGTAGTATGCTTAGCTTGTCATGCAATACCTTGTGTTGAGTACATAGGACACACAAACATGCCTTCATAATTCTGTTTATGCCATGTCCAGTTTTCTGCTAAGTCTGAATCTGTTAACGAAACTTGCTATGTTTACATGGGTGCCATCATATCTTCTGATCCTTTTTGGCTTATGGTCAGTAAGGGACTTTTGTTACATGCTCTGAGTAGATTCATGCCATGCCTTTGTTTGCTATGTTATGTTCCTGTAGCATGTTGTTATCTTGCTCTAAACATTGCCTCCTGATGTTAATTCCTGGCATGTTATTTTCACCAAGTCTATGATGCTGATATATTTTGTACTTTTGCCATGCTTGTTTGAATCTGCTCGTGTGTGATTTAGCCGTAGCTCAGTGCTTATCTTTTGTCAAGCATCTTGAGTAGATCACTGCCATGTGCTTTGTTGCTATGTTGTAGTGCAATAGCTTAGTTTCTTGTTGCATTCTAGATGGCATCGTGTTGTTAATCGCAGAATTGTGCCATTATTGTTTTGCTTGCTTTTTGCAAACCGTGTATCCGATTCCGGTGATGTTTATATCGATTTCGACCAAAATCAACTCATCTTTCCATTGGCGCACTTGGTTTTCCAAGTTGAGGCCTAGTTCAATATTTTCCTTCCGGAGCACGCATATGTATTGCATAGCACATCCCGTATATCATGCCATGTCTTGCATCATGTTGCTTGCGCATTGCACCGAGGGTATGGTCATCTTGCCCTCGGTAGAGCCAGGATCCGAGTACTTGATCGAGGAACCCGTTGAGTACGCTTACGAGGATCAAGTTTTCGTCAACCTGTGAGAACTTTGCAGGCAAGATGACCATACCCTCGAAATCACTTCTATCTTTGCTTGCTAGTTGCTCGCTCTATTGCTATGCCTATGCCGCGATACCTACCACATGATTTCTCATGCCTCCCATATTGCCATGTCAAGCCTCTAACCCACCTTGTCCTAGCAAACCGTTGTTTGGCTACGTTACCGCTTTGCTCAGCCCCTCGTATAGCGTTGTTAGTTGCAGGTGAATATTGAAGTTTGTTCCATGTTGGAACATGGATATGTTGGGATATCATAATATCTATTATTTTAATTAATGCATCTATACACTTGGTAAAGGGTGGAAGGCTCGGCCTTATGCCTGGTGTTTTGTTCCTCCCTTGCCGCCCTAGTTTCCGACATACCAGTGTTATGTTCCTTGATTTTGTGTTCCTTACGCGGTTTGGTGTTATGGGAACCCCTTGATAGTTCGCTTTGAATAAAACTCCTCCAGCAAGGCCCAACCTTGGTTTTACATTTGCCTAACAACCTATACATTTCCCTTGGGAGAATTAACCCGAGGGTCATCTTTATTTTAAATCCCCCCGGGACAGTGCTTCTCTAAGTGTTGGTCCAACCTGAGCGATGTCCGGCACCCCCTGGCCAACCAGGGTCTATGGCAACCCCATGTCTGGCTCATCTGGTGTGCCCTGAGAACGAGATATGTGGAGATCCTATCGGGACTTTTCGGCACATCCGGGCGGCTTTGCTGGTCTTGTTTTACCACTGTCGAAATGTCTTGTAACCGGGATTCTGAGTCTGACGGGTCTTCCTGGGAGAAGGAATATCCTTCGTTGACCGTGAGAGCTTGTGATGGGCTAAGTTGGGACACCCCTGCAGGGTTTTGAACTTTCGAAAGCCGTGCCCGCAGTTATGGGTAGATAGGAATTTGTTAATATCCGGTTGTAGAGAACTTGCCACCTAACTTAATTAAAATGCATCAACAGCGTGTGTAGCCGTGATGGTATCTTTTCGGTGGAGTCCGGGAAGTGGACACGGTTCTTGTGTTATGCTTGAACGTAAGTAGTTTCAGGATCACTTCTTGATCACTTCTAGTTCACGACCGTGCTTTGCTTCTCTTCTCGCTCTTATTTGCGTAAGTTAGCCACCATATATGCTAGTGCTTGCTGCAGCTCCACCTCACTACCTTTTCCTACCCATAAGCTTAAATAGTCTTGATCGCGAGGGTGTGAGATTGTTGAGTCCCCGTGACTCACAGATTACTTCAAACAGTTGCAGGTGCAGATGATAACAGTGCAGGTGACGCAACTGAGCTCAAGGAGGAGCTCGATGAAGATTGTGTTCATTGTGTTGTTTCGTTTCCATTTGATCAGTAGTGGAGCCCAGTTGGGGCGATCGGGGATCTAGCATTAGGGGTTGTCTTCTTTTATTTTGGTTCCGTAATCGGACCTTGATTGTATTCTGGATGATGTAATGTTATATTCTTGTATTGTGTGAAGTGGCGATAGTAAGCCAACTCTTTATCCCTTTCTTATTTAGTACATGGGATGTGTAAAGATTACCCCTCTTGTGACATGCCTACAATGAGGTTATGCCTCTAAGTCGTGCTCTGACACGTGGGAGATATAGCCGCATTGTGGGTGTTATGAAGTACATGCACATGAGCATGCTAATTCAAGGGCCGAAAAAACCCGGAAATAGATTAACCTGTATATGGGGCTTCTGCAAGAGGAGATAGACACATTATGGAAAACACCGGCGTGGACAAGGGACGCCAGCAAAGGAGAAAATTTCCATATGAGAGCCGTGCTGATGACGACGGTGCACAACTATCTCGGTTACGGGTACACCTCAGGCCAGGTGTGCCACGGATACCGTGGATGCACGAGGTCCATGGATGATACAACGTCTCAGCAGCTTACGTCAATGAAAGATGGCGGGTCCGAGAAAATCGTGTACATGGGGCATCATAGATGGCTCGGGAAGGATGACTCGTGGAGAAAGCATGGAGATCTATTCAATGGGTTGGCTGAACTTCGAGGACCTCCATGTAAGAGGAGCGGCGCCAAAATCGACGAGCTGTTGAGAAACTCGGAACAATGCTCCATGCCGGGAAAGATCAAAAAGGCGCCGGAGGTGCTGCTGAAGGTATGGAAAACAAGGTATGTTTTCTGGGACTTGGACTACAGGCCCAATCATGACACACCTCATTGCCTTGATCCAATGCATATCACGTAGAATGTCCTCGAGAGCTTGCTTGGCACACTGATGAACATGTCGGAGAAGACCAAGGATGGGCCGAAGGCAAGGAAAGACTTGGAAGATTTGAAGATCAGGAAAGATCTCCACCGTAAAAAGTTGATGGAGGAGACAGAGATGGAGATGGGGGAGGGGGAAAGGGGCAGAAAAGTCAACAAGAAGGAGGAGAATTATTGCCCCCCTTCTTGCTTCACCTTAAGTGCAAAGGAGATCGATCAATTCATCAAGTGCCTTATGGGAATCAAAGTCAGTTCCGGTTATTGTGGAAAGATAAGCAGATTTCTAGACCCCAAGAAGAAAAGGTTCAGAGGGATGAAGTCTCATGACTGTCACGTGATGATGACGCAGATACTCCCAGTTTCCATTAGAGGGATAATGGAGAAGCATGCCCGTGACACGCTTACTGGTCTCTGCAACTTCTTCGATGTTATATCTTGAAAGTCCATAAGTGTGAAGCAGCTCCGAAGGCTACAGGAAGAGATCGTTGTCATACTATGTGAGATTGAGATGTACTTCCTGCCCGCGTTCTTTGACATCATGGTGCATCTGTGTGTCCACATCATGGATGACATCATCGACCTTGAGCCGAAATTCCTTCACAGCATGATGCCGTTCGAGAGGATGAATGGGGTCATCAAAGGATTCATTCGTAACATGTCCCGTCCGGAAGGGAGCATCGTCCAAGGGTATCTGACACATGAGTGCGTCTCCTTTTGCGAGAATTATATAAGTGTCGGAGACCCTGTTGTTGGTTTGCCTGTCAAGAAGCATGATGGGAAGCTCGAAGGAGATGGTCACAATAACAGCCGGAGGGAATTGCACGTGGACTACTCGGATAGACGGAACGACTTTGACAGGGCTAACTTAGTAGTGCTACAACACCTATATGTGGTAGATGATTATGTGGCACAGCACAAAGAAACCATAGCAAAGAAGTACCATGATAAGGGGATGCTCAAGACGGACGGCGAAGTTACTGTAGAGCACAAAGCCACTTTCTTGCGCTGGTTTAAACAACAAGTTCTTGAAAATTCCCCGGAAGAGGGTAGTTCGGATGGATTGCTCGTACACGCCTTAGCACATGGCCCCCCGCCCAAGCTCGCGACCTATCAGTCCTACGATATCAATGGGTACACGTTCTACACGGACACCAAAGACATGGATAGTGATTACCAGAACTCCGCGGTGATAATTCAATGCGTGACTGACGCCAACGGCACTACTGAGAGATTCTACGGAAGGGTCGAAGAGAACTGGGAGCTTGACGATGCTGGAATGCACGATGCGACGATGGTCCGTGTCAGATGGGCCAAGGACATCGTAAGAGAAAACAAGTATTTCACTACCATGTCTATTCCAGACGCGAAGAGCACTCCCGTGAATGTTAACGTCATCACCAAAAATGAGCCATGGGTACATGTTAAGCACGTGACACAATGCTTCTTCATAACCGACCCGGCCAATCTCAGCCGTGTTGTCATGAGGAGATCTAAAAGGAGCATCGTCGGAATGGATGGAGTAGCCAACGAGGAAGACTACGACCAATATGACATACGATGAGGGAAGATGATGATGACGATGAATCATACGTGAAAAGAAGAATCAATACTACATTACCTAAGAAAGATTGTAATGCATGGCTCCGGAAAAGTCACAAGGAGGGGCTCAATTACTCGGCAACGAACAAGAAAGTGAAGAAGCTCAATGTGAAACCTACATTTATATATATGTATCTATTTTGTGTACGCACTTAAGTAACCGTTATCGGTCAACTGATATGTTACCACCACATGCATGGTTCCGGTGATACTTGCGCAGTGGGGGAGAGGGAGACGCCGTCGTCGGGAGAAAAACAAAAAAACAAAAACAAAAGGGAGAAAGCAGTACAAAATAAAAAGGAAAGTAAACAGAAAAGAAAAGGAAAATAAAAAATAAAAAACAAAAGGAAAATAATAAAAGAAAATAAAACTAAAAACAAGAAAAAGGAAAATAGCAGTAGTGCTTGTCTGTGGACCAGTGCTATAGCTAAGTATTTTGAATTTTAAAAAAATTTGGAAAAGATAGCGGTAGCGCTGGTTTGTAAACAAGCGCTATAGCTAAGTTAGCTATAGCGCTTGTTTACAAACCAACACTACCGCTATTGTGAGTTAACCCCCGCCGCACGGGCTCAAAATTTCAGCAAGTCCTTTTCCCCACATCTCCACCTAGCCCCTGCGCCCGCCGTCGACGCCCTCGCGACCTCACCGCACTCGCTGCCGTCGTCGCCCTAGCCCGCCAGCCGTAGCCCCTCGACCTGGACCTTGACACCGGCCCGAGCCCCTGCCCGCCCTGGGCCTCGACGCCGTCCTCCTCCTCCTCCTTGTCCGCACCACTCCGACCTCCTCCTCGTCCACGCTGCCGCCGCTCCGACCTCCTCCTCGTCCGCTCCGGCCTCCTCCTCCTCCTCGTCCCCTTCGTCTTCCTCCTCCTCCTCGTCCGCTCCGGCCTCCTCCTCCTCCTCGTCCCCTTCGTCTTCCTCCTCCTCCTCAGGTACTGCCGACCCCCTTTCCCCACCTCCCCCTGTCTCTGGCTCTTAGGTTTTCAATTTAGGGTGCAATTAGGTAGGGCAAATTTAGCAAATACAATAGCTAACTAGTAGCGAATTTTAGGGGAGATTTAGCAAATTTTAGGGGAATTTTAGGAAATTTTAGGGCAAATTTAGCAAAGTTAGCAATTTTTTAGAAAGTTAGCAAAGTTAGAAAATTAGGGCAGTAGCTAATTAGGGCAATAGCAAGTTAGCAAATTTTTAGGAGAGAGAGAGAGCAAATTTTTTTAGCAAGTTAGCAAATTTTTAGCAGAGAGAGAGAGAGCAAGTTTTTGTGTATAGCGTATGCCATTTTTTCATTTTTGTTTATTTAAGTACAAGCATGCTTTTGCTTGAATGATATATTTTGCAAATGATATATGTCATTGATGTTTTATGTTGGTTTTCCAATGTTGGTTGAATGTCGATATCCGAGTGGCCTATGTTTTGCCGGAATGTTGATTCATTTCTGTTCTGGCAAATTTCAGGCGCTCCATATGTCCACTTTGTAGAAAGGTCATGCCAAAAATTTCCGTGATTTTTTGCATGACTTGTGCTAGAAACTAGGACATATGGAGTACCCGGGATTTGCGGAAAGGGTAATGAATCAACATTCTGACCAAATATAGGCCCCTTTTTTCTTTGCATTATATCTTTTATTTACAACTGTCGAATAGGAAACATGTCTACCAACGCCGAAGTCGCGGGTGGTTCTGCTCGCCTCGAAGACCCCATCGAGGCAGCAAATCACTATTTCGATTACCTGGACGAACACCAGATGGGGTTGCATGGTGGCAGCAGTGGCACCAACCCCGACACCAGCACTGGCACCGGCACCGACACCACCCCCGAGACCGGCAACGATCCTGTCATAGCTGGTAAAGCACCAAAGAAGAAGAGGACACGAAGACAAAACAAGCTTGGCATCTGACAAATTGTGGTCACTGAGATGCACCCCAAGAAGTTAGAGCCAACGGGGCCGGAGGAAGCGCGCAAGTGCTGGGGCAATCAACTTGGATGCATCCTCAGGGAAACCACCAACATCAACGACGAGAGGCTGAGGCTCATACCACATATGTAGAACATGCTCCTAAATAAGTTGCACTATAGGTTCTTGTTCCCCGACGACAATGAAAAGGAATATAAAGATCCGTGAGAAGACATCTCCATGACAAAGATAAATGACAAGGCGATGCTGACGTTCACCAATGACTTGTCCGCCTGGAAAGTTCGGGTGAAAAAAGCGATTGCGAATAATGAACTGTGGTCCAAGATTCATGCTGACAATTCGTCAGTAATCGAAGAGGACTTTCCAAAACTCAAAGAGAATTGCGCTAAAGAAAGTGTCAAGGCAAAGTCAGAGAAAATGAAGGCGCTCCAGGCCAGGAACACACCTCCCCACCGCCTCGGAAGCCGTGGTTATGAGGGGAAGACGCCCGTATGGGCCAAGGAGGACACCGAACGTGAAAGTCACGGAATCCCAGACCCCTTGGCGGAGTTCACTGACCCGCTCGAGCATGACTGGCTCAGGGCCCGATACAAGTGGGACAAGGAAAAAATATCTTTTACACGAACCCGAACACTAGGGAGTTCATGAGACTTCCGGTAATTGTTATATTACCACATTATCATATTAGCTTCCAATCAATTTGACTGCAAGTTTTGTCACATTAGTAAACTATCCACGTTCCTTTTGCAGAAAGAGCAGCACCAAAAGGCAGCCGAAAGCGATGAGTCGTCACATTTGTCGGTGAGGCCCAAGTGGGACAACCCATTCAACCGGGCCCTGAACATACTGAAAAAGGTCCCGTTGGACAAGCCGCCGTCCTATGTTCATGTGCACGGCGTCGGAGATGGCGCCTCGTGGAAGACGTGCTACCACGAGTAGCCAGAGGAAAGAAGGAACATATGGCCAGTCGTCACTCAGCAGAGCATCGCTGAGAAGGTCGCGATTGCAGTCAATAAGACCAAAGCTGAGACCAAAGAAGAGTTGCTCGGGGCCGTCAGTGCGGAGGTCACTGACGCGGTGGTCAGCTTGATTCTGGCACTTTACGAATTCACGAGGAACAATACAAATGCACGGCCGGAGGACTTTCCCATTCCCAGCTTTGTCGGGAGCAGTTCGGCGAACACCAAAGCACCAACACCTTCTCAAGCAACCGCAAAAGGTCCCGCTCATGTTCATAGCAGCCCGACCTCCATCTCTTGCATGCTCGGTGGGCCACCATCGCTGGCTGAGCCCCTCACGGTAATTACACGTCATACCCTTTTCACCAGCATGTCTATAGTCTTCCATTTCAGTTGCCTTTCAGATGTTTGACGTCGCAGACATGTCTCCTTCGTAGGCCGACGACACCCCATGCACCCTACTCTATGACATCAAGGGCCAGAAGGTGGTTGTGGGAAAGGCAACGATCATGAAGCCAAAGGACCGCATGTTCCACAACCGAGGGATGCCCGATGGCGTCTTCAAGGTTAACGTGGCTAGTGTCTTTGCGGGCTTTGAGGATTTTCCTCCTTCGGTACCAGTCGATGACAATGAGACCCATAAGATGATTGGCGCATGCAAGAGCTGGTTCTTGCCTTGGCCAAAGTCTCTTCTTCGTCTCGAGGTGCCCAGTATCACGACAACGCAACCTTCTCAAGAAGGTATGAACACCACCCCACCTAGCACATTACCTGCACCTGTCGTGGTGAGTGATAGCAGATGACGCGAGGGAGAGCCTCCATTAGTGCTAGATGATGTAGTCCCCGCTGTTAAAGAAGCAAATGTTGACGATGACATGGAGGATGATGATGATGACCCAGACAAGTATTTCAGTACCGTCTATGATGATGGAGGATTGATGGCTCAGGACGGCGAAGACTCAGGCTATGATCGTGGAGATCATGACTTGATGTTGCCTGATTTGCCAGAGTGGGAACATCCTAAGAAGGAATGCAAAAAGTCTCTCTTCAAGCGATCCTCGCAGGAGACGCCTCTAGATGCCGCCTGTACCCAGCAACCCCCCGAGGCCCATCCACTGATTAGCCCGACGACACTAGGGGTGGTGGTTAGGGAAGGTATGGTGGGCTCACTACCGCCACCTGCCAAGAAGCAAAGGAGGAGACTGGACAAGAAAGGCCCTAAAGGAGCCAGAGCTGCTTCAAGCAGCCAGCCGCCTCTGGAGGCCCGGGTGGTAGACAGAATACCCGTCAAAGGTGTGCAGCGCCTCCATGTCACCGGCCAGTCAATCCTACCTATGAAAGCGCTAGAGCACATACTGAACAATGATCTAAGGAGACTCCATGAAGATGTGATGGCTAGAGAGAAAAGCCTTCTGGTCGCGGAAAAACCAGGAAACCCGCTTTACGTGGCTTAGGTGTCGGGTGGGAAGTTGTACATCGAGAGATGGCCCGCGAATAAGTTCATCCTGCAATTTGACTACATCTATGACATGTTCCACATGACCAAGCTAGATTTCCAGTTCACCCGCATGATTGCGCTGTATCTGAACTACTTCATCAGGGTCGAGAACATCAAATATATCTGCGTCGCTGACCCATTCTATATGCTCGAGAGCTTCTTGGCAGTTTGCAAAGAGCACCATGACTATGCGAGCAAGTACCTCGGCGAATTCATGATCTCTAATAAGGACAAGGAAGTGATTCTCTTGCCTTATCATTCCACGTAAGTCATCTGCGCATATCCTTTCGTAAGTGTTAATCATTCCTTTGCAAGCATGGAGGTTAATTTGAGGTGTACATAAT
>NC_041392.1:366216974-366244409 GCF_002162155.2 Triticum dicoccoides
CATCGTTCTGTCCCCGGAATACTCCCATGCAATGTACTTGGACTCATCGAAGAACCTCAGGAAAAAGGATTACAAGCACATAAAGAGTGTTCTCGATAGTGCCCTGTTAACCTTCATCCTGTCTGGTGGATATATCAAGGTGAAAAAGTACAGGAATCACGGGCTGGCTTTCAGTCATAAGACCGACTTCTGCTGCATCCAGCAACTGCACACCGGTATGGCTGATGGATTCTACCTCATGCATCACCTGCTCGAGTACAGAAGGGATAATCAACGCCTTCGCATGTCACCTACTACAAACGATGCCAAGATTGTCAGCTGGGCCACAAGCATAGGAAGGACACCGGATCATCAAATCACAACTGAGTTTTATCACGTACAGTGTGAACTTGCCCAAGTGATCCTGAAGCAGGTCCTCGAACCAACAGGGATGTTCTACCATGGGCCAATCACGCGGGAAGATGTCCGAGCACTGCTACTCGCTCAGCGTCTGGACCTGAAGCTTTTCAAGAAGCTCGGGTGCTTCCTCCCTGACTATGAAGATTGGATCGAAGACATGGAGGACAGATTGTTGATGATAATGTGTCGGTACTGTCTTTCTATGGCAAAACTTTGAATTTATGCACGGCAAAACTATGTGATGTAACTAAACCGTGGTCCTGAACTAGCGTAGATCGCTCTAGTTAATTAGTTTGGGTATAAGGAACTTTGCCATTTATGTTTACTATTGGTTGCTTGTATTTCTCTCCCGGTTACCTCTTTGTTTTCTTAAGTACATTATGTTGCATATCATCGTTCAATTCATCAACTCACGATGCAGGTACATAGATCAGAGATGGCGAAGGGCTACTACGTCATGTACGTTGGGAGGGTTCCAGGAGTCTACCACAGCTGGGCAGCGGCTCAAGCCCAGGTGCACAGGTACCCGGGTGCTAGCCATAGTGGGTTCGACAGCAGAGCCGAAGCGGAAAGTAGTTACTTGAGGTGGACACTCTAGCATGAGCAGGGTGGGACCGCCGGTACTTCATAGTCGCGCTCTTGCTCATGCTGATCGCTCTTCTCTTCTACATCATGGTTTACATAGAGATGATGAAACTTGTGTGTGTGCCATGACCATGTAGTTGCACTTATTCGAGACATGACATTATCGCACTTGTGTATCGCTATTTTTGAGATGTGATGACATTTGTGTTGAATGATGATGATGATGATGGTATGATGAGACTACTGTATGTCTATGATATGATGATAATACTGTATGTTTAGTATGATCTGATGAACCTATTGTATATAGCCTGTATAAATATACCACAAATACGTAGGGGGTGAGGGTCGGTGAAAGCAGGAACATTAGCAGTAGCGCTGGAGAGCACCTAGCAGTAGCGCTCGCTTAGTAGCGACGCTTCATATGAAAAAGCACTACAGATAGTTATCAGTAGCGCTGGTCCAGGAAGCGCTACTGCTAACAAAACTTAGTAGTAGCACTGCCTATACCATCGCTACTGCTACAACTTATTTGTAGTGTGCTAGTAGTAGCACTGAGCTAGTGCTACTGCTATGCATATTTCAAGCGCTACTACTAGGGTTTTCCCTAGTAGTGTAGGGCTCCGACGGAGCTATTCTGCCGAGGAAACTTCCGTCCCGGAGGTGGAAATCGAAGCTGTTGGGGAACGTAGTAATTTCAAAAAAATTCCTACGCACACGCAAGATCATGGTGATGAATAGCAACGAGAGGGGAGAGTGTTGTCTACATACCCTCATAGACCGGCAACAAAAGAATTGACACAACGTAGAGGAAGTAGTCGTACGTCTTCCCGATCCAAGTACCGAACGTACGACACCTCCGAGTTCAGCACACGTTCAACTCGGTGACGTCCCTCGAGCTCCGATCCAGCAAAACATTGAGGGAGAGTTTCGTCAGCACGACGGCATGATGACGGTGATGATGTTCTACCGACGCAGGGCTTCTCCTAAGTACTGCTACGATATGACCGTGGTGGAATATAGTGGAAGGGGGCACCGCACACGGCTAAGGAATGATCACGAAGATCAACTTGTGTCATGGGGTGCCCCTTGCCCTCGTATATAAAGGAGGGAGAGGGGTAGGTGCGGCCGACCCTAGGGTTGCTCCTGGAGGAGTCCTACTCCCACCGGGAGTAGGACTCCCCTGTAACGCCTCGAGACCGATGCGCCAGGTGTCTTCCAGTTATTTGCCGTTCTTGCCTTGTCATTTGCTTGCGTGTCGCATCTTATCATGTCATCATGTGCATTGCATCGTCATGTTTTTCAAAACTTGCATCCGTCCGGATCTCCCAGTTCTTTCCGATGTCCGTTCTGAGCCCAGCCACACTTGCACGCGCCCGCGGCTTATCCGAAATAGTGTTTTATAAGTGGCCGGGAAATGTTCTTGGAATGGGATGAAAGTTGGCGTGTGGTGTTGTTATGTTGTAGGTAGGCCGCCTGCCAAGTTTCATCGTGTTCGGAGTCCGTTTGACGCCCCAACGAATAACTATAGCGGCAGTATAGCCGGTCTAACGTCGGACGTTTTTGGTCTCCGAAAACTATTGCTGGGCTTTCCCTCTCTTTCCTCTCTAGACCGTCTACACAGCCCACTACCTACCGTCAGGTCTAACCTAACCTCTCTTGTCAGCCCGCGGCCCTCCTCGCGTGCGTCCGAAAGCTACCCCGGAACCGAACCGGACTTTCGTCACCGTTGGATCCGGATCATCCCCAAACGTCTACAAAACATCTCCGTTTTGTTTATTGGACTTCCTAACCTAGTTATCTCAGCCCGTACGATTTTGATTGGAGGGAGCAAATCGCGCTACACCTAGTTCCCCAATTACCTTCGGTTTAGTTTTGCACTCAACCATTCTATTTTTCTCAACCGCTCGATTTCGATCGAAGGGTCCGAATCTACCCTAAACTTCCCCATCTTCCCATATATAAAAGACTCCTAGTGTAAATCTGGACAAAACCCTAAAATCTAGGGGGTTTGTCCCTGCCGCCGCCGCCACACTGCATCTCCCACCTCGGGATCGATCCCCATCCAATCAGTTTTTGCGTCCCCGATCCAAAATTCATGTCGATCTCCCCCTCCAACCAGCGCCTCCCCCGATTCCCTCGTCCACCTCCTGCAGCCCCGAGCGCCCGAGGCCCCAACAAGCCGTGCACCAGCCGGCCACCGAAGCTCCTCCGCGGCCTCCTTCCTCGCCCGACGACCAGCGCCGCTGCCGGCAACCACCCCCAGGAATTCGCATCGCCCCCTCCGTTTCCTTTCCCTTCATTTCCCTGTTTTCTTCTCTTTGCTAACCACTCCCGCTCCTCGTGTGCTGTTTCACAGGGAGCGCCATGGCCTCCTCCGATCGATCCTCCGATGCCTCCCCGAGCCTGCAGCGTACCCAGCTCCTCGTGCCCGAGGGCCTCACGCGCGAGCTCGACCCCGAGCGCGCCTGAGAGGATCTTCCTCCCGCTGGCCTCCTCTGCGCCAAGTCCATCGCCATCATCGTCCCATCGTCAGACCCCCATCCCTGCTTCTCCTCGCTGTTGTCAACTTCCGGCGTGCCGCCAACGATAGTTCCGGCCTCTACTTTGAGCAGAGGAGGACGCCCTCGTCTCGCCACACCTCGACGCCGGCGCGCCTCCACAACTAGACCTCGCCGGAGCAAGCAGCTACTCTGCGCTGCCCCATGCGCTCCGGTGAGCCCTGCCGTCGCTTCCGTCTCCCTTCGCCTCACGCTCTTTCTCCTTTCCTCACCTCTCCATCGCTCATGCCTCTTTGTTCGACCAGGACCGCCGCCATGGATGGTTGTGTCCCGCGCCCGAGCTCCATCTGCCGCCGTTACCCGGAACTGACGCCGCACGACTCGATCCGCCCGTTCCCGCCGGTTCCCTCCGTCCCCATCGCCGGGACCCCCCTGCCGTCGTCGCCTGCATCTCCATGGGCGTGCTGCTATTTCTGTTCTTCAGAAACAAACAGCAGCAGCTCACCCGCTCGTCTCGCTCGTGCGTTGACCGAGCGCAGCGCTAGCAGGCCTAGCTGCGCGCCCCTGCAGGCCTTCCCTCTCCACTAGTTGGGCCAAGGCCTAGTGGTGAGCAGCCCCAGCCTCCCCTGTGCACCTCTGGGCCTGCCAGTTTCAGCCCATTCCATTTTTTTCTGGCCTCTGTGTTTTGCTAATTAACCGGGGAATTATAGTTTACAGAAAAACCCTCTAACTTCATGCATATAATAACTCTTTAACCGTGCATTGGATTTAAACAAACTTAACATGAAAGTTGCTTTGAATTTTGTGTAGTTACATAATATGTCATTTTCATCCATGTTTAAAATGTTTAAAATGATGTTTGCATATATTTTCCCATATTGTCATGTTAAAATGATTTATTTCATAACTAAATAACCGTAGCTCGGTTTTAAATAATCTCTATATGTAAATGGGGTAGAAAAATGCCTAGATTATCATGATGGCTTTACTTTGCATGTTTAACAACTCAAAAATTGTGTTAAGGGCAGAACAGTACCAAACCTAATATATGCATATCGGGATTTACCGGAATTGTTGTTCGTTGCTTCCGGCCTCATTTAACCTTGACTAGATAGGTAGTTTTACTTTGCTTCACCCTCTTGCCATGTTTAACAACATTTAATATTGTTGGGTACATAAACGAGATCGAACTACATAACTTGAATGTGGTGTATTGAGCTCCACTTAACTTGTAGTGTTGTTTGTGGACTTTGCCATGCCATGCCATGTATCATTTAACCGGACATGCATCATACTTGATTGTGCATCATGCCATGATTATGTGATGGTTGATTACCATGATTGTTTGCTTCTTTCCGGTGTTTCTTCTTCGGGTTGGTTCCGATAATGTCTAGTTTGTGAGGATCCGTTCGACTTCGTCCGTTTGTCTTCTTCATGGACTCGTCCTTCTCCTTGCGGGATTTCAGGCAAGATGACCATACCCTCGAAATCACTTCTATCTTTGCTTGCTAGTTGCTCGCTCTTTTGCTATGCCTATGCTGCGATACCTACCACTTGCTTATCATGCCTCCCATATTGTTGAACCAAGCCTCTAACCCACCTTGTCCTAGCAAACCGTTGTTTGCTATGTTACCGCTTTGCTCAGCCCCTCTTATAGCGTTGTTAGTTGCAGGTGAAGATTGAAGTTTGTTCCTTGTTGGAACATGAAGATATTGTTCCTTGTTGGAACATGTTTACTTGTTGGGATATCACAATATCTCTTATCTAATTAATGCATCTATATACTTGGTAAAGGATGGAAGGCTCGGCCTTATGCCTGGTGTTTTGTTCCACTCTTGCCGCCCTAGTTTCCGTCATATCGGTGTTATGTTCCCGGATTTTGAGTTCCTTACGCGGTTGGGTTATAATGGGAACCCCTTGACAGTTCGCTTTGAATAAAACTCCTCCAGCAAGGCCCAACCTTGGTTTTACCATTCGCCACCTAGCCTTTTCCCTTGGGTTAGGCCAGCCCAAGGGTCATCTTTATTTTAACCCCCCCGGGCCAGTGCTTGTCGAAGTGTTGGTTCGAACTGAGTAGACTGCGGGCCACCTCAGGGAAACTTGAGGGCTGGTTTTACTCGTAGGATGTCTCATCCGGTGTTGCCCTGAGAACAAGATATGTGCAGCTCCTTTCAGGATGTCGGTGCATCGACCGGTCTTGCTGGACTTGTTTTACCATTGTCGAGGATGTCTTGTAACCGGGATTCTGAGCCTGATCGGGTCTTCCCGCTAGAAGGAATATCCATCGTTGACCGTGAGAGCTTGTGATGGGCTAAGTTGGGACACCCCTGTAGGGTTTTGAACTTTCGAAAGTCATGCCCGCGGTTATGGGCAGATGGGAATTTGTTAATGTCCGGTTGTAGAAAACCTGAAGTTGATCTTAATTAAAATACATCAACCGCGTGTGTAACCGTGATGGTCTCTTCTCGGTGGAGTCCGGGAAGTAAACACGGTGTTGGAGTTATGCTTGATGTAGGTTGTTCTAGGATCACTTCTTGATCATAGTTGTTCGACTGTGCTTTTGCTTTCTCTTCTCGCTCTCATTTGCGTGTGTTAGCCACCATATATGCTAGTCGCTTGCTGCAGCTCCACCTCATACCTTTTACCCTTCCTATAAGCTTAAATAGTCTTGATCGCGAGGGTGTGAGATTGCTGAGTCCCCGTGACTCATAGATACTTCCAAAACCAGTTTGCAGGTGCCGGTATTACCGAGCAGGTGATGCAACCAAGCTCAAGGAGGAGCTCGATGAAGATCATGTTTGTTATGTTCTTTCCGTTTCCAGTTGATCAGTAGTGGAGCCCAGTCTGGTCGATCGGGGATCTCTGTAGCATTTGGGGTAGTCTACTTTTATTTTGGTTCCGTAGTCGGACCTTGAGTGTATTTGGTTGATGTAATGCTTTATTCATGTAATTGTGTGAAGTGGCGATTGTAAGCCAACTATGTATCTCTTTCCCTTATATATTACATGGGTTGTGTGAAGATTACCTCACTTGCGACATTGCTTTCAATGCGGTTATGCCTCTAAGTTGTGCTTCGACACGTGGGAGATATAGCCGCATTGAGGGCATTACAAGTTGGTAATCAGAGCCTTCCCCGACCTTAGGATCCCCCTGCTTGATCGAATCGCTGGTGTTATTGAGTCTAGAAATGTTTTGAGTCATTTAGGAATTATATATATCGGAGAGTTAGGACTTCTTTTTACTCCTCAGTCCCTTCGTCGCTCTGGTGAGGCATCCTGACGTAGAGTTATGACTCTTCTCTTCTCAAATTTCACTAAAAAAATTAGGATCACGCGGGTATCTTGGAATCGTTCCGATGGTTTTGTGACGAGAACATTGTTCTTGGTGCCTCCTGTCATTTAGGGGTTGGGGCAGTGTCCCGGGGAGTTGAGCTCCAAGCTGTTGTCGTCACAATTTTATCGTTGCAATTCTGGAATACCTAAGTTTAGTTTAGCCGACATCGAAAATCTCTTTTATGCAGTTGTTGGTGAGATAACCTCGACGCCACCCAATACTGGGGCGGGAGTTCGGGAGTATTGCCATAACTTGTCTAACGGATGCTTTTCGAAGGTTGAGGTAAACGATTTCCGAAAGTTTCTTGGTTATGTGTTGAAGGATGGATACACCTGGATATAGGATTTGTGTAGTTTCGGGTGAGATATTATGCTTCCCCTGTATCCCCAACACCTGATTGCATAACCGGAAAGTTTCGGGAGTTTATAAGTGGGAATTCAAGTAGCTCTTAGGATATCTTTCCGACAGATGTATGATATGAAATTGGGGTTCGACGTCTAGTGGTCCGCCTATCCACGATTGGTTTTACAGTGGTCTCGTTGTGTCTTAAGGAGTCCTTGGCTATGCCGACTCGGGGATGCTTCCTATGTCATGTGCACTGCCTTGTACATGATGGTGCTGTACGATTGAGCCCGTGTAGGCCCCACCACGAAAACTTTGGACGAAATCTCTATCATATGTTTGTTCCGGCTTATTTTGCAAGCCAATCCTTTGTTTTGTTTTGCGTTGTGGTATTCGAGTTGCTTCGAAGTGAAATGTTGATTCCATACCTTCTCTAAACGGTTTTCTCATATTTCTATGGGAATACTAATCCTTCTTGATCATCGAGATTGTCATCTAAATTCCTTCTCTACCGGCGTGTTTCCCTTCAAGTGGATCCGATCACTTCAACATTTGCAAGATCCAATCTCAGTTCTTTTCAACGGTGTTCATTTCATTCGTCCCAAATTGCCTTTGTTTTCCCTCCCTCCCACCCTTTTTCTTCAAGGAACCAGATTTCTTATCCAAGTATCCTTTTATTGTTCTGAAGTCTTTCCATTCTTTTCCGTCAATGTCTTATCCGATGATTTCTCATGAAGATTCTAACGGAGCTTCAAGTTCATCATTCTTCGTTCTTTTTCTTCTCCGGTGGATTCAATTCAAGCTTTGGTATTGACCATAGTGTTTTCTTTTGCCCAATGTTTTTCTTATGCCGGTGCACCTCATAATCATTCCCCGTTTGCTATTCAATTGTTCTGGAGTGCTCAAGATATCTCGAGGCTGTTATCTCATTCAAGTCTTTTAATTCAACTAGCGCAATCTATCTTGTGAATCGTTCTACGGTGTTTCTTTTTAGTGGGCCCTAACCCACAAGTCTTTTTCCAGGATCTTACCTGACTCTTCTTATTTTTCCGGAGTTATCCTCAAATTCTTTTCGAAGTTTGACGTAAGAATGAATTATCATCAGTCATATGTATTTCTCCAAGATCTTTCTGTCACATCCTAGCTAGTCATGCATTAGAGTGTTGCATCATGTCTACCTTTCATCAGAAACTTGAATTGGGGAAGACAGAACCCCCAGCACCCCCTCTGGAATCAACTAAGGTTTACTAAAAATATTTTCAATGAACCTGAAATGCCCTTCTAAAAAGTTCACTCTCTTTGTCTTGGGTTAGAACCTCTGGCAAAATTGGTGCACATTTTTCTAGGTCAACAAAAGGTCATTGAATTAAATCATATGTAATTTGCATTTGGGCATTTGAATGCTAGTAAATATTTTAAATGCTCAAATAATTCTGAAGATAAGTGTGGGCTGTTGGAAATATTCTAAACAGAGCCTCTAATTATTTTCAAGATTTTTAGAAGTGCCTAGCTATTTTTAGTAAAGCCACAAACCTACAGAAAAATAGAAAATAGAAATTGAAAGAGAGGGAGAGAACTTACCTGGCTGCAGCCCATCAGCCGGCCCACCTAGCGGCCCAGCGCTGTGTTGGCCCATGCCAGCCAGCTGCATCGTCCCCGCCAGGCAGGCAGAGAGCTGACGCCGGCGAGCGCGAGCTCGCCACGGCGCCAGCAGCTTGCCACTTCGCGCGCCTAGACACTGGATAGGCTCCACGTCGCCGCCCCGACCTCGTGGACACCTCACTCGCCCGCTGCCTCTCTCCCTCGCTCTCCCGCACCATGGCCGACGCACCTGCCGCCGCACCGCCGCCGTAGTCGCACCCTTCATCGTCCCCGCGCCGAGCCACCGTGTCCAGAAGCTCCGCCACCCTCCACTCCTTCGAGCAAGCCGAGCCCCGAGCGCTCGCTTGCCCCGCAGCCTCTGCAACAACCTCGCCCAACTCCGCCATCGCCGGAGATCCTCTTTGTCGTCGCCACCGCATCAGCTCGTCCCCGACCGCGCCGTCCATTCCTACGTGACCGTCGTGAGCTCAGCTACCTCCCCATCCTCTCCGTTTGCTTTCTCGTGCACCGTAGCAACTGCACGAAGCTTCACCGCACGCGCCACCGCCGAGCTCGTCGCCGACATGTCTCCGGCCAACCACCGGCCACACCACCGTGTCCAACACACTCACTGCACCCCCAGGAGGTCGTAGCACCCCTCTACGCCCTCTGCCGTGCCTCATAACGCTGTTTCGATGTACGCCCGAACTCCGGCCACCGCCTGGCTCGACACCGGCGTCATCTCCGGCCACCCCCGCACACACCGGTTGCTCCCCTCGGTGCGCGAGTTCACCAGCAGCACGTAGATGCCCTCCGCCGGCCATTTGGTCGCCGGAGGAGGAATCCCGACGCCCTCAGCCGCGTCTGTCCTCGCCGGCGGCTTAACGCCGGCGGGTTTGACCCAATGACCTTGACTGGGTGGGCCCAGGTTGACTCCCTTGAGTCTATGACAAGTGGGCCCCCTCTGCGAATTAACCCAGATTAGTTTTAGCTAAATTTAGTTAGTTTAAATAACTGCTGACACGCGGGACCCACTGGTCAGGTTGACCTGGACGTCCCCATTGACCACTGACGTCACCCTGACGCGCTGCTGACACAATAACTAATTTCTAGATTTATTTTTATATAGAGAATTCCAGAAATTGTTGCTAACTTTAAAAAATCATAGAAATTAATCTGCAACTCCAAATGAAAAGATTTATATATGAATTTTGAACTGAAAAATTCAATCTATCCATTGGTAATGGTTTCATGCATGACAAAACAAGTTAACCTTGATGTTTAAGCAAAATAAGATAATGCACTAATATGGCTATGTTAAATGAACTAACATTTGAATCTTTTATTCAAATGGGTTCATTCCTTTCTGTTTTAGCTTGCATTAGGCCAAGACACATTCATTTTGCCATGTCATAGCATGCATCATATTGTTGCATATTGTCATGTTTTGATTATGTTCGGTGTGTCTTTCGTGGTAGGTTCTGCCTCCGAGGATAACCCCGAATATCCGTCTGAAGGGCAGAACCCTACTACCACTACATCAGGCAAGCAGCCCCATTGATCATATCGATACAATCCCATGTTCTCGCATCTGCTCTCATTTACTACACTAAGACAACAACGTTTCAAACTGCTGTGTGCTACGGTAGTTGAACCCTTATCCTCTGCATGACCTGTCATTGCCACAGTAACTAGATGAAACCCACTAGCATGTGTAGGAGTTGATTGAGCCATGTATGTGTTTCCTACCTTGCTATGCCTGCTATGCTTAGAGTTGTGTCAGGTCTGGTTCATCTGGGTGATGGGCTAGAGTGAAATGATTATGTCGATAATGTGAGGGATGTGTTGAACATGTTTTGGTAAAGGTATCGATGAGAGGCCATGTAGGAGTACATGGTGGGTTGTTTCATTGAGGCCGTCCATAAGAACTGAGATCTGTATGCGTGATTTAAGATTCAGCTACTACCACACATTGGGCCCTGAAATATGACCCCGCTCGACTTACTGACCCCTCTCGTCCTCTGTCCAGGAGTTGCAACTAGTTTTTGGTGTTTTTAGGTTATGTGTTGGTGGCCGTGCGTAGCGCTGACCCTAGGGGTGGGCTATGATGCGGTAGATACACCGTGGCACGGTGTACCGAGTCGCCCGTTTGGTGTCTCGTGAACCCTGCACACATCGTTTGGGGCCGTTGAGGACACCCCGGTCGGATTTCCTTGCAGATGGAACCTGAATAGGCGATAAACCTGGACTAGAGACTTGTGTGGTTAGTCAGGTCGTGGTCTACACCCACGTCGGTTTTCGCTTGAAGTCTGCCGAGCACATGTCATGTGCAGACGCTAAGTGGTGGAAACATGTGTGATGAAGTACACCCCTGCAGGGTATAAAACTATTTGAATAGCCGCGTCCGCGGTAAAGGACTACTTGGTTGCCTATACAGTTCATAGACAAGTTAATGGATACTACTAAAACACTCAAGATACGTGTGAGTACCGAGGATGGCCCTCTCATAGGATGACGAGGGAGGATCCCTGGTGGAGTATTGTGTTGGTGATTAGTGGACTCGTGTGCGAAAACTATTTTACTAGTGGTGTCCCGTAGGATAGCTTAGCCAAGAGTCAAAGCTGGCTTGCTGCAATAACTCCACCACCTTCTTGAGAATGAGCATGTATAGTAGGTTCTGATGTAAGACTTGCTGAGTACCTTTGTACTCATGTTTGCTGAATTACTGTTTTCAGACGATAACACCGCCCCCTCCGATGGGTTTTCTGTAGAACTCGACGTCGATGAGTGACTTGCCACCCAGGTGGTGATCCTGGCCACGGAGGGCCCTATGTAGATAGACAGGCTTCGAGAAGCCTTCTTTCTTTCTAGTGTCTATACTCAGACTATTTGCTTCCGCATGTGCTTGTATGCTTGTATGACTTGAGTGTCGGGTCGTGTGACCCCTACCTGTATGAACTTGTTATGTATGGCTCTCTGGAGCCTTTAAATAAAGTACTTGAGTTGTAGAGTTTTGTTGTGATGCCATGTTGTATTTGCACATATCGAGCATATTGTGTGTATGATTGAAATGCTTGGTATGTGTGGGATCCGACAATCTAGTTGTTTATCCTTGGCAGCCTTTCTTATGGGGAAATGTAGTCTAGTGTTCCTCGAGCCATAGTAGTCCGCTACAGCCCGGTTCACCGGAGTCCTGCTAGCCCAGCACTACTGCTCAGGACACTTGACTAGCCGGCATGTGTTTCACTTTGTTCCTATGTCTGTCCCTTTGGGGAAACGTCACGCGGAGACATCCGGAGTCCTGCCTAGCCTGCTACAGCCCGGGTTCCTCGGAGTCCTGTTAGCCCAGTGCTACAGCCCGGATTCACTCGCTGATGACCGACATGCTCGATGTGATTCATGTATGTCTGTCTCCATAGGTCTGTGCCGCTTTGGGTTCACGACTAGCCATGTCGGCCCGGGTTCTCCGTCATATGGATGCTAGCGACACTATTATATATGTGAGCCAAAAGGCGCAAACGGTCCCGGGCCATGGTAAGGCGACACCCGTGGGGATACCGTGCGTGAGGCCGCAATGTGATATGAGGTGTTACCGGCTAGATCGATGTGACTTGGAATCGGGGTCCTGACAGTGTTGGTATCAGAGCCGGACTGCCTGTAGGTTCGCTGAGCCAAACTGGTCGATGTCGAGTCTAGAAATGCTTTAGTTATATGTAGGGGAATTGATTGTGGGAGGGAACGTAAGGCTCTTTTACTCCTTTACCTTATGCCCTCTGATCTGTGTCATTCTCTTCTCTTTCTACGTGGGTTAAGGACTAGGCTCTCTTCTTCTGTCAGGTTCACGTGTTACTAATCCGTAGTAGCTTATAGGATTGTTGTTACAAGCCTCAGTACAGTTTCTACTACTTTTAGTATGTTGCCAGTTGAATCAGAACCCTGATATGATGTTGTTGAGTGGTATTGCAAACTGTTGTGGATGTCTCAAATCTTTTTTTGAGCATTTACAGCCGTTATGCTGTCCAATTTTCCCTAGAAATTCTAATGTCTTTGCATTGTGGTTGTGCTTTCAGATGGCCACTCGTGGTCAAAACCAAGTGGTTCGCCTGACTCGGTGCCTCGATGTGCCTGGTCATACTGCTATGTTAGTCCGGGTAATGATCGAGACAGGTTACCGTTGGTATCCCGAATACATTGTCGAAGAGCAATTCCGAGACTTTAATCAAAGCCAATATTTCTGCACCGTTAGGATATTTCCTTCTTATCCTGGATCTATCGAGCCCCTCCACTGTTCCTATGGACTCGGGGTTACTGTTGAAATGGCTTTGCAGGATCCTGCCTATTCCATGATGACCATCATGCGAGTCCGGACTAGCCTGCTTTGGAACACCGACTTCCGTTATATGCCAGCTTCACTCTCGGGAGCGCAAGGGTATCTCCAGGCTATCTATGCTGACTCCACATGTGAGGACTCACTAACTCGCACCACTTCCGAGATGCTCGAGGATAAGGACCGAGAGAATCGGGCCTTGAGACTGGAGCTTTTCAACACCCATGTTGATCACTGGGCCACTTTGACTCGGTTTGCACCTGCTGTGCAAGCTAGATGTATGGATATAAGGGATCTGTATCTTGTGAGATCGGCTCTGCCAGACATGGTGGATTGGCGTGATGTGGGAGGCATCACCCCACCCCGTGGTCCCCGTAGGCCACCATTTGTTGGTCCAAGACCTCATCCTAGCCCCTATGGCACACAAGCTCCTCAGGACCGTCTGTTCCCGGATGATCACGTTGAACTTCCGGGCTATGGAGGTGACTTCTATGAGGACTACTACGGAGCTGTCTGAGTTAGTAGTACTATCACTAGTATTGTAATAGTTGTATCTCCACTGTCCTGCGTGACTTGTGGAATATGACTTAGTGTGTAATCAATTCCGGAGGTGTAGAAAAATAATGTATAGGAGCTTGGAATGCCTCCGATGAGATGTAACGTCTTTCATCATAGTTGTACTGTAGCTTGGGCTTGTACTAAACTATGTATGGTGTGTATGACCGTTGGTATATATATGGCAGTTCTATATTACCATGTCATACGGATGAACATCTCTGCATTCCATGTTATCCATTACATTCTGCACTTCCTTTCTAAGTTGTGCCATCCTTATCTAAACAGTTGTCTTGTTTTCTCTTAGGATGGTCAACACCCGCAGCAACCCTGCTGCCCTGGAGCAGGGGGAAGCCAGTGCAGTTAGGGGTGAAAATCTGCCCCACCCACCTTCTCTGGCCGAAGTGATGCTGGAGGCGGAAAGAAACAAGCGTGAGACTAACCGCTTGCTGGAGCGGATTGAGCAGAACACTGCACACCATCAGCGAAATGACTTGGTGTCAATCAATGACTTCATCAAGTTGTACCCACCAAAGTTCAACCATTCTGTCGAGCCCCTCGACGCGGATGACTGGCTTCGCAGCATCACCCACAAGGCACGTTCTGCCAACGTAGCCGAAGCTAATAAGGTTACTTATGCCGCCTATCACCTCGAAGGCCCTGCTAGCCTTTGGTGGGAAAATTTTGAAGCTATGCGCCCGGTCGGCCAAATCACTACTTGGGCTGAATTCAGTGAGGCTTTCCGTGAGCATCACATCCCGGAAGGTCTCATAGATCGCAAGAGGGAAGAGTTCTGCAATTTCACCCAAGGAAGACTGACTATGGATGCATATAGTCGTGAATTTGGGAATCTGGCACGATATGCTCCTGAAGAGGTATCCACCGATGCTAAGAAGCAGGCAAGGTTCCGCAAGGGATTTAGCCGTGAGCTTCGCCGCGATCTTCATCTACACAAGTGCACCTCCTTTCAGAAGTTGGTCAATAAAGCCATCAGTGCTGAGACAGGCCCGTCTGACTATGACGCTTCACGCAAGCACTCTCGTGATTTTGGCTCTTCATCCGGCTCTGGATCTCAGAAGCTCCGGGTGTGGATTCCAAGCACGACACTGCCACGCAGGTTCATTCCGAGGCCATCCTTTCAGGCACCTCGTCCCAACCAGCAGTTTGCACCGCCCAAGCCCTATGGTGGCCCCGCTGCTAATGCTGCTCAACGCCCCAATGTTGTGACATGTTTCAAGTGTGGAGAGCCGGGTCACTATAGTCGAGAGTGTCCCCAGAACAACAACCCCAATCAGTCTGGAAAGTCTGTTGGTCGTGGTAAGCCAGCGGGAAAGGCATTCTACGCCAAGCCGGTCACCATTGCACGTGGCCATGTCAACTATGTCTCAGCCGAGGAGGCTCATGAGGATCCTAACGTCATCCTTGGTACGCTCCTTGTTAATTTCCATCTGACATCTGTTCTTTTCGATACTGGAGCATCTCATTCATTCATATCTGAGAGATATGCTCGATTGCATAACACAACATTCTGTGACATGCCCATTTCCATGGTAATTCAAACTCCGGGTTCCAAATGGCAAACTTCTAGAGTAAGCCATGGGAACGAAATTCTTGTCGATAGACTTGTCTTCCTTGCATCCTTAATAGCTCTCAAGTCCTCGGACATAAACATCATCTTGGGTATGGACTGGATGTCAGCTCATTACGCTAAGATTGATTGTGCCACTAGAACCGTTCAACTTACTCACCCATCGGGCAAGACAGTCAATGTCTTAACTCGAGTGGCCAAGCGCTAGCTTTACTCACTAAATGCCAACCCCCTTCCAGACCTTGAAGATATTCCGGTAGTCCGGGACTTTCCGAATGTCTTTCCAGAAGAACTGCCAGGTGTTCCACCTGACAGGGATGTCGAGTTTGTGATAGACCTTGTTCCAGGAATCGTTCCAATTTCTAGAAGACCCTATAAGATGGCACCCTTAGAACTAGCCGATCTTAAGAACCAACTCGATGAGTCCTTGAAAAAGGGTTTCATCCATCCTAGTTCCTCTCCTTGGGCTTGCCCTATCCTCTTCGTCAAAAAGAAGGATGGAATGGATCGGATGGTTGTAGATTACCGACCTGTCAACTTGGTCACTATCAAGAACAAGTATCCGCTTCCCAAGATCAACGATCTGTATGACCAGCTCGCTGGATCCTCAGTCTTTTCCAAGATGGATTTGAGGTTGGGCTACCATCAAATAAAATCAGAAATGGGGACATTCCCAAAACGGCCTTTGTTACTTGTTATGGCCAATACGAGTACACCGTTATGTCCTTCGGTCTAACCAATGCCCCAGCCACCTTCTCTCGGTTAATGAACTCGGTCTTCATGGAGTATTTGGATAAATTCGTCGTAGTATACCTCGATTACATACTAATCTAATCCAAGAATGAAGAGGAACATGCCGCACATCTAAGGCTGGTATTGACGAAACTTCGAGAGCATCGCCTTTATGCCAAATTCTCCAAGTGTGAATTTTGGTTGCCAGAAGTGACCTATCTAGGCCATGTAATCTCTGGTAAGGGTATTGCTGTCAATCCCGAGCGAGTTCAAGCCGTCCTTGATTGGACTCCACCTGAGACGGTCAAGAAAGTTTGGAGCTTCCTTGGCTTAGCGAGCTATTGCCACCGCTTCGTCGAGAATTTCTCCAAGGTTGCTAAACCTCTAACTGAATTCCTCAAGAAAGATAAAAAGTTTGAGTGGACCCCACAGTGCTAGTTCAGCTTTCAGGAACTAAAAAGACGCCTGACATCTGCTCCCATACTAGTACCACCAGATTTCTCCAAGGACTTTATTATCTATTGCGACACCTCCCGACAAGGACTAGGTTGCATACTCATGCAAGATCGTCGGGTAATTGCCTATGCTTCACGGCAATTACACCCACATGAGGAAAATTATCCCACACATGATCTAGAGCTTGCAGCTGTAGTCCATGCACTTAAAACTTGGCGACATTACCTGCTCGATAATCGTTGCGAGATCTTCACCGATCACCAAAGTTTGAAATATATCTTCACCCAACCGGATTTGAATCTTAGGCAACGACGTTGGGTCGAGTTGATCTCGGATTACGACTTAGTAATAACTTACACCCCGGGCAAAGCCAATGTCATGGCTGATGCGCTAAGTCGTAAATCTTATTGTAACAACCTGATGTTAAAACAAATTCAACCACTTCTCCATGAGGAATTTCGTAAGCTTAATCTTCACATTGTTCCTCGAGGATTCCTATCCACCCTGGTGGCGAAGCCTAACCTTATGGATCAAATCATAACTGCCCAGAAACGTGATAAGGGCATATCCTAGATTAAGGAAAACATCGCTAGCGGAGTTGCTAAATATTTTTCCATGGATGAGCGAGGTGTTGTCTTCTTCGAGAACCGCTTGGTGGTTCCCAAGAAACAACATTTACGCCAGTTGATTCTTAAGGAAGCTCATGAATCCCCTCTCACCATTCATCCCGGTAGTACCAAAATGTATCAAGACCTGCGCCAGAGGTTTTGGTGGACTAGGATGAACAGAGAAATTGCTCAATACATTGCTGGTTGCGACGTCTGTCATCGTGTTAAAGCAGAGCGTCAACAGCCTGCTGGCACCCTTCAACCTTTGGCTATTCCTGAGTGGAAATGGGATAAAATCAGTATGGATTTCATTACTGGGTTTCCCAGGACCAAGAGGGGGAATAATGCCATCTTCATCGTGATCGACCATCTTTCCAAAGTAGCCCATTTCCTACCTATTCGTGAGAGTATCACCGCTAGCCAGCTAGCTGATTTATACATCTCCCGAATAGTGTCTCTTCATGGTGTCCCATTGGAAATTAACTCAGACCGTGGGAGTCTCTTCACCTCTTGATTTTGGGAAAGTTTCCAAAATGCTATGGGAACTCGTCTCTCTTTTAGCACCGCCTTCCATCCTCAATCAAGTGGTCAAGTAGAGGGAGTCAATCAAATTCTGGAAGATATGCTCCGAGCTTCTGTCATCTCATTCGGAATGGGTTGGGAGAAATGCCTTCCATTCGCGGAGTTTGCTTATAACAATAGTTATCAAGCTAGCTTGGGCAAAGCTCCTTTCGAAGTTCTCTATGGACGAAAATGTCGAACGCCTCTTAACTGGTCAGAAACCGGGGAAAGACAACTCTTTGGCCCGGATATGATCGAGGAAGCAGAAGAGCAGGTTCGCGTTAGTCGTGAGAAATTGAAAACGGCCCAATCTCGCCAAAAGAGTCAATATGACCGCAAGCATAAGCCTATGTCTTATGAAGTTGGCGAGAAGGCTTACCTTCGGGTTACACCTTTAAAGGGAACCCATCGATTCGGTATCAAGGGCAAGTTGGCTCCTCGTTACATTGGACCCTTTCGCATTCTTGCCAAACGAGGAGAAGTTGCCTACCAATTGGAACTACCTTCGCATCTTTCCAGAGTTCACGATGTCTTCCACGTTTCTCAACTCAGGCGTTGCTTCGTGGATCCTATCCGTGGAGTGGACCACAAAACGCTTGATCTACAAGATAACCTCTCATATCAGGAATATCCCATTCGTATCCTTGATCAAGCCGAGCGTACCACTCGACGCCATAATATAAAGTTTCTCAAGGTTCAATGGTCACACCATTCTGAGCAAGAAGCTACTTGGGAAAGGGAGGATCGTCTTCGACTCGAGTACCCCACCTTCTTCCCGGCGGATTCTAAATCTCGGGACGAGATTCGTTTGAGTGGGGGTGAGTTGTCACATCCTAGCTAGTCATGCATTAGAGTGTTGCATCATGTCTACCTATCATCAGAAACTTGAATTGGGGAAGACAGAACCCCCAGCACCCCCTCTGGAATCAACTAAGGTTTACTAAAAATATTTTCAATCAACCTGAAATGCCCTTCTAAAAAGTTCACTCTCTTTGTCTTGGGTTAGAACCTCTGGCAAAATTGGTGCACATTTTTCTAGGTCAACAGAAGGTCATTGAATTAAATCATATGTAATTTGCATTTGGGCATTTGAATGCTAGTAAATATTTTAAATGCTCAAATAATTCTGAAGATAAGTGTGGGCTGTTGGAAATATTCTAAAAAGAGCCTCTGATTATTTTCAGGATTTTTAGAAGTGCCTAGCTATTTTTAATAAAGCCACAAACCTACAGAAAAATAGAAAACAAAAATTAAAAGAGAGGGAGAGAACTTACGTGGCCGCAGCCCATCAGTCGGCCCACCTCGCAGCCCAGCGCTGTGCTGGCCCATGCCAGCCAGTTGCTTCGTCCCTGCCAGGCAGGCAAAGAGCTGACGCCGGCGAGCGCCAGCTCTCCACGGCGCCAGCAGCTTGCCGCTTTGAGCGCCTGGACGCTGGATAGGCTCCACATCGCCGCCCCGACCTCGTGGACACCTCACTCGCCCCCCTGCCTCTCTCCCTCGCTCTCCCGCACCATGGCCGATGCACCTGCCGCCGCACCGCCGCCGTAGTCGCGCCCTCCGTCGTCCCCGCACCGAGCCACCGTGTCTAGAAGCTCCGCCGCCCTCCACTCCTTCGAGCAAGCCGAGCCCCGAGCGCTCGCTTGCCCCGCAGCCTCTGCAACAACCTCGCCCGACTCCGCCATCGCCGGAGATCCTCTTTGTCGTTGCCACTGCATCATCTCGTCCCCGACCACGCCGTCCATTCCTATGTGACCGTCGTGAGCTCAGCTACCTCCACATCCTCTCCGTTTGCTTTCTCATGCACCGTAGCAACTGCACGAAGCTTCACCACACGCGCCACCGCCGAGCTCATCGCCGACGTGTCTCCGGCCAACCACCGGCCACACCACCGTGTCCAACACACTCACTGCACCCCCAGGAGGCCGTAGCACCCCTCTGCACCCCCTGCTATGCCTCATAACACCGTTTCCGTGCACGCCCGAACTCCGGCCGCCGCCTGGCTTGACGCTGGCGTCATCTCCGGCCACCCCCGCAGACACCGCTTGCTCCACTTGGCGCGCGAGTTCACCAGCAGCACGTAGATGCCCTCCGCTGGCCATTTGGTCGCCGGAAGAGGAATCCCAACGCCGTCCACCGCGTCTGTCCTCGCCGGCGGCTTAACACCGGCGGGTTTGACCCATTGACCTTGACTGGGTGGGCCCAGGTTGACTCCCCTGAGTCTATGACAAGTGGGCCCCCTCTGCTAATTAACCCAGATTAGTTTTAACTAAATTTAGTTAGTTTAAATAACTGCTGACATGCGGGACCCACTGGTCAGGTTGACCTAGACGTCCCCGTTGACCACTGACGTCACCCTGATGCACTGCTGACGCAATAACTAATTTCTGGATTTATTTTTATATAGAGAATCCCAGAAATTGTTGCAAACTTTAAAAAATCATAGAAATTAATCTGTAACTCCAAATGAAAAGATTTATATATGAATTTTGATCAGAAAAATTCAATCTATCCATTGGTACTGGTTTCGTGCATGACAAAACAAGTTAACCTTGATGTTTAAGCAAAATAAGATAATGCACTAATATGGCTATGTTAAATGAACTAACATTTGAATCTTTGATTCAAATGGGTTTATTCCTTTCTGTTTTAGCTTGCATTAGGCCAAGACACATTCATTTTGCCACGTCATAGCATGCATCATATTGTTGCATATTGTCATGTTTTGATTATGTTCGGTGTGTCTTTCGTGGTAGGCTCTGCCTCCGAGGATAACCCCGAATATCCATCTGAAGGGCAGTACCCTACTACCACTACATTATCAAAGCAGCCCCATTGATCATATCGATACAATCCCATGTTCTCGCCTCTGCTCTCATTTACTACACTAAGACAACAACGTTTCAAACTGCTGTGTGCTACGGTAGTTCAACCCTTATCCTCTGCATGACCTGTCATTGCCACAGTAACTAGATGAAACCCACTACCATGTGTAGGAGTTGATTGAGCCATGTATGTGTTTCCTACCTTGCTATGCCTGCTATGCTTAGAGTTGTGTCAGGTCTGGTTCATCTGGGTGATGGGCTAGAGTGAAATGATTATGTCGATAATGTGAGGGATGTGTTGAACATGTTTTGGTAAAGGTGTCGATGAGAGGCCATGTAGGAGTAGATGGTGGGTTGTTTCATTGAGGCCGTCCATAAGAACTGAGATCTGTATCCGTGATTTAAGATTCAGCTACTACCACACATTGGGCCCTGAAATATGACCCCGCTCGACTTACTGACCCCTCTCGTCCTCTGTCCAGGAGTTGTAACTAGTTTTTGGTGTTTTTAGGTTATGTGTTGGTGGCCGTGCGTAGCGCTGACCCTAGGGGTGGGCTATGATGCGGTAGATACACCGTGGCACGGTGTACCGAGTCGCCCGTTTGGTGTCTCGGGAACCCTGCACACATTGTTTGGGGCCGCTGAGGACACCCCGGCCGGATTTCCTTGCGGATGGAACCTAAATAGGCGATAAACCTGGACTAGAGACTTGTGCGGTTAGTCAGGTCGTGGTCTACACCCACGTCGGTTTTCGCTTGAAGTCTGCCGAGCACATGTCGTGTGCAGACGCTAAGTGGTGGAAAAATGTGTGATGAAGTACACCCCTGCAGGGTATAAAACTATTCGAATAGCCGCGTCCGCGGTAAAGGACTACTTGGTTGCCTATACAGTTCATAGACAAGTTAATGGATACTACTAACACAATCAAGATAAGTGTGAGTACCGAGGATGGCCCTCTCATAGGATGACGAGGGAGGATACCCGGTGGAGCATTGTGTTGGTGATTAGTGGACTCGTGTGCGAAAACTATTTTACTAGTGGTGTCCCATAGGATAGCTTAGCCAAGAGTCAAAGCTGGCTTGCTGCAATAACTCCACCACCTTCTTGAGAATGAGCATGTATAGTAGGTTCTGATGTAAGACTTGCTGAGTACCTTTGTACTCATGTTTGCTTAATTACTGTTTGCAGACGATAACACCGCCCCCTCCGATGGGTTTTCTGTAGATCTCGATGTCGATGAGTGACTTGCCACCCAGGTGGTGATCCTGGCCATGGAGGGCCCTATGTAGATAGACAGGCTTCGAGAAGCCTTCTTTCTTTCTAGTGTCTATACTCAGACTATTTGCTTCCGCATGTGCTTGTATGCTTGTATGACTTGAGTGTCGGGTCATGTGACCCCTACCTATATGAACTTGTTATGTATGGCTCTCTGGAGCCTTTAAATAAAGTACTTGAGTTGTAGAGTTTTGTTGTGATGCCATGTTGTATTTGCACATATCGAGCATATTGTGTGTATGATTGAAATGCTTGGTATGTGTGGGATCCGACAATCTAGTTGTTTATCGTTGGCAGCCTTTCTTATGGGGAAATGTATTATAGTGTTCCTCGAGCCATAGTAGTCCGCTACAACCCGGTTCACCGGAGTCCTGCTAGCCCAACACTACTGCTCAGGACACTTGACTGGCCGGCATGTGTTTCACTTCGTTCCTATGTCTGTCCCTTCGGGAAAATGTCACGCGGTGACATCCGGAGTCCTGCCTAGCCTGCTATAGCCCGGGTTCCCCAGAGTCCTGTTAGCCCAGTGCTACAGCCCGGATTCACTCGCTGATAACCGACATGCTCGATGTGATTCATGTATGTCTGTCTCCATAGGTCTGTGCCATTTTGGGTCCACGACTAGCCATGTCGGCCCGGGTTCTCTGTCATATGGATGCTAGCGACACTATCATATACGTGAGCCAAAAGGCGCAAACGGTCCCGGGCCATGGTAAGGCGACACCCATGGGGATACCGTGCGTGAGGCCGCAATGTGATATGAGGTGTTACCGGCTAGATCGATGTGACTTGGAATCGGGGTCCTGACACTTTCAAATTCTTTTCATCGTTGACTCTACCTCTTCGCTTTCGATTCTTCCGGAGTGTCCCAACAATTCATAGTGGTGCTTCTCGTCATCATTCTCATATTTTGAAGGCCGAGGAAGAGTTTTTCCTCCATATCTTACTCCATTCTCTTCATGTTTCATGATTGTAGCTTGTTGCCATCATCTCATAATTTATTTCGTTTGTGAGAATTCTTTTCACCTATCCGGAGCAATTCAGGAGTCTTTTCAGTTTGATCATCCAGAGTCCATCATCTCAGATTTATTCATTCTCAACTTTCAACTCTCTTTCTCTAAATCTTACCGGTGCATCATTCAAATATTCTCTAATAAATTCATGATCTTTCCGTTTCCTTGTATCTAAATCCTCTCAAGTATCTTCGTTCTTTTTATAATTCTTCCCGGTGATTCATCCCTTTTACTTCGTTCAGTTCCAATTCTTACTGTGGCTATTCAGGATTTTTCTTCCTTGCTATAATATCTATTTATTCGTTGTCAATCCTAACGGTGGTTCGTGCAAGAGTTCTCGTCATTCGTTATCATACATATTCATTCGTTCTTCTCAATCCTACCGATAACTTGTTGAAGACGTTCTCAAGTTATGCTAAGCCTTTCTATGAGAACAAGTAGTATGTCAAATCCGTTGCTTGTCATCAATTTAATTGGTGAAGGATAAGCATAATGTAATTCTTATTCTAGTTTCATCGAGTGAATTCAATTCCTTATCCCGGAGGTCCATCAAATTCTCGGTTTCACTTGTTTCATCTTTTCTTTTCCGGAGTTCCAAGTTTCCACTTTATCTCGTCGCAAAGCTTCATCTAATCATTGCAAGGCTTCAACCTTACTCCTTTCATCTTTCTTTTCGTTTGAACATTCCTTTGTTTACCGGAGTTCTTCATGAAGGTTCTACATGGTGGTTCGTCAAAGATTTAATTCCTTCTCAAAGTTTTCATCGAGATTCTTTTCAAAGGAGCTCAAGTTTTCTTCTTCTTGCAATCCAGAGTGCAATTCTTTCTACCTTATCATTGGAGGTGGTATTATGTCATTCTTGATAATTTGAGCTCATGTTTCATGATTCACAGGTTGTTAAGAATGGGGTATTTTAAATCCATCAACCTCTTCATTGGAGTTATCTTGGGTTATATTCCAACTAAATCCTTCCCTAAGGATTGTTGCTAATTATGGTGCTTATAAGTGACCCAAGTTCTTCATCTATCCTACCGGTGAAATATTTTCTCGTCTCCTTGTTCATATCAATCCAATTCTTTTTCCCGTTAGTGGCAGAATTCCACCTCATAGTTTTGAGATGTTCTCCATAAGCCCACTACAACCTTGTTCTTTTCGTTGTTGATTTCCCAACAACTCAGTTCAATCCTTCTTTTTAATGATGCTCTCTCAAATTCATTTCAGGCAGAACTTGTTGCCTTCTTCTCTGTTCTTTTGGGTCCATTCTTATATTTCTTCCGGAGGCTTTGTGATGTTGTGCTCTTCAACTCATCTTCATGTTTGTCAGGACCTTGTTCTTTTCATACTTATCCATTTAACCGGAGTGTTGTGCCCTTTTGCTCAAGTTCTTTTCATTTTATCAAGTTTTTGCCTTCCGTTTCAACCAGAGTGCTGTCCGAATTTGTTCTTCCTTGAAACTCTTCCCTACCGGAGTGCTTTCAACTTTGTTCTACTTTGTTGCTTTCTTTCTTTTAATTTGTTCAACTTCTCAAGGTTCTTTGGTTTCACTCATTTGTCGAAGAAGCAACTTAGTTTTACCTCTTCTATTTCTCTTCCGTTTTCCCTCCGGTGCCATTCTAGATCTCAGGACGAGATCCTCTCGTAGTGGTGGAGTGTTGTAACGCCCCGAGACCGATGCACCAGGTGTCTTCCAGTTATTCGCCGTCGTTGCCTTTGTCATTTTCTTGCGTGTTGCATCTTATCATGTCATCATGTGCATTGCATCATCATGTTTTTCAAAACTTGCATCCGTCCGGATCTCCCAGTTCTTTCCGTTGTTCGTTCTGAGCCCAGCCACACTTGCACGCGCCCACGGCTTGTCCGAAATAGTGTTTTATAAGTGGCCAGAAAATGTTCTCAAAATGGGATGAATGTTGGCGTGCGCTGTTGTTATGTTGTAGGTAGGCCGCCTGCCAAGTTCCATCGCATTCGGAGTCCGTTTGACGCCCCAACGAATAACTATAGCGGCAGTATAGCCGGTCTAACGTCGGACGTTTTCGGTCTCCAAAAACTGTTGTCGGGCTTTCCCTCTCTTTCCTCTCTAGACCGTCTACACAGCCCACTATCTACTGTCAGGTCCAACCTAACCTCTCTTGTCAGCCCGCTGCCCTCCTCGCGCGCGTCCGAAAGCTGCCCCGGAACCGAACCAGACTTTCATCACTGTTGGATCCGGATCATCCCCAAACGTCTACAAAACATCTCCGTTTTGTTTATTGGACTTCCTAACCTAGTTATTTCGACCCATCCGATTTTGATCGGAGGGACCAAATTGCGCTACACCTAGTTCCCCAATTACCTTCGGTTTAGTTTCGCACTCAACCAGTCTATTTTTCTCAACCGCCCGATTTCGATCGAAGGGTCCGAATCTACCCTAAACTTCCCCCCTCTTTCCATATATAAAAGACTCCTAGTCTAAATCTGGACAAAACCCTAAATTCTAGGGGGTTTGTCCCTGCCGCTGCCGCCACACTGCATCTCCCACATCGGGATCGATCCCCATCCAATCAGTTTGTGCGTCCCCGATCCAAAATTCATGTCGATCTCCCCCCTCCAACCAATGCCTCCCCTGATTCCCTCGTCCACCTCCTGCAGCCCCGAGCGCCCGAGGCCCCAACAACCCGTGCACCAGCTGGCCACCGAACCTCCTCCGCGGCCTCCTTCCTCGCCCGACGACCAGCGCCGCTGCCGGCAACCACCCCCAGGAACTCGCATCGCCCCCTCCGTTTCCTTTCCCTTCCTTTCCCTTTTTTCTTCTCTTCGCTAACCACTCCCTCTCCTCGTGTGCTGTTTCACAGGGAGCGCCATGGCCTCCTCCGATCGATCCTCCGATGCCTCCCCGAGCCTGCAGCGTACCCAGCTCCTCGTGCCCGAGGGCCTCGCGCGCGAGCTCGACCCCGAGCGCGCCTGAGAGGATCTTCCTCCCGCTGGCCTACTCTGCGCCAAGTCCATCGTCGTCACCGTCCCGTCGTCAAACTCCCATCCCTGCTGCTCCTCGCCATTGTCAACTTCCGGCGCGCCACGAACGACAGTTCCGACCTCTGCTTTGAGTAGAGGAGGACGCCCGCGTCTCGCCACACCTCGACGCCGGCGCGCCTCCACAGCTAGACCTCACCGAAGCAAGCAGCTACTCTGCACCGCCCCATGCGCTCCGGTGAGCCATGCCGCCGCTTCCATCTCCCTTCGCCTCGTGCTCTTTCTCCTTTCCTCACCTCTCCATTGCTCGTGCCTCTCTGTTCGAGCAGGACCGCCGCCATGGATGGATGTGTCCCGCGCTCGAGCTCCATCTGCCGCCGCTGTTGCCCGGAACCGACGCCGCACGACTCGATCCACCCATTCCCGCCGGTTCCCGCCGTCCCCGTCGCCGGGACCCCCCTGCCGTCGTCGCCTGCATCTCCATGGGCGTGCTGCTGTTTCTGTGCTTCAGAAACAAACAACAGCAGCTCATCCGCTCGTCTCGCTCTCGTGTTGACCGAGCGTAGCGCTAGCAGGCCTAGTTGCGCGCCCCCTGCAGGCCTTCCCTCTCCACTAGTTGGGCCAAGGCCCAGTGGTGAGCTGCCCCAGCCTCCCCTATGCACCTCTGGGCCTGCCAGTTTTGGCCCATTCCATTTTTTTCTGGCCTCTGTGTTTTGCTAATTAACCGGGGAATTATAGTTTTACAGAAAAACCCTCTAACTTCATGCATATAATAACTCTTTAACCGTGCATCAGATTTAAACAAACTTAACATGAAAGTTGCTTAGAATTTTGTGTAGTTTCATAATATGTCATTTTCATCCATGTTTAAAATGTTCAAAATGATGTTTGCATATATTTTCCCATATTGCCATGTTAAAATGATTTATTTCATAACTAAATAACCATAGCTCGGTTTTAAATAATCTCTATATGTAAATGGGGTCGAAAAATGCCTAGATTATCAAGATGGCTTTACTTTGCATGTTTAACAACTCAAAAATTGTGTTTAGGGCAGAACAGTACCAAACCTAATATATGCATATGGGGATTTACCGGATGTAACTTTCCCAATTTGTACTCCAACTCTTGTCGTTTCCGGCGTTAAGTTATATATATTTCTCGGGTTCGGGTCTTTGTCTCCGTGTGTTGTTTTCGTTGTCATGCATCTCATATCATGTCATCATGTGCATTGCATTTGCATACGTGTTCGTCTCATGCATCCGAGCATTTTCCCCGTTGTCCGTTTTGCATTCCGGCGCTTCGTTCTCCTCCGGTGGTCAATTCTAGCCTTCTTTCGTGTGTGGGGATTAAACATTTCCTGATTGGACCGAGATTTGCCAAGCGGCCTTGGTTTACTACCGGTAGACCGCCTGTCAAGTTTCGTATCAATTGGACTTCGTTTGATACTCCAACGGTTAACCGAGGGACCGGAAAGGCCTCGTGTGTGTTGCAGCCCAACACCCCTCCACTTTGGCCCAAAACCCACCAAACTCTGCTCCATGTCCTAGAGCGTTCAATCACGATCGCGTGGCCAAAAACCGCACCTCATTTGGACTCTCCTAGCTCCACTTATGCCTATAAATAGACACCCCCCGAATTCAGATCTCTCCCTCTCCCCGAAACCCTAAAACCACCCCGCACCGACGGACGTGTCCGGCGCGGACCGGACAACGTCCGCCCAGCCCCGCCACCGCCACGTGTCAGCGCCGCATTCGCCGTGCCCGGCTCCCAGCTCGCCGCCGCCTGCGGCTCGGGAGGCCCAGGAG
>NC_041392.1:366244827-366275603 GCF_002162155.2 Triticum dicoccoides
CACGCCGGAGCCCGCGCCCCGACGCCGGCCGGCGACCGCCGCGCCGGCCACCGCCCGAGCCGGCCCCGCGCCACCGCCGCCATCCTCGGGAGTCGCGCCAAGGTCGGCCTCCTCCTCTCCTTCCCCCGGCTTCTTCCTCTCCTTCCCCGGCAACGACGAGCTCCGGCAAGAGCTCCGGCGAGCACGACCTCGACTCCGGCGACCTCGGAATCCGTGCGTGAACAGTGCTCTCAGATCTGGATCTGAGAGGATCGGTAGACTTTTTCGTCCCTAACCCTAATTTTTTATGCATACTTTGACTGACCGTTTCTCCGCATCCGTAGCTTCGATTTGAGCATATAATATATCAAAATGTTCGCCTCGACGAGTACATCATTTCATTCCATTGGATCATTTTCATTTGAGTTCATCTTGATGCCCAAAACGCTGTTAGAAGGAGGCTCCGTGAGTTAGTTGTCAGATCTGCTAGTTCGTCTTAGACTTTTGTCATTTTTGCCATGATTAATGTGTGGATGATATGCCTGTGAGTCCTTCATGTGTTTTGTTAAGCATTTTGTCTTCTTTCCAGAGGTGCAACCCATGCATTTTTAGGATGTGTGTGGTGACTTGGGCAAGCTTGCAAAGTGAGGCACCCGGTAAATCTGTTTTCAGAGACTTAGTTGTTTTCACTAAGTCTGGGATTATTTAGTTCATGATGCCATATGTTCAGCTTGTTTCCTAGTGATCCATGCCTCTTTTGAGGATGGTCAGTAAAGGAGTTTTGTTAATCATGTTATGCTCTATCCATCCATGTCTTTGTTTGCAATTATGGAGCATCCTAGCTTGAGTCAATCGAGCTCTACTTTTGCTTCGTTGTGAATCTGGGCAGATCGTCAACTCGTTTGCGATTTTGCCGATGTTATTGTAGCTGATCCGTGCATCCTATGCCATTGTCCTTGCCATTTCTAGCTTTTATTTTGTGCCTTCTTAATGGATGTATGCTTGCCTTGCCATGACTTGCACCGTAGTGAGTGCATCGAGCTCGTTTACATGCCTTCGTGAGTTATATTTCAGCATGTCTCAGTTTTCACTAAGTATGAAAACTGATTATGTTTTTGCTATATTCGTGTGCCCGTTTGTATATTTTGTGATCCCTTTTGGCCCCAGGTCACTTTGGGACTTTTATTAAGCTTGTTGAGTAGCTCCATTCTATGTTCTTCTTTGTCTTAATCAGGTCATGTATCATGTTGTTTTGCTGCTCCGAAGAGGGCTTCGTGATCTGAAATTTCAGACAAGTGTTAATACCACTAAGTCTGGAATCTGTTTTGCTTTTGCGTTTTTGCCATGCTTGTTTGAACCTCATAATGGATGAATTGGCCGTAGCTCAGTGCTAGTCTTTTGTTAAGCATCTTGTGTGCATCCCTGCCATGTATTTTATTGTCATGTTTGGTGGCTGTAGCATGTTCATTTCATTGCATTTAGATGCCTACTTGCTGTAAATCGCAGACCGACGTCATTCTTAAAATGCTTGCCATTTCCAAACCGTAACTCCGATTTCGATGATCTTTATATCGTTTTCAAGCGATTTCATCTCATCTTTTCAGCGGCACACTTGGAATTCCATGTTGAGGCCAGGTTCATGCATTTCCTGTCATATCTTGCATTTTGCATCCCGCATCGCATCCCGCATAGCATATCATCCTTGCATCGTGTTGTTTGAGTTTGCACGTGGTTGATTGTATCCTTGTTGCTTGTTTGTCTTGTTTGGGTAGAGCCGGGAGACGAGTTCGCTACCAAGGAGCCCGTTGAGTTTGCTTGTGAGGATCCAGTCAACTCTGACAACTGTGCAGGCAAGATGATCATACCCTCGAAATCACTACTATCTTTGCTATGCTAGTTTGCTCGCTCTTTTGCTATGCCATTGCTACGATGCCTACCTTTTGCTTGTCAGCCTCCCAATTGCCATGTTGAACCTCTAACCCACCTTGTCCTAGCGAACCGTTGATTGGCTATGTTACCGCTTTCCTCAGCCCCTCTTATAGCGTTGCTAGTTGCAGGTGAAGATTGGAGGCCGTTCCTTGTTGGAACATCTTTTATTTACTTGTTGGGATATCATTATATTGCTATGTTATCTTAATGCATCTATATACTTGGTAAAGGGTGGAAGGCTCGGCCTCTTGCCTAGTGTTTTGTTCCACTCTTGCCGCCCTAGTTTCCGTCATATCGGTGTTATGTTCCCGGATTTTTGCGTTCCTTACGCGGTTGGGTTATAATGGGAACCCCTTGATATTTCGCCTTGATTAAAGCTTGTCCAGCAATGCCCAACCTTGGTTTTACCATTTGCCACCTAGCCTTTTCTTTCCCTTGGGTTCTGCAGACTCAAGGGTCATCTTATTTTACCCCCCCCCCGGGCCAGTGCTCCTCTGAGTGTTGGTCCACCTGTTAGCTACCGGTGGCCACCAGGGGCAACTCTGGGCTGGCCTACCCGTACCTAGGACAATCTGAGTGTGCCCTGAGAAAGAGATATGTGCAGCTCCTATCAGGATTTGTCAGCACATTCCGGCGGTGTTGCTGGTCTTATTTTAACCTGTCGAAGTGTCTTGAGTTACCGAGATACCGAGTCTGATCGGAACGTCTTGGGAGGAGGTCTATTCCTTCGTTGACAGTGAGAGCTTATCAAGGGCTAAGTTGGGACTCCCCTGCAGGGATTGAACTTTCGAAAGCCGTGCCCGCGGTTATGGGCAGATGGGAATTTGTTAATGGCCGGTTGTAGATAACTTGAACCTTATTTAATTAAAATGAATCAACTGAGTGTGTTACCGTGATGGCTTCTTCTCGGCGGAGACCGGGAAGTGGACACGGTGTTGGAGTAATGTTTGCACAGGTTGTTCCCCTAGATTCTCGCTCGTGCTTCACTTTCTCTTCTCGCTCTTCTTTGCATATAAGTTAGCCACCATATATGCTAGTCGCTTGTTGCAACTCCACTTATATATATTGCCTTATCCTTCCTATAAGCTTAAATAGTTTTGATCGCGAGGGTGCAGATTGCTGAGTCCGTGTGGCTCACAGATACTATAACTCCAGATGCAGGTCCAAGTGATTCCGCTCCAGGTGACGAGTACGAGCTCAAGTGGGAGTTCGACGAGGACTCTCAGCGTTACTACGTGTCTTTCCCTGATGATCAGTAGTGGTGCCCAGTTGGGGGTGATTGGGACCGTGTCGCATGTTGGTTTTTCTTCTATTTTGGCACCGTAGTCAGGCCATGAGTGTTTGTATGATGGATGTTATTTATGTTCTTGATTGACGTGGCGAGTGTAAGCCAACTATGTTCTCCCCGTTATTATTCATATTACATGGGATGTTGTGAAGATTGCCTAACTTGCGACATATGCCTTCAATGCGATTATGTCTCTAAGTCGTGCCTCGACACGTGGGAGCTATAGTCGCATCGAGGGTGTTACAAGTTGGTATCAGAGCCTTCCCCGACCTTAGGAGCCCCATTGCTTGATCGTTTTTAGCAGCCGAGTTGTGTCTAGAAAAAAGTTTTGAGTCTTTAGGAATTATATATCGGAGAGTTTAGGAATTCTTTTTACTTCCCAGTCTCCTCATCGCTCTGGTAAGGCATCCTGACGTAGAGTTTTGACTCTTCTCTTCTCAAATTTCACAAAAAAAATATTAGGATCACGCGAGTATCTTGGAATTGTTCCGATGGCTTATGATGAGAACATTGTCTTGGTGCCTCCTGTCAGGGGCTTAGTGGAAGTGTCCCGTGGAGTTGAGCTCTGAGGTGTTGTCATCATAATTTTATCGTTGCAATTCTGGAATACTTGAGATATGTTCGCCGACATCGAAAATCTCTTTTATGTAGTTCGTTGGTGAGATAACCTCGACGCCACCCAGTACTGGGGCGGGAGTTCGGGAGTATCGCCATAACTTGTATAACGGATGCTTTTCGAAGGTTGAGGTAGATGGTTTCCGAAGTTTTCTTGGTTATGTGTTGAAGGATGGATACAGCTAGATGTAGGATTTGCTAGTTTGGGTGAGATATTATGCTTCCCCTGTATCCCCAACACCTGATTGCATAACCGGAAAGGTTCGGGAGTTTCATAGGTGGGAATTCTAGTAGCTCTAGTTTTTCTTCCACGAATATTGGTTTGAGTGGGATTTCTTACCGATTATTCGTTCTTGATCTGTACCTTGTTGATTTATTTCTCTACCTTAATCCTACGTGGCTTCTCAATTTATGGATATGTGACCATTGGAAGAGGAATGCATTCGTTCATTTTGGTTCGGATGTGAAGACTATATGTTGCAATTTTCATTCCGTTGGATGCAGCTTCAATATTTATCTGTCAATGTGCTAATGGTGGTCAACCTCTTCAGGATGGCTCCTCCAACGCGCACGACTCTGAATCCTGATCCGCCACCGCCTCCACCTCCTCCAGAGGCATGGCAAGCTGTGATGGCCGCAACTAATGCAAACACTCAGCTGATCATGCAAATTCTTCAAGAGCGCAATCAAGGCAGCCAAGGGAACCAAGGCAGCAATCAGAGTCACTTTGCTACACTCAACCAGTTCCTTGCTAACGGGCCAAAGACTTTCAGCAATTGTGTTGAGGCAACCGATGCTGACGATTGGCTTGTGGATCTGTGTAAGCATTTCGAGTGCAGTAACGTCAGGCCTGAGGACTTTGTGAAGTTCGCTTCCTTCCAACTCAAAGATCAAGCTGCAGAATGGTTCCAGCAGTACAAGTGATAGAGGCAAAGGTGTCCCGTCTTTCGATGAGATGATGGATATCGCTTTGGTGGCAGTCGACTTTGACGATCCGACTACGAACGTGCGAGGACGTCGCGCCTTAGCAATCGCTAAACCAACTCCGAGAGGTTATTAACCACGCCGGAGCACGATCAACCTGACCACGAGGGTCTATTTCCTGCGAACAAATGAAGAACAAGCAAGAAACTGAGATTGCAATCTGGATATTGCGAATATAAGATGAAAGCTTTATTGATCAAGGTGGGGTTCTGTGACGCCTTTGTCTGGTCGTTGAACACAAACAAAGTACGCGAAGTTGCAGCTATGGCGAACTTTTAATCTAAACAAAACCCCCAAAGTCTAAACGATGCCCTAAGGGCTGTATATATGGAGGAAGAGGGGGGAATTTCGTGGCCCTCGGTGGAGGGGTCCGAAATCAACCCTATCTCTTGTTTCCCCACACATACGGACTCTAAAAATAGCCTATACTTATGTATTTCGAAATTACATGGGCCTGGCCCAATATTAAGGTGACGCAGCACCTAAAATAGCCTCGGGGTGAAATTTATGAAGTGGCATCTTATATATTTCGTCCAAGGCTTCATGCACCCATTATGGTGGCTTCAAAGTCCTGAAATCATCACTTGTAACTCCGTTCTTGTTCCCCTTGCGCATGCCATCATCTCCATGCTTGTTCTTGCTCCAATGTTCATCCTTCTCCAAGCTAGGCCCTTCATTTGTAAGCAAAACAAATGTATCCAATTTAGGCAGCATCATATTGTCATGAACATTAGAATCATTACCAAGAAACGAAAGTACCTGGTAATTTAGTTGGCGTGCACGAGCTCTAGTAATTGGTCCAGTATGTATAGCAGCAGGGGCTGTGGGTGTAACAATTGTATTGATGTCCTCATCATCCTCCCCTTCTTGAAATGAAGTCGTCCTCGACGGAAGTTCATCTTCCTCACCCAAATAAGGCTTCAAATCTGTAATGTTAAAAGTTGGACTAACCCCAAAATCTGCAGGCAGCTCAAGTTTATATGCATTATCATTTATTTTCTCTAACACCTTAAAGGGACCATCAGCACATGGCATTAACTTTGATTTGCGCAAATCAGGAAATCTATCCTTACGCAAATGTAACCAAACAAGATCTCCAGGTGCAAACACAACATGTTTTCTACCCTTATCTCCAGCAAGTTTATATTTAGCATTCATACGCTCAATGTTTTCCTTAGTTAACTCATGCATTTTTAAAATCAGTTCAGCACGTTGTTTAGCATCAAAATTAACCTTCTCCGAAGATGGAAGAGGCAACAAATCAATAGGTGCACGAGGTAGGAAACCATACACAACTTCAAAAGGGCACATCTTAGTAGTAGAATGCAATGAACGATTATAAGCAAATTCAATATGAGGCAAGCATTCCTCCCACATTTTCTTATTATTCTTCAAAACAGCCCTAAGCATAGTAGACAACGTTCTATTGACTACTTCAGTTTGTCCATCAGTTTGGGGGTGACAAGTAGTACTAAAAAGCAGTTTAGTCCCCAACTTAGCCCATAAACATCTCCAAAAGTGGCTAAGAAATTTAGTATCACGATCTGAAACAATAGTATTTGGCACACCATGCAAGCGAATAATTTCATGAAAGAACAAATCAGCAACATTAACAGCATCATCGCTTTTATGACATGGTATAAAGTGTGCCATTTTCAAGAATCTATCCACGATAACAAATATGCTATCACTCCCCTTCTTTGTTTGAGGTAAACCTAAAACAAAGTCCATAGATATATCCTCCCAAGGAACACTAGGTACAGGCAAAGGCATATATAAACCATGAGGATTGAGTCGTGACTTAGCTTTTTGACATGTAGTGCAGCGAGCAATAAAACGCTCAACATCCCGTCTCATCTTTGGCCAAAAGAAATGTGTAGCAAGTACGTCCTCCGTCTTCTTCACGCCAAAGTGTCCCATTAATCCTCCTCCATGCGCCTCCTGCAACAACAAAAGACGAACGAAGCTAGCTGGAATGCATAGCTTGTTAGCACAAAACACAAATCCATCGTTAACAACAAACTTGTTCCACATTCTTCCTTCTTTACAATTCTGCATTACATCTTTAAATTCAGCATCATGAACATATTGATCTTTGATGGTCTCCAAACCAAATATTTTGAAGTCAAGTTGTGAAAGCATAGTATAGCGACGAGACAATGCATCAGCAATAACATTTTCTTTTCCCTTCTTGTGTTTAATGACATAAGGGAAAGTCTCAATGAATTCAACCCATTTAGCATCTCTACGATTCAGTTTAGCTTGACTTTTAATATGTTTCAAAGATTCATGATCAGAATGTATAACAAATTCTTTGGGCCATAAATAATGTTGCCATGTTTCTAAATTTCGAACAAGAGCATATAATTCTTTATCATAAGTAGAATAATTCAGACTAGGCCCACTCAATTTTTCAGAAAAGTATGCAACAGGTTTGCCATCTTGTAATAACACTCCTCCTAATCCAATTCCACTAGCATCACATTCAAGCTCAAAAGTCTTATTAAAATCAGGAAGTTGGAGTAAAGGAGCATTTATCAACTTATCTTTCAATACCGTGAAGGCTTCTTCCTGTGCGGTACCCCAAAGAAAAGGCACATCTTTCTTTGTAATCTCATTGAGAGGTGCAGCAATGGTGCTGAAATCTCTCACAAAACGCCTATAGAATCCAGCGAGGCCAAGAAAACTCCTCACTTGTGTGACCGTTTTGGGCTGCGGCCAACTCTCAATAGCTTCAATCTTGGCTTTATCAACTTCAATTCCCTGTGGAGTAACAACATAGCCAAGAAAAGATACTCTGTCGGTGCAAAAGGTGCACTTCCCAAGGTTACCAAACAAACGTGCATCACGTAGAGCAATAAAAATAGCACGTAAATGTTCCAAATGTTCTTCCAAAGATCTGCTATAAATCAATATGTCATCAAAGTAAACTACCACAAATCGTCCAATGAAAGCACGTAAAACTTCGTTCATTAATCTCATGAAAGTACTAGGTGCATTAGTTAACCCAAAAGGCATGACTAACCACTCATATAATCCAAACTTAGTTTTAAATGATGTTTTCCATTCATCTCCCAATTTCATACGAATTTGATGGTAGCCCCTACGCAAATCAACTTTGGAGAATATTGTAGAGCCACTCAATTCATCAAGCATATCATCTAGCCTAGGAATAGGATGACGATAACGAATAGTAATATTATTAATGCCTCTACAATCAACACACATACGTGATGTACCATCCTTTTTCGGCACTAGAATAATAGGAACAGCACAAGGACTAAGGGATTCGCGTATATAACCTTTGTCGAGAAGCTCTTGTACTTGACGCATAATCTCCTTCGTCTCCTCTGGATTGGTACGGTATGGTGCACGGTTTGGCAGTGAAGCATCGGGAATTAAGTCAATCTGATGCTCAATCCCTCGAATAGGCGGTAATCCCGGTGGCACGTCTTGTGGAAAAACATCAGCGAACTCCTGCAAAATGTTAGTGACAGCAGGAGGCAAAGAGGAAGGCACGTCCTCGAATGAAAATAATGCCTCTTTGCACACAAAAGCATAGCAAACAGATTTGCTGAAATCTAGCTCATCAATATCAGATTTGGTGGCAAATAAACATGCACTTTTCAATTTAATTTCAGAAGCAACACTAGATGGTTTATTATTAGGCTTCATTTGTTGCTCAAATTCTTTTGCCACAATCTGATTTTCACTCGTATTCTTCTCCTATTTTGCTTTATTAGCTCTATTAATATCATCTTTCAAAATGGAATCAGGAGTCATAGGAAGCAAAGTAATATTTTTATCCTTATGAACAAGAGTATAGTGATTGTTTCTACCATGGTGTACATAATTTTTATCAAATTGCCATGGTCTACCAAGTAATAAGGAACATGCTTGCATAGGTACCACATCACAATCAACATAATCAGCATATGTAGAGATACTAAAATGCACACGAACAGTACGTGTTACCTTAACCTTGCCGCTGTTGTTGAACCATTGGATGTAGTAAGGATGTGGATGTGGTCTTGTGGTGAGAGAAAGCTTCTCCACCATCTCCATGCTAGCCAAGTTGTTGCAGCTCCCTCCGTCTATTATGACGCGCACAGAACGTTCCTTCACAACTCCCTTGGTATGGAACAAATTGTGCCTCTGATTTTGCTCAGCTTGTGTGACCTGCACACTCAAAACACGTTGAGCAACTAAACATTCATACCTGCCAGCATCTTCAGGAGCCATGTATTGCGTGTCATGATCAGAATCATCTCCACCATGTTCTTCACGTGTAATAAGAGCCAATGTCTCGTCATCATAGTCACTAGCGGACTCATATCCACCACCCTCGGTAGCAATCATCACACGCGGAGATTTGCATTCTCTCGCATAATGACCTCCTCCCTTACAACGACGACAAATAATATCACTTGTGTGCCCTGTTGATGCCCTGGAAGAAGAAGAACTCTGTGCAGGCCCGGCAGGTGCACTCTTGGCAGATAATGGTGGTTGTTCCTGTTTTCTTGTATCACGGCTGTAGGAGGCACCTGATTGAGGTGCTGGTGCAGTTGAAGTAGAAGATGCACGCGGTGTCCATGATGAAGGTCGGCCTGCAGAAAAGTTAGTTCGCGCCAATGCTTGTCGATCCTGCACTTCACGTTCAGCTTTACAAGCAAGATGGAATAAACGAGTGATATTAGTATACTCCTTATAGTCTAGAATGGTCTGAATCTCTCTATTTAATCCACCCAGAAAACGTGCAAGCATAGCTTCATTCTCCTCAACAATACCACATCGAATCATGCCAGTTTGTAATTCTTGATAATATTCTTCTACAAAAAAATTTCCTTGTCTTAAACGCTGCAATTTTTGAAGCAATTCACGTTGATAATATGGTGGAACCCAACGCGTACGCATAGCAGTTTTCAACGCAGCCCAAGTAGTTGGAATAGGATATAATCTACAATGTTCAGACCACCAGACACATGCAAAACTAGTGAAAGCACAAATAGCAGCAGCAACCCGTCTGTCCTCGGGATATTGTAAACATGTAAAACGTTGTTCAGTTTCTAACTCCCAAGTAAGATATATATCAGGAACATATCTACCCTCAAATGGTGGAATATTCAATTTCAGTTTAGTAATATGGACATCATCTCGTACCGGAGGTGGTGGTGCAGGCCTACCATTACGAATATATACCTGAGGTAGACCTGCTGGTGGTGGTGCTGGTGGTTGCACGTAGTTCTGATTTTGAGCAACCTCATCCTCGTAATCTCCCACATAATCATCCTCCTCCGCATCAGCAGCAGGAGCCACAGAAGTATCAACAGCAGCACCAACAGTTTGGCCAAACGCAAGAGGAACACGGCTCGCTCGGCGGAGGTCTATTTCGCGACGTGGAGGTAGTCGTTGTTGTTGTTGTTGGAGAGGTGCGTTTGGTGCAGCGGGTGGTGGTGGTGGAAGATGCGCGAGCAATTCATTAAACTTGTTATCGAGCTTTGTTTTGAACGTATTCTCCATGCCATCTATCTTCTCCATGGCCTCTTCAAATCTGTTTAGCACGTCTTGCACCTGTCCACTCATCATTTGCTGAAATTTATCATGCAAATCCTTATTCGTCATGTTCTCCCAGTCAGTCTCGTTGGCTTGTGATCCTGGCATGGTTAGCAGCAATAGAAACACACAAGAATATGATCCTACAGACTACTAACAAGAGGTGGTGGTGGGTGTCACAAATCCGTCAAGCAAATCTCAAATTCTTACCAGTTCTTACCCAGCAGCAGGCGGTGATCGGCAACCGTTGTAGTCAAAAACTCTCAAAGCTTGGATAGAGCGATTACCAGGGAGAGTCAAACGCACGACGTAGATGTATGTGGAGCTGGGAAGGCTTATAATATGGTAGCAAAAAGGGTCAGCAATAATCAATTCAGAGATGCAAAGTTGAATAAACGCTCAACGACGGTACTGTGCTGGTCCTAGGCTAGACTGTGCTAGAGACGCGAGCCTAGAACACCAACAAAATCACGGCGCGACACGTAAACAAGGGAAAGGCACACTCTGGAATTTTTTTTTTCGCTCTTTTTTTTTGCGCTGCTTTTTTTTTGCGAAAAATCACTATAATGGCGAGTGTCTCAAAACTCTTCCTAGCTCAAACTGACAGGATGGGCACAAAATTTTTTCGACCAAATTTTTTTTTCGACTGCCCGGACCCAAAAACTGGAAACGGGTCAAAAAAAACTTTCTATAATGGCACCTGTCTCAAAACACCCAGAAACACCTAAAAATAGGATAGCCAGAATTTTTTTCGAAAAATGCGTTTTTGAAAAATTTTGGGCCTAAACGGAGCGTGGTTTTTTTTCCCGAAACCTACTCCGGCAAGGAAACACGAATCGGAATCTAGATGGATCTCGAAAACAAACCTAATATGATAAGAACTCGGATTGGTGTTGGATATATGGTGGTAGATGGCAGCGGTGGTGGTGTATGACAGCTGTGGTGGTATATGGATACGGATTCGAAGCGGTTGCGGATAAGCGGTGGTGGTAGATGGCAGGGGTGATGATGATGGTGCGGCGGCGGCGCGACAACTTATGACCAGAACTTGAAACTCTAAAAGACTAGACTCTAAGACCAGCAACTAGACACGACGATGCAACCGCAAATTCAACAAAGCAAAACCCTAAAAAGATTATGCAAAGGCTCAGATTGGTTCGGATATGATGAACTAACCCTAATTTTTTTTGGCTTTTTCGTGGACTGTAGGTATGAAGAACAGACTCGATCTAAACTACGAAAAACTGTAAAATCTCACAGAGCAACCTGGAAATCTGATACCACTTGATAGAGGCAAAGGTGTCCCGTCTTTCGATGAGATGATGGATATCGCTTTGGTGGCAGTCGACTTTGACGATCCGACTACGAACGTGCGAGGACGTCGCGCCTTAGCAATCGCTAAACCAACTCCGAGAGGTTATTGACCACGCCGGAGCACGATCAACCTGACCACGAGGGTCTGTTTCCTGCGAGCAAACGAAGAAAAAGCAAGAAACTGAGATTGCAATCTGGATATTTGTCAGGACGCCGACTCGATGTCACATCGATCTAGCCGGTAACACCTCATATCACTTTGCGGCCTCACGCACGGTATCCCCACGGGTGTCGCCTTACCTTTGCCCGGGACCGTTTGCGCCTTTTGGCTCACGTATATGATAGTGTCGCTAGCATCCATATGATAAGGAGCCCGGGCTGACATGACTAGTCGTAAACCCAAAGTGGCACAGACTTACAGGGACAGGCATCCATGACCCAGCTTTGAACGTGTCGGTCATCAGCAAGTGGGTCCGGGCTGTAGCACTGGGCTAGCAGGACTCCGGTAAACCGGGCTGTAGCGGGCTAATAGGACTCCGGTACTCAAAGCGTGACATTTCCCCGAAGGGACGGACACAGGAACGAAGAAGGACACATGCCGGCCAGCCTAAGTGTTCCAGAGCAGTAGCAAGCTACCATGGCTCAGCGGTAACACTAGGAGACATTTCCCGGTAAGAGAGGCTACTAAAGATAAACAACTAGGTAGTCAGATCCCACACATACCAAGCATTTCAATCATACACACAATATGCTCGATATGTGCAAATACAACGAAGCATCACAACATGACTCTACGACACAAGTACTTTATTTAAGGCTCAGAGAGCCATACATAACATACACAAGGTACGGGTCACACGACCCAGCATTCAAGTCATACAGTCATACAAACCAGCAGCGGAAGTAACTTGTCTGAGTACAGACAACTAGTAAAATAAAAGAGGCTTGGAAAGCCTGGCTATACTACGTGGTCCTTCACAAGCTCAGGGTCACCACCTGGGTCTTTAGCCTACTCATTGATGTCAACGTCTACATAGAACCCATCAGAAGGGGTTGCAGCGTCTTCTGTAAAATGTAAATTATAGCAACATGAGTACAAAGGTACTCAGCAAGACTTACATCAGATCCTACATACATGCATATTATCAAGAAGGGTTGGTGGAGTTATTGCAGCAAGCCAGCTTTGACTCTTGGCTAGACTATCCTACGATACTCCAACTTGAAATGGTTTTGCGCACACGAGTCCACTACTCACCACTTCAATACACTACCGAGGATCCACCTCCGTCTTCCTACGGAAGAGCCATCCTCGGCACTCACACTTATCTTGAGGCTTTTAGTAGCTTCCATTTACTTGTCTATGAACTATATAGGCAACCAAGTAGTCCTTTACCGCGGACGCGGCTATTCGAATAGATCATGATAACCCTGCAGGGGTGTAATTCTTCATACACGCTCTCACCACTTACCGTCGTTTACACGACATGTACTCGGCAACCTTCAAGTGGAAGCCCAACGTGGGTGTCGGCCACGACCTACCTAATCACCTAAGCCTCCAGTCCAGGTTTATCGCCTATTCAGGTTCCATCCGCAGGGAGTCCGGCCGAGGTTTCCCATACGGCCCCGAACGATGTGAACAGGGTTCCCGAGATACCTAACGGGTATTCGGTACACCCGGCCACGTACCTACCGCATCACAGCCCACCCCTACGGTCAGCGCTGTCCACGGCCTCCAGTAGGCTACAAACACCAGAAACTACTTGCAACTCCTGGACGGAGAACTAGGGTGAATAAGAAGCCGAGAGGGTCCATTGGTTTCGGGCCCAATGCATGGTAGTAGCTGTATCTTAAATCACACATACAGATCTCAGTGCTTAAGGTCGGCTTCAATGAAACAACCCACCATGTACTCCTACATGGCCTCTCATCGATACCTTTACCAAATCGTGTTCACCACACCACTCTCATTACCGACATAATCATTTCACTCTAGCCCATCACCCAGATGAACCAGACCTGACACGACTCTAAGCATAGCAGGCATAGCAAGGTAGGAACAACACATACATATGGCTCAATCAACTCCTACACATGCTAGTGGGTTTCATCTAGTTACTGTGGCAATGACAGGTCATGCAGAGGAAAGGGTTCAACTACCGTAGCACACAGCAGTTTGAAACGCGTTGTCTTAATGCAGTAAAAGAGAGCAGGAGCGAGAACATGGGATTGTATCGATATGATCAAATGGTTGGTTGCTTGCCTGATGGTTCGATGCACTAATACGGTTCTTCATTAGGGTAATCACGGTACTCCTGGGAGGCAGAACCTGTCGCAAAGGACATCGATACACAACCATCACCAAACAATGTGCAACAATATGATGCATGCATGAAACATGGCAATATGAGTGTGTTGGGCTAATGCAACTAAAACCAGAAGGGTTTGAACAAATTTGAATCAAAGATTCAAATTTCAAACTCAAACATGGCCTTTTAAAGTGCTTTTCCTTGTTCTTCTTAAAACATCAATTTAACTTGTTTGATCATGCATGAAAATAGTACAGATGGATAGATTGGATTTTTCTGATCATTTTTCATATATAATTTGTCTAATTTGGAGTTACAGAATAAAAGTTATGAATTTTTGAAGTTTAAATAATATTCTGGAATTTCCTGATTTAAATTAAATCCAGAAATATATATATTGCGCCAGCATGACGTCAGCGGTCAACTGCGGCTGGCTGGGGTCAAACCTGACGTGTGGGGTCCACACATCAGTGACAGGGGGGTTAAACAGGGTTAGTTTAATCCTAATTAGGAATTAGTGGTGCTGGGGCCCACTGGTCAGTGTCAGGGGGTTAACTAACAGTGATTAGCACTAATCTGACCACCTGGCCGACGGGGCCCACGCGTCAGTGACCCTGGGGGGGTCAAACCCCAGGTCAAACAGGTCAAACCCACCGGCGACATGACGCCGGCGAGGCCCGAGACGGCGGCGCGATACGGAAACGCGCTACAGGGCACGGGCGAGGCCGTGCTTGGGCTCGTTGGAGAGCCCTTGCTCCCGCGCGTCGAACGGTGGTGGTGGCCGTGCCTGAGGTGGCCGGTACCGACGACGGCGAGCTCGTGAGCGGCGGCCGGAGTTCGGGTGCGGTCGGGATCGGCGCTGCTGCTCGCAACCGAGGGAGCTGAGGCGCTGGAGGGGCTCTACGGGTCCTTACGGACTTGTTGGACTCGCCGGGGTGACCAAGTGGTCACCGGAGCTGCGTCGACGGCGAGCTTGGCGACGGCGGAGGTTCGGCCGTGGTGGGGAACGGGGTTACGGTGCGGGAACGAGGGGGAAAAGAGGGGGAAACAGTGGCGGAGCTCACCGCGGTTGCAGTGGGCGTCGAAGCCGGCTCGGGGACGCGCTGGAGACGGCGAATCGACGGCGATGGTGGTCGGAGCCCGAGGAGGAAGACGATGGCGTGGAGGCGATGCAGAGCTTCCCGAGGGGTTTGGCTTGGTGGGGAGGAAGAGGGGGTCGCGGCGGAGCTCCTGAGCTCAACGGAGGGGCGAGGGGTGGCCGGTGACGGCTGCTATGGCGAACGGCGGCGATGGTGGTGTTCGGCCGTGAGAGAGAGAGCGAGGGAGAGGAGGGGAAGAACCGAGGGAGAGTGAGAGAACGGGGGAGGGCGTGGCGTCGTTCCAGGCCATCCAGACGAGGAGGGGAGGGGCAGGCAGGCAGGCGAGCAGGTGGCGTGGCGTGGTGGCGCGCGCGCCGGGCACACTCCCCTCCCTCTGTCGAGGACGAAGACGACAGAGGAGGAGGTGGGCTGGGCCGGCCAGCTGGCTGGGCCAGAGGCGCCAGGTAAAAGGCCCAGGTAAGGTTCTTCCTTTATTTATTTCTGTTTTCTAATTTCTGACATTTGTTTTGATTTAAATAAAATATTAAATCATTTTATAACCTTATGCCAATTTTTGCAGGAGCTAGATATATTATTCCAGAGCTCCCCAACAGGTGGCATAATTTTTGGACATATATTAATATATATAGTTAATATATTTCCAATGCAAATATTTATGCATTAATTCCAAATGCCCAAAATAAATACCTATGAGATCTTAAAAATATTGGTTTGATTTTTATCTCTGTCCAATATTTTCAGAGAGCAACATGAGCATTTTCTTGGACCTTTTTGGAGAAATTTTTATTTGGATCATTTTCAGAAATGATTCTGAGGGTTTCACAAATCCCCATTTCAAGTTAAATGGAATTTTAAACATGATGCACACACTCTGATGCATGACTAGCTAGGGTGTGACAACTCACCCCCACTCAAAAGAATCTCGTCCCGAGATTTGGGTTCCTCCGGGAAGAAGGCGGGATACTCGAGTCGAAGACGATCCTCCCTTTCCCAAGTTGCTTCAACCTCAGAATGGTGCGACCATTGTACTTTGAGAAACTTGATATTATGACGTCGGGTGGTACGTTCGGTTTGATCGAGAATACGAATGGGGTACTCTCGATATGTAAGATTATCTTGGAGATCAAGCGTTTCGTGGTCCACTCCACGGATAGGATCCGAGAAGCAACGCCTGAGTTGAGAAACGTGGAAGACATCATGGACTCTGGAGAGGTGCGGAGGTAGTTCCAACTGGTAGGCAACTTCTCCTCGTTTGGCGAGAATGCGAAAAGGTCCAATGTAACGCGGAGCCAATTTGCCCTTAATACCGAAATGATGGGTTCCCTTCAGAGGGGTGACCCGAAGATAAGCCTTCTCGTCAACCTCGAAAGTCACAGCCTTATGTTTTCGGTCATATTGACTCTTTTGACGAGATTGGGCTGTTTTCAACTTTTCACGAACGATACGAACTTGTTCTTCTGCTTCTTGAATCATATCCGGGCCAAAGAATTGTCTTTCCCCGGTCTCTGACCAGTTAAGGGGTGTTCGACACCGTCGTCCATAGAGAACTTCAAAAGGGGCTTTACCCAAGCTAGACTGATAGCTGTTGTTGTAAGCGAATTCGGCAAATGGAAGACACTTCTCCCAGTCCATTCCGAATGAGATAACAGAGGCTCGAAGCATGTCTTCTAGAATCTGGTTGACGCGTTCCACTTGACCACTCGACTGAGGGTGGAAGGCGGTGCTAAAGGAGAGACGGGTTCCCATAGCATTTTGGAAACTTTCCCAAAATCGAGAGGTGAAAAGACTTCCTCGATCCGAGTTGATTTCCAAAGGAACACCATGGAGGGACACTATTTGGGAGATGTATAAGTCTGCCAGCTGACTAGCGGTTATACTCTCACGAACAGGTAGGAAATGGGCTACTTTGGAAAGACGATCGACAACGACGAAGATAGCATTATTCCCTCTCTTGGTCCTGGGAAAACCGGTAATGAAATCCATACCAATTTTATCCCATTTCCATTCAGGAATAGCTAAGGGTTGAAGGGTGCCAGCAGGCCGTTGATGTTCTGCTTTTACACGACGACAGACGTCGCAATTAGCAATATACTGAGCAATTTCTCTCTTCATCCTAGTCCACCAGAACCTCTGGCGTAGGTCCTGATACATCTTAGTACTACCGGGATGAATGGTGAGAGGAGATTCATGAGCTTCCTTAAGGATCAATCGCCTCAGGTTTCGCACTTTGGGAACCACTAGTCGATTCCCGAAGTATACGACCCCTTGATCATTAATGGAGAAGCAATTCGCAAATCCTTTCTGGATGTTTCTCTTGATGCGGGAAATTCCCGGATCTACCTTCTGTGCTTTGATAATCTGATCCGTAAGGGTAGTTTTTGCCACCAAGGTGGAAAGAAAACCTTGAGGTACAATGTGAAGGTTAAGCTTCCGAAATTCCTCATGGAGAAGCGGTTGACTTTGTTGTAACATCAGGTTGTTACAATAAGATTTACGACTTAGCGCATCAGCCATGACGTTGGCTTTCCCTGGGGTGTAGGTTATTCCTAAGTCGAAGTCTGTGATCAACTCAACCCAACGTCTTTGCCTGAGATTCAGATCCGGTTGGGTGAAAATGTACTTCAGACTTTGGTGATCAGTGAATATTTCGCAACGATTACCGAGGAGGTAATGTCGCCAGGTCTTAAGTGCATAGACTACGGCTGCAAGCTCTAGATCATGAGTAGGATAATTCTCCTCATGTGGGTGCAATTGCCGTGAAGCGTAAGCAATTACGTGTCGATCTTGCATGAGAATGCAACCTAGTCCTTGTCGCGAGGCGTCGCAGTAGATAACAAAGTCCTTGGAGAAGTCTCGCGGTACCAGTACGGGAGCAGAAGTCAGGCGTCTTTTCAGTTCCTGAAAGCTGTGCTCACATTGTGGAGTCCACTCGAACTTCTTATCTTTCTTGAGGAGTTCGGTTAGAGGTTTAGCAACCTTGGAGAAGTTCTCGACAAAGCGACGACAATAGCTTGCTAAGCCCAGAAAACTCCGAACTTGCTTGACCGATTCAGGTGGAGTCCAATTAAGGACGGCTTGAACTCGCTCAGGGTTAACAGCAATACCTTTACCAGATATTACATGACCCAGATAGGTCACTTCTGACAACCAGAATTCACATTTAGAAAATTTGGCATAAAGGCGATGCTCTCGAAGTTTCTTCAACACTAGCCTTAAATGTTCGGCATGTTCTTCCTCGTTCTTGGAGTAGATGAGTATATCATCGAGGTAAACTACGACGAATTTATCCAAATACTCCATGAAGATTGAGTTCATTAACCGAGAAAAGGTGGCTGGAGCGTTGGTTAAACCGAAGGACATGACGTTGTACTCGTATCGGCCATAACGAGTAACAAAGGCCGTTTTAGGAATGTCCCCGTTTCTGATTTTGATTTGATGGTAGCCCAACCTCAAATCCATCTTGGAGAAGACTGAGGATCCAGCGAGCTGATCATACAGGTCGTTGATCCTGGGAAGCGGATATTTGTTCTTGATTGTGACCAAATTGACAGGTCGGTAATCTACAACCATCCGGTCCGTACCATCCTTCTTCTTGACGAATAGGACGGGGCAAGCCCACGGAGATGAACTAGGTCGGATGAAACCCTTTTTCAAGGACTCATCGAGTTGTTTCTTAAGCTCGGCTAGTTCTAGGGGTGCCATCTTATAAGGTCTTCTAGCAATCGGAACGGTTCCTGGGATGAGGTCTATTACGAACTCGACATCCCTGTCAGGTGGAACACCTGGCAATTCCTCTGGAAAGACATCCGGGAAGTCACGGACTACCGGAATGTCCTCAAGGTCTGGCAAAGGGCTAGCGTTAAGAGAATATAATTGTCGCTTGGCTATTCGGGTCAAGACATTGACTATCTTCCCCGAAGGATGGGTGAGTTGAACAGTCCTAGAGAAGCAATCAATTTTGGCTTGATGAGCTGACATCCAGTCCATACCCAAAATGATATTAATATCTGATGATTTAAGGGCTATCAAAGACGCGAGGAAAACAAGTCTGTCGACTTGGATTTCATTTCCATAACTTACCCTAGAGGTCTGCCATCTAGACCCGGGAGTAGAAATTTCCATAGTGGATGGCATGTCACAGAATGCGGTGTTATGCAAACGAGCATAGTTCTCGGATATAAATGAATGAGAGGCTCCTGTATCGAAAAGAACAGATGCCGGGTGGCAATTAACAAGGAGCGTACCGAGAACGACGTTGGGATCCTCTTGAGCTTCTTCGGCAGAGATACAGTTGACATGGCCACGTGAAGCGGTGACCGGCTTGGCGTGGAATACTTTTCCTGTCGGCTTGCCACGGCCAACAGCTTTAGCAGACTGGTTGGGGTTGGTCTGGGGACACTCACGCATATAGTGGCCAGATTCCCCACACTTGAAACAAGTTACGGAACTGGTACGTGGAGGAGCATTGTTGGTTGGACCCCCATAGGGCTTGGCTGGTGCAGACTGTTGAACAGGGCGAGGCGCCTGGAAAGATGGCCTCGGTGTGAACCTGGGTGGCAGGGCGGTGTTGGGTACCCACACGCGGCGCTTCTGAGGACCAGCACCGGATGAGGAACCCATGTCACGGCCATGCTTGCGTGTTGCGTCATAGTCAGTCTGACCAGTTTCAACACTGATGGCTTTGTTAACAAGTTTCTGAAAGGATGTGCACTCATGCAGACGGAGGTCGCGGCGAAGCTCAGGACTAAGGCCCTTACGGAGCCTTGCTTGCTTCTTGGCATCAGTAGACACTTCCTCAGTTGCATATCGTGCGAGGTTACCAAACTCCCTGCTGTAAACATCCACAGAAAGTCGGCCTTGGGTGAAACTGCAAAATTCCTCACGTTTACGGTCCATGAGACCCTCCGGAATGTGATGTTCACGGAAAGCCTCACTGAATTCAGCCCAAGTAGTGACATGGCCCGCTGGGCGCATAGCTCCATAATTCTCCCACCATAGACTGGCGGGGCCTTCAAGATGATATGCAGCAAAGGTGACCTTGTCAGCCTCCGCTACCAGCGCGGAACACAGTTTGTGAGAGATACTGCGAAGCCAGTCATCAGCGTCGAGAGGCTCGACGGAGTGGTGGAACGTGGGTGGATGCAATTTGATAAAATCACTGAGTGACACCATGTTAGTCCTCTGATGGTGTGCCGTGTTCTGTTCAATACGCTCCAACAAACGGTTAGTCTCCCGCTTGTTTCTCTCAGCTTCCATCATAACCTCGGCTAGGGAAGGAGGCTGAGGCAGATTTGCATCCCTGACTTCACTGCCTTCGGCCTGCTCTTGAGGAGCAGGGTTAGCGCGCGTGTTGACCATCCTAGGTAAACAAGACAATGATTTAGTCAGGATGATAAAATTACAACATAGGATACAAAATGTAAGGAATAACTCGGAATGCAAGATGATCATCCGTATGACATGGTAGATACAGAAACTGCTTCTTTTATTCCATCGTCATACACACCATACAGGGTTTAGTACAAGACCAAACAAAGTACTATTACGGTGAAAAGAGGATTACATCTCATCGGAGGCATCCCAAGCTCCTATACATTATTTTTCTACATCTCCGGAAAGAGTACAAACTAGGTCATATCCCACGAGTCACGCGGGACGATAGACGACACAGCTAGTGCGAACTAGTGATACTACCACTAACTCAGACCGATCCGTAGTAGTCCTCATAGAAGTCACCTCCATAGCCTGGAAGCTCAACATGATCATCCGGAAACAGACGATCTCGCGGAGCTTGTGGACCATAGGGGCTAGGATGAGGTCTTGGACCAACAGACAGTGGCCTGCGGGGACCGCGAGGTGGGGTGATGCCTCCTACATCACGCCAACCCATCACGTCTGGCAGAGCAGATCTCACAGGATAGAGATCGCGCATATCTGAATATCCAGCTTGCACCGCCGGTGCGAACCGAGTCAATGTGGCCCAGTGGTCAGCACGGGTATTGAAGAGCTCTAACCTCAAGGCCCGATTTTCACGGTCCTTATCCTCGAGCATCTCAGCAGTGGTGCGAGTCCGTGAATCCTCCTGGGTGGGGTCAGCATAGATAGCCTGGAGATACCCTTGTGCTCCCGGAAGTGATCCTGGCATATACCGGAAATCAGAGTCCCGAAATAGTCCAGATCTGACTCGCATGATGGTCATCATAGAGTAGGCGGCGTCCTGCACAGCCATCTCAATAGTAACCCCGAGTCCATAGGAGCAGTGAAGGGGCTCGGTGGATCCAGGATAAGATGGAAATATCCTGACAGTGCAGAGATACTGGCTTTGATTAAAGTCTCGGAATTGCTCTTCGACCGTGTACTCAGGATACCAGCGGTATCCAGCCTCAGTCATTACCCTGACCAACTTGGCAGTATGGCCGGGTACATCTAGGCATCGAGTCAGGCAAACCACTTGATTGAGGTCGCGAGTGGCCATCTGAAAGCACAATCATAATGCAAAGGCATTAGAATTTCTAGCAAAATTACGGCAGCATAACAGCTGTAAATGCTCAAGAAGGATTTTGAGACATTTGACAAAGGATTTCATACACACTCAACATCATCATATCAAATTCTGAATCCATCCTAGCAACATAATATGGTAGAAGAACTGAACTAGGCTTGTATCCATCATACCTATAAGGTACTACTGATTAGTAACACGTGATCCTGATAGAGAGAATAGATCCTAATTCCTTAACCCCCGGTGGAAGAATGGACTGACTCAGATCAGAATGTCATAAGATAAAGGAGTAAAAAGAGCCTTACGTTCCAACCCACAAACAATTCCCCTACATATAACTAAAGAATTTCTAGACTCAACATCGACCAGTTTGGCTTGGAGAACCTACAGGCAGTCCGGCTCTCATGCCAACGCTGTCAGGACCCCGACTCGATGTCACATCGATCTAGCCGGTAACACCTCATATCACTTTGCGGCCTCACGCACGGTATCCCCACGGGTGTCGCCTTACCTTTGCCCGGGACCGTTTGCGCCTTTTGGCTCACGTATATGATAGTGTCGCTAGCATCCATATGATAAGGAGCCCGGGCTGACATGACTAGTCGTAAACCCAAAGTGGCACAGACTTACAGGGACAGGCATCCATGACCCAGCTTCGAACGTGTCGGTCATCAGCAAGTGGGTCCGGGCTGTAGCACTGGGCTAGCAGGACTCCGGTAAACCGGGCTGTAGCGGGCTAACAGGACTCCGGTACTCAAAGCGTGACATTTCCCCGAAGGGACAGACACAGGAACGAAGGACACATGCCGGCCAGCCTAAGTGTTCCAGAGCAGTAGCAAGCTACCATGGCTCAGCGGTAACACTAGGAGACATTTCCCGGTAAGAGAGGCTACTAAAGATAAACAACTAGGTAGTCAGATCCCACACATACCAAGCATTTCAATCATACACACAATATGCTCGATATGTGCAAATACAACGAAGCATCACAACATGACTCTACGACACAAGTACTTTATTTAAGGCTCAGAGAGCCATACATAACATACACAAGGTACGGGTCACACGACCCAACATTCAAGTCATACAGTCATACAAACCAGCAGCGGAAGTAACTTGTCTGAGTACAGACAACTAGTAAAATAAAAGAGGCTTGGAAAGCCTGGCTATACTACGTGGTCCTTCACAAGCTCAGGGTCACCACCTGGGTCTTTAGCCTACTCATTGATGTCAACGTCTACATAGAACCCATCAGAAGGGGTTGCAGCGTCTTCTGTAAAATGTAAATTATAGCAACATGAGTACAAAGGTACTCAGCAAGACTTACATCAGATCCTACATACATGCATATTATCAAGAAGGGTTGGTGGAGTTATTGCAGCAAGCCAGCTTTGACTCTTGGCTAGACTATCCTACGATACTCCAACTTGAAATGGTTTTGCGCACACGAGTCCACTACTCACCACTTCAATACACTACCGAGGATCCACCTCCGTCTTCCTACGGAAGAGCCATCCTCGGCACTCACACTTATCTTGAGGCTTTTAGTAGCTTCCATTTACTTGTCTATGAACTATATAGGCAACCAAGTAGTCCTTTACCGCGGACGCGGCTATTCGAATAGATCATGATAACCCTGCAGGGGTGTAATTCTTCATACACGCTCTCACCACTTACCGTCGTTTACACGACATGTACTCGGCAACCTTCAAGTGGAAGCCCAACGTGGGTGTCGGCCACGACCTACCTAATCACCTAAGCCTCCAGTCCAGGTTTATCGCCTATTCAGGTTCCATCCGCAGGGAGTCCGGCCGAGGTTTCCCATACGGCCCCGAACGATGTGAACAGGGTTCCCGAGATACCTAACGGGTATTCGGTACACCCGGCCACGTACCTACCGCATCACAGCCCACCCCTACGGTCAGCGCTGTCCACGGCCTCCAGTAGGCTACAAACACCAGAAACTACTTGCAACTCCTGGACGGAGAACTAGGGTGAATAAGAAGCCGAGAGGGTCCATTGGTTTCGGGCCCAATGCATGGTAGTAGCTGTATCTTAAATCACACATACAGATCTCAGTGCTTAAGGTCGGCTTCAATGAAACAACCCACCATGTACTCCTACATGGCCTCTCATCGATACCTTTACCAAATCGTGTTCACCACACCACTCTCATTACCGACATAATCATTTCACTCTAGCCCATCACCCAGATGAACCAGACCTGACACGACTCTAAGCATAGCAGGCATAGCAAGGTAGGAACAACACATACATATGTCTCAATCAACTCCTACACATGCTAGTGGGTTTCATCTAGTTACTGTGGCAATGACAGGTCATGTAGAGGAAATGGGTTCAACTACCGTAGCACACAGCAGTTTGAAACGTGTTGTCTTAATGCAGTAAAAGAGAGCAGGAGCGAGAACATGGGATTGTATCAATATGATCAAATGGTTGGTTGCTTTCCTGATGGTTCGATGCACTGATACGGTTCTTCGTTAGGGTAATCACGGTACTCCTCGGAGGCAGAACCTGTCGCAAAGGACATCGATACACAACCATCACCAAACAATGTGCAACAATATGATGCATGCATGAAACATGGCAATATGAGTGTGTTGGGCTAATGCAACTAAAACCAGAAGGGTTTGAACAAATTTGAATCAAAGATTCAAATTTCAAACTCAAACATGGCCTTTTAAAGTGCTTTTCCTTGTTCTGCTTAAAACATCAATTTAACTTGTTTGATCATGCATGAAAATAGTACAGATGGATAGATTGGATTTTTCTGATCATTTTTCATATATAATTTGTCTAATTTGGAGTTACAGAATAAAAGTTATGAATTTTTGAAGTTTAAATAATATTCTGGAATTTCCTGATTTAAATTAAATCCAGAAATATATATATTGCGCCAGCATGACGTCAGCATGACGTCAGCGGTCAACTGCGGCTGGCTGGGGTCAAACCTGACGTGTGGGGTCCACACATCAGTGACAGGGGGTTAAACAGGGTTAGTTTAATCCTAATTAGGAATTAGTGGCGCTGGGGCCCACTGGTCAGTGTCAGGGGGTTAACTAACAGTGATTAGCACTAATCTAACCACCTGGCCGACGGGGCCCACGCGTCAGTGACCCTGGGGGGGTCAAACCCCAGGTCAAACAGGTTAAACCCACCGGCGACATGACGCCGGCGAGGCCCGAGACGGCGGCGCGATACGGAAACGCGCTACAGGGCACGGGCGAGGCCGTGCTTGGGCTCGTTGGAGAGCCCTTGCTCCCGCGCGTCGAACGGTGGTGGTGGCCGTGCCTGAGGTGGCCGGTACCGACGACGGCGAGCTCGTGAGCGGCGGCCGGAGTTCGGGTGCGGTCGGGATCGGCGCTGCTGCTCGCAAGCGAGGGAGCTGAGGCGCTGGAGGGGCTCTACGGGTCCTTACGGACTTGTTGGACTCGCCGGGGTGACCAAGTGGTCACCGGAGCTGCGTCGACGGCGAGCTTGGCGACGGCGGAGGTTCGGCCGTGGTGGGGAACAGGGTTACGGTGCGGGAACGAGGGGGAAAAGAGGGGGAAACAGTGGCGGAGCTCACCGCGGTTGCAGTGGGCGTCGAAGCGGGCTCGGGGACGCGCTGGAGACGGCGAATCGACGGCGATGGTGGTCGGAGCCCGAGGAGGAAGACAATGGCGTGGAGGCGATGCAGAGCTTCCCGAGGGGCTTGGCTTGGTGGGGAGGAAGAGGGGGTCGCGGCGGAGCTCCTGAGCTCAACGGAGGTGCGAGGGGTGGCCGGTGACGGCTGCTATGGCGAACGGCGGCGATGGTGGTGTTCGGCCGTGAGAGAGAGAGAGCGAGGGAGAGGAGGGGAAGAACCGAGGGAGAGTGAGAGAACGGGGGAGGGCGTGGCGTCGTTCCAGGCCATCCAGACGAGGAGGGGAGGGGCAGGCAGGCAGGCGAGCAGGTGGCGTGGCGCGGTGGCGCGCGCGCGCGCCGGTCACACTCCCCTCCCTCTGTCGAGGACGAAGACGACAGAGGAGGAGGTGGGCTGGGCCGGCCAGCTGGCTGGGCCAGAGGCGCCAGGTAAAAGGCCCAGGTAAGGTTCTTCCTTTATTTATTTCTGTTTTCTAATTTCTGACATTTGTTTTGATTTAAATAAAATATTAAATCATTTTATAACCTTATGCCAATTTTTGCAGGAGCTAGATATATTATTCCAGAGCTCCCCAACAGGTGGCATAATTTTTGGACATATATTAATATATATAGTTAATATATTTCCAATGCAAATATTTATGCATTAATTCCAAATGTCCAAAATAAATACCTATGAGATCTTAAAAATATTGGTTTGATTTTTATCTCTGTCCAATATTTTCAGAGAGCAACATGAGCATTTTCTTGGACCTTTTTGGAGAAATTTTTATTTGGATCATTTTCAGAAATGATTCTGAGGGTTTCAAAAATCCCCATTTCAAGTTAAATGGAATTTTAAACATGATGCACACACTCTGATGCATGACTAGCTAGAGTGTGCAAATATTGCGAGTATAAGATGAAAGCTTTATTGATCAAGGTGGGGTTCTGTGACGCCTTTGTCTGGTCGTTGAACACAAACGAAGTACGCGAAGTTGCAGCTATGGCGAACTTTTAATCTAAACAAAACCCCCAAAGTCTAAACGATGCCCTAAGGGCTGTATATATGGAGGAAGAGGGGGGAATTTCGTGGCCCTCGGTGGAGGGGTCCGAAATCAACCCTATCTCTTGTTTCCCCACACATACGGACTCTAAAAATAGCCTATACTTATGTATTTCGAAATTACATGGGCCTGGCCCAATATTAAGGTGACGCAGCACCTAAAATATCCTCGGGATGAAATTTATGAAGTGGCATCTTATATATTTCGTCCAAGGCTTCATGCACCCATTATGGTGGCTTCAAAGTCCTGAAATCATCACTTGTAACTCCGTTCTTGTTCCCCTTCCGCATGCCATCATCTCCATGCTTGTTCTTGCTCCAATGTTCATCCTTCTCGAAGCTAGGCCCTTCATTTGTAAGAAAAACAAATGTATCCAATTTAGGCAGCATCATATTCTCATGAACATTAGAATCATTACCAAGAAACGAAAGTACCTGGTAATTTAGTTGGCGTGCACGAGCTCTAGTAATTGGTCCAGTATGTATAGTAGCTGGGGCTGTGGGTGTAACAATTGTATTGATGTCCTCATCAACAAGGATTCCAGAGGTGGACGTGTTATCACTTGGGATGATTTCCGTCGAGATTTCCGAGCTCATCATATTTCGCAGAGCGTGGTTGAAAGCAAGCGTGAGGAATTCCGCAAACTGAAGCAAGGCTCTTTGTCTGTCTATGACTACAACAAATTGTTCCAGAAGCTTGCCCGCTTTGCCAAGCAGGATGTTCCTGATGAGAAGAGCATGATATATCTGTTCAGGGGTGGTCTCGGAGAAGAAATTCAGCTCGCTCTTGTCCTCTTTGAGCCGTTGAGATACGATGAGTTCTACAACATGGCACTGAAGCAAGAGGCTGCTCAGTTGAGATGTGATGCTTCCAGGAAGCGAGTCAGAGATGTTACTCCTTCTTCCTCTACTCAAGTGGCCAAGCAGTAGAAGTTTTGGCTTCCTCCTCCTCCGTTCCGTCAGCCATATCAGCAGAAGAGCAAAGGTGGCAGTGGTTCTTCCCACCCACCCAACCCTGGCTTTCAGAACAAGACTTCGTCTCAAGATCCAAGGTCGAGTGCTCCGTATCACCGTCCGCTTTCAGAGGTCACGTGCAACAAGTGCCAACAGAAGGGTCACTATGCCAACAAGTGTCTCAACCAGAGGCGTCTTCCTCCTCCTCATCCTGTGAGATCGGCAAGTACAGTTGTGGTCAAGCATAACCCCAACCATGCCAAGGTGAATTTGATGAATGCAGCTCAGGCAGAGGACTCGTCAGATGTGATCATGGGTAACCTTCCTGTTAATGATATTCCTGCAAAAGTTCTTTTTGACACTGGTGCATCGCATGCTTCATCTCGAGACCGTTTACAAATAGGCATGAATTGGTTTCACAAGTTTTGCCTAGTCCTTTAGCAGTTGTCTCTCCCGGTAAACGCATGCAGGCTAACTCCATTGTTCCGGATGTTTCTATCACTTTGGGTGACTACAAGTTTCTATCTTCTCCAACGGTTCTCGGTGACTCGGATATTGATCTTATTCTCGGTATGGATTGGCTTTCTAAGCACAAGGCTCAGCTTGATTGTGCAGCCAGGAAAATTCAATTGACTCATTCGTCTGAGGATGTAATTGTCTTTGCCGCTCGTGATGATACCATTCGTCTGTTTTCTCTCAATGAGAAGGGTGAATTGGATGCTATCGCTTAAATTCCAGTCATTTGCGAATATCAAGACGTCTTTCCAGAAGAGCTCCCAGGAATGCCTCCGCACCGGCCAGTTGAATTCGTTATTGAACTTGAGCCTGGCACGGAACCTATGTGCAAACGTCCTTACAAGGTCGGACCTGAAGAGTTGAAGGAGCTGAAGAAGCAACTCGGTGAGCAAGAGAGAATGGGTCTTATCTGGCCTAGTTCTTCTCCGTGGGGTTGTGGTGTTCTTTTTGTGAAGAAGAAGGATGGAACGGACCGACTTTGTGTTGATTACCGTCCAGTGAACAAGAAGACCATCAAGAACGAATACCCACTTCCCAACATCAGTGAGCTGTTCGAACAACTCAAAGGTGCCCAAGTATTCTCCAAGCTTGATCTCCGTATGGGTTATCACCAGATTCACATTTGTGAAGAAGATATTCCCAAGACAGCATTCAGAACAAGCTTTGGTTCATATGAATACACTGTCATGTCTTTTGGCCTCGCCAACGCTCCTCCGACGTTCTCTCGCATGATGAACTTCATCTTCAATGCCTACAACAATGACTTCGTTTTGGTCTATCTTGACGACATTCTGGTTTTCTCCAAGAACAAGGAAGATCATGCCAAGCACTTGCGTTTGGTTCTTGATAAGCTCAGGGAACATCAGTTCTACGCCAAGTTCTCCAAGTGTGAATTTTGGCTCGATGAGGTTCTTTATCTTGGTCATATCATCTCTGCCAAGGGCATTGCTGTGAATCCTGAGAAGTTGTCTGCAATTGTGAAATGGGAACCTCCTCAGAACATGAAGCAACTCCGCAGTTTTCTCGGTCTCGCAAGCTATTGCCGAAGATTCGTTGAAAACTTTTCTAAGATTGCGAAGCCTCTCTCAAATCTTCTTCAGAAGCACGTCAAGTACGTTTGGTCTCCGGAGTGTGATATTGCTTTCAACACCTTGAAAGAGAAGTTGATCACTACTCCAGTTCTGACTCCGCCTGATGAATCCAAGCCGTACGAGGTCTTTTGTGATGCCTCTCTCCAAGGTCTTGGCGCAGTTTTGATGCAAGAGAAGAAAGTTGTTGCTTATACATCTCGCCAGTTGAAGCCTAATGAGAAGAACTACCCCACTCATGATCTCGAGTTGGCGGCAGTTGTGCATGCTTTGTTGACTTGGAGACATCTTCTATTGGGAAGAAAAGTGGACATTTTCACTGATCACAAGAGTCTCAAGTACATTTCCACTCAGCCTAATCTCAACCTCAGGCAAACTCGATGATGAGGACATCAATACAATTGTTACACCCACAGCCCCTGCTGCTATACATACTGGACCAATTACTAGAGCTCGTGCACGCCAACTAAATTACCAGGTACTTTCGTTTCTTGGTAATGATTCTAGTGTTCATGAGAATATGATGCTGCCTAAATTGGATACATTTGTTTTGCTTACAAATGAAGGGCCTAGCTTGGATAAGGATGAACATTGGAGCAAGAACAAGCATGGAGATGATGGCATGCGCAAGGGAAACAAGAACGAAGTTACAAGTCATGATTTCAGGACTTTGAAGCCACCATAATGGGTGCATGAAGCCTTGGACGAAATATACAAGATGCCACTTCATAAATTTCGTCCCGAGGCTATTTTAGGTGCTGCGTCACCTTATTATTGGGCCAGGCCCATGTAATTTCGAAATACATAAGTATAGGCTATTTTTAGAGTCCGTATGTGTGGGGAAACAAGAGATAGGGTTGATTTCGGACCCCTCCACCAAGGGCCACGAAATCCCCCCCCCCTCTTCCTCCATATATACAGCCCTTAGGGCATCGTTTAGACTTTGGGTTTTGTTTAGATTAAAAGTTCGCCATAGCTGCAACTTCGCGTACTTCGTTTGTGTTCAATGACCAGACAAAGGCGTCACAGAACCCCACCTTGATCAATAAAGCTTTCATCTTATATTCGCAATATCCAGATTGCAATCTTAGTTTCTTGCTTGTTCTTCGTTTGCTTGCAGGAAACAGACCCTCGTGGTCAGGTTGATCGTGCTCCGGCGTGGTCAATAACCTCTCGGAGTTGGTTTAGCGATTGCTAAGGCGCGACGTCCTCGCACGTTCGTAGTCGGATCGTCAAAGTCGACTTCCACCAAAGCGATATCCATCATCTCATCGAAAAATCGGGACCCTCGCCTCTATCAAGTGGTATCAGATTTCCAGGTTGCTCGGTGAGATTTTACAGTTTTTCGTAGTTTAGATCGAGTCTGTTCTTCATACCTACAGTCCACGAAAAAGCCACAAAAAAAAATTAGGGTTAGTTCATCATATCCGAACCAATCTGAGCCTTTGCATAATCTTTTTAGGGTTTTGCTTTGTTGAATTTGCGGTTGCATCGTCGTGTCTAGTTGCTGGTCTTAGAGTCTAGTCTTTTAGAGTTTCGAGTTCTGGTCATAAGTTGTCACGCCGCCGCCGCACCATCATCATCACCCCTGCTATCTACCACCACCGCTTATCCGCCACCGCTTCGAATCCGTATCCATATACCACCACAGCTGTCATATACCACCACCGCTGCCATCTACCTCCATATATCCACCACCAATCCGAGTTCTTGTCATATTAGGTTTGTTTTCAAGATCCATCTAGATTCCGATTCGTGTTTCCTTGCCGGAGTCGGGTAGCCACACTCCGTTTAGGCCCAAAATTTTTCGAAAACGCATTTTTCGAAAAAAATTCTGGCTATCCTATTTTTAGGTGTTTCTGAGTGTTTTGAGACAGGTGCCATTATAGGAAGTTTTTTTTTTGACCCGTTTCCAGTTTTTGGGTCCGGGCAGTCAAAAAAAAAAATTGGTCAAAAAA
>NC_041392.1:366277858-366284440 GCF_002162155.2 Triticum dicoccoides
AGGATCGACAAGCATTGGGGCGAACTAACTTTTCTGCAGGCCGACCTTCATCATGGACACCACGTGCATCTTCTACTTCAACTGCACCAGCACCTCCATCCGGTGCCACCTCCAGCCGTGATACAAGAAAACAGGCACAACCACCATTATCTGCCAAGAGCGCACCTGCGGGGCCTGCACAGCGTTCTTCTTCTTCCATGGCATCAACAGGGCACACAAGTGATATTATTTGTCGTCGTTGTAAGGGAGGAGGTCATTATGCGAGAGAATGTAAATCTCCGCGTGTGATGATTGCTACCGCGGATGGTGGATATGAGTCCGCTAGTGACTATGATGAGGAGACTTTGGCTCTTATTACACGTGAAGAACATGGTGGAGATGATTCTGATCATGAGACGCAATACATGGCTCCTGAAGACGCTGACAGGTATGAATGTTTAGTTGCTCAACATGTTTTGAGTGTGCAGGTCACACAAGCTGAGAAAAATCAGAGGCACAATTTGTTCCATACCAAGGGAGTTGTGAAGGAACGTTCTGTGCGCGTCATCATAGACGGAGGGAGCTGCAACAACTTGGCTAGCATGGAGATGGTGGAGAAGCTTGCTCTCACCACAAGACCACATCCACATCCTTACTACATCCAATGGTTCAACCGCAGCGGCAAGGTTAAGGTAACACGTACTGTTCGTGTGCATTTTAGTATCTCTACATATGCTGATTATGTTGATTGTGATGTGGTACCTATGCAAGCATGTTCCTTATTACTTGGTAGACCATGGCAATTTGATAAAAATTCTGTACACCATGGTAGAAACAATCACTATACTCTTGTTCATAAGGATAAAAATATTACTTTGCTTCCTATGACTCCTGATTCCATTTTGAAAGATGATATTAATAGAGCTAATAAAGCACAACAGGAGAAGAATAAGAGTGAAAATCAGATTGTGGCAAAAGAATTTGAGCAACAAATGAAGCCAAATAATAAACCATCTAGTGTTGCTTCTGAAATTAAATTGAAAAGTGCATGTTTATTTGCCACCAAATCTGATATTGATGAGCTAGATTTCAGCAAATCTGTTTGCTATGTTTTTGTGTGCAAAGAGGCATTATTTTCATTCGAGGACGTGCCTTCCTCTTTGCCTCCTGCTGTCACTAACATTTTACAGGAGTTCGCTGACGTTTTTCCACAAGACGTGCCACCGGGATTACCGCCTATTCGAGGGATTGAGCATCAGATTGACTTAATTCCCGGTGCTTCACTGCCAAACCGTGCACCATACCGTACCAATCCAGAGGAGACGAAGGAGATTATGCGTCAAGTACAAGAGCTTCTCGACAAAGGTTATATACGCAAATCCCTTAGTCCTTGTGCTGTTCCTATTATTCTAGTGCCGAAAAAGGATGGTACATCACGTATGTGTGTTGATTGTAGAGGCATTAATAATATTACTATTCGTTATCGTCATCCTATTCCTAGGCTAGATGATATGCTTGATGAATTGAGTGGCTCTACAATATTCTCCAAAGTTGATTTGCGTAGTGGCTACCATCAAATTCGTATGAAATTGGGAGATGAATGGAAAACAGCATTTAAAACTAAGTTTGGATTATATGAGTGGTTAGTCATGCCTTTTGGGTTAACTAATGCACCTAGTACTTTCATGAGATTAATGAACAAAGTTTTACGTGCTTTCATTGGACGATTTGTGGTAGTTTACTTTGATGACATATTGATTTATAGCAGTTCTTTGGAGGAACATTTGGAACATTTACGTGCTGTTTTTATTGCTCTACGTGATGCACGTTTGTTTGGTAACCTTGGGAAGTGCACCTTTTGCACCGACCGAGTATCTTTTCTTGGCTATGTTGTTACTCCACAGGGAATTGAAGTTGATAAAGCCAAGATTGAAGCTATTGAGAGTTGGCCGCAGCCCAAAACGGTCACACAAGTGAGGAGTTTTCTTGGCCTCGCTGGATTCTATAGGCGTTTTGTGAGAGATTTCAGCACCATTGCTGCACCTCTCAATGAGCTTACAAAGAAAGATGTGCCTTTTCTTTGGGGTACCGCACAGGAAGAAGCCTTCACGGTATTGAAAGATAAGTTGACACATGCTCCTTTACTCCAACTTCCTGATTTTAATAAGATTTTTGAGCTTGAATGTGATGCTAGTGGAATTGGATTAGGAGGTGTGTTATTACAAGATGGCAAACCCGTTGCATACTTTTCTGAAAAATGGCACGACTCAATCCTCATGGTTTATATATGCCTTTGCCTGTACCTAGTGTTCCTTGGGAGGATATATCTATGGATTTTGTTTTAGGTTTACCTCGAACAAAGAAGGGGAGGGATAGCATATTTGTTGTCGTGGATAGATTCTCGAAAATGGCACACTTTATACCATGTCATAAAAGCGATGATGCTGTTAATGTTGCTGATTTGTTCTTTCGTGAAATTATTCGCTTGCATGGTGTGCCAAATACTATTGTTTCAGATCGTGATACTAAATTTCTTAGCCACTTTTGGAGATGTTTATGGGCTAAGTTGGGGACTAAACTGCTTTTTAGTACTACTTGTCACCCCCAAACTGATGGACAAACTGAAGTAGTCAATAGAACGTTGTCTACTATGCTTAGGGCTGTTTTGAAGAATAATAAGAAAATGTGGGAGGAATGCTTGCCTCATATTGAATTTGCTTATAATCGTTCATTGCATTCTACTACTAAGATGTGCCCTTTTGAAGTTGTGTATGGCTTCCTACCTCGTGCACCTATTGATTTGTTGCCTCTTCCATCTTCGGAGAAGGTTAATTTTGATGCTAAACAACGTGCTGAATTGATTTTAAAAATGCATGAGTTAACTAAGGAAAACATTGAGCGCATGAATGCTAAATATAAACTTGCTGGAGATAAGGGTAGAAAACATGTTGTGTTTGCACCTGGAGATCTTGTTTGGTTACATTTGCGTAAGGATAGATTTCCTGATTTGCGCAAATCAAAGTTAATGCCACGTGCTGATGGTCCCTTTAAGGTGTTAGAGAAAATAAATGATAATGCATATAAACTTGAGCTGCCTGCAGATTTTGGGGTTAGTCCCACTTTTAACATTGCAGATTTGAAGCCTTATTTGGGTGAGGAAGATGAACTTCTGTCGAGGACGACTTTATTTCAAGAAGGGGAGGATGATGAGGACATCAATACAATTGTTACACCCACAGCCCCTGCTGCTATACATACTGGACCAATTACTAGAGCTCGTGCACGCCAACTAAATTACCAGGTACTTCCGTTTCTTGGTAATGATTCTAGTGTTCATGAGAATATGATGCTGCCTAAATTGGATACATTTGTTTTGCTTACAAATGAAGGGCCTAACTTGGAGAAGGATGAACATTGGAGCAAGAACAAGCATGGAGATGATGGCATGCGCAAGGGAAACAAGAACGAAGTTACAAGTGATGATTTCAGGACTTTGAAGCCACCATAATGGGTGCATGAAGCCTTGGACGAAATATACAAGATGCCACTTCATAAATTTCGTCCCGAGGCTATTTTAGGTGCTGCGTCACCTTATTATTGGGCCAGGCCCATGTAATTTCGAAATACATAAGTATAGGCTATTTTTAGAGTCCGTATGTGTGGGGAAACAAGAGATAGGGTTGATTTCGGACCCCTCCACCAAGGGCCACGAAATTCCCCCCCCCCCCTCTTCCTCCATATATACAGACCTTAGGGCATCGTTTAGACTTTGGGTTTTGTTTAGATTAAAAGTTCGCCATAGCTGCAACTTTGCGTACTTCGTTTGTGTTCAACGACCAGACAAAGGCGTCACAGAACCCCACCTTGATCAATAAAGCTTTCATCTTATATTCGCAATATCCAGATTGCAATCTTAGTTTCTTGCTTGTTCTTCGTTTGCTCGCAGGAAACAGACCCTCGTGGTCAGGTTGATCGTGCTCCGGCGTGGTCAATAACCTCTCGGAGTTGGTTTAGCGATTGCTAAGGCGCGACGTCCTCGCATGTTCGTAGTCGGATCGTCAAAGTCGACTTCCACCAAAGCGATATCCATCATCTCATCGAAAAATCGGGACCCTCGCCTCTATCACTCGATGGGTCGAAATGATTCAAGAGTATAATCCGAGTATTGAGTATACTCCAGGCAAGGCCAATGTGATCGCTGACGCTTTGAGCAGAAAGGCCTACTGCAGCAGTCTGATTCTCAAGCCTTATCAACCCGAGCTTTGTGAAGCTTTCCGCAAACTTAATCTGCAAGTTGTTCCTCAAGGTTTCCTCGCCAACCTTCAAGTCTCTCCTACCTTAGAAGACCAGATTCGCCAAGCCCAGCTTCTTGATGCTATGGTGAAAAAGGTGAAGATTGGGATTGCCAAGAGTCAGTCCAAGTACAAGTGCTACCGCCTTGATGACAAGGACACACTCTCTTCTTCGAGGATCGTATTGTTGTTCCCAAAGGTGGCCTCCGTAAAGTGATCATGAACGAGGCTCACAATTCTCTCCTCTCCATCCACCCTGGGAGTACGAAGATGTATCAGGACCTTAAGCAAGCTTATTGGTGGACTCGAATGAAGCGCGAGATCGCTCAATTCGTGAATGAATGTGATGTCTGCAGAAGAGTGAAGGCAGAACACCAAAGGCCAGCAGGTCTCCTCCAACCTCTTGCCATTCCAGAATGGAAGTTTGACCACATTGAAATGGACTTCGTGACTGGGTTTCCAAAGTCCAAGCGTGGCAATGATGCTATATTCGTTGTCATCGACAAGCTCACCAAAGTGGCTCACTTTCTGCCTATCAAAGAGTCGATCACTGCAGCTCAATTGGCGGAACTCTATACCTCTCGCATTGTCTCTCTGCACGGTATTCCTCAAGTGATATCTTCAGACCGTGGCAGCATCTTTACCTCCAAGTTTTGGGATTCTTTCCAGAAGGCCATGGGCACTAACATCCGCTTCAGCACTGCTTTCCATCCTCAAACAAGCGGTCAAGTCGAGCGTGTCAACCAGATTCTTGAGGATATGTTCAGGGCTTGTGTGATCTCCTTCGGCATGAAGTGGGAGGATTGTCTTCCTTATGCTGAATTCTCATACAACAACAGTTTTCAAGCAAGTTCGGGCAAGGCCCCTTTTGAAATTCTGTATGGCAGGAAGTGTCGTACCCCTCTCAACTGGTCCGAAACTGGTGAACGTCAGCTTTTGGGTAATGACTTAATCACAGAAGCAGAAGAAATGTGCAAAGTCATTCGTGATAACCTCAAAGCAGCCCAATCCCGCCAGAAGAGCTACTATGATAGTAAGCACCGTGATTTGGCTTTCGAGATCGGAGATCATGTTTACCTCCGTGTCTGTCCTATGAAAGGTACTCGTCGCTTCGGTATCAAAGGGAAGCTTGCCCCTAGATACGTGGGACCTTTCAAGATTGTCAGCAAGAGAGGCGACCTCGCCTATCAACTCGAGCTTCCTTCAAACTTTGCAAATGTTCATGACGTGTTCCATGTCTCTCAGCTTCGAAAGTGCTTCAAGACTCCTGACCGCACCGTCAACTTCGAGGACATTGAGCTCCAAGAAGATCTCTCTTATCGTGAGCACCCAGTTCCTATTCTTGAAGAGACTGAACGCAAGACTCGCAACAAGTCAATCAAATTTCTCAAAGTCAAGTGGTCACACCATTCCGACCGTGAAGCTACTTGGGAACTCGAGGATCACCTCCGTTCTGAGTACCCGGAGTTTTTTCAGTCCTAGATCTCAGGACGAGATCTTTTTCGTAGTGGTGGAGTGTTGTAACACCCCGGATGTAACTTTCCCAATTTGTACTCCAACTCTTGCCGTTTCCGGCGTTAAGTTATATTTATTTCTCGGGTTCGGGTCTTTGTCTCCGTGTGTTGTTTTCATTGTCATGCATCTCATATCATGTCATCATGTGCATTGCATTTGCATACGTGTTCGTCTCATGCATCCAAGCATTTTCCCCGTTCTCCGTTTTGCATTCCGGCGCTTCGTTCTCCTCCGGTGGTCAATTCTAGCCTTCTTTAGTGTGTGGGGATTAAAAATTTTCTGATTGGACCGAGATTTGCCAAGCGGCCTTGGTTTACTACCGGTAGACCGCCTGTCAAGTTTCGTACTCCAACGGTTAACCGAGGGACCGAAAAGGCCTCGTGTGTGTTGCAGCCCAACACCCCTCCAATTTGGCTCAAAACCCACCAAACTCTGCTCCATGTCCTAGAGCGTTCGATCACGATCGCGTGGCCGAAAACCGCACCTCATTTGGACTTTCCTAGCTCCACTTATGCCTATAAATAGACACCCCCCGAATTCGGATCTCTCCCTCTCCCCGAAACCCTAAAACCACCCTGCACCGACGGACGTGTCCGGCGCGGACCGGACAACATCCGCCCAGCCCCGCCACCGCCACGTGTCAGTGCCGCATTCGCCGCACCCGGCTCCCAGCTCGCCGCCGCCGCCGGCCCGGGAGGCCCAGGAGGGGCCCCCCGTGAGCCCATCTCCGCCGCCACCGCGGGCCGCCCCGTGCCGCCGTCTTCTACCGCCCGCGGCGCCATCCTCTGCTGCCCGC
>NC_041392.1:366284990-366323056 GCF_002162155.2 Triticum dicoccoides
CGGGAGCCCGCGCCCCGACGCCGGCCGGCGACCGCCGCCCCGTACACCGCCCGAGCCGGCCCCGCGCCACCGCCGCCATCCTCGGGAGCCGCGCCAAGGCCGGCCTCCTCCTCTCCTTCCCCCGGCTTCTTCCTCTCCTTCCCCGGCAACGATGAGCTCCGGCAAGAGCTCCGGCGAGCATGACCTTGACTCCGGCGACCTCGGAATCCGTGCGTGAACAGTGCTCTCAAATCTGGATCTGAGAGGATCGTTGACTTTTTCGTCCCTAACCCTAATTTTTTATGCATACTTTGACTGACCGTATCTCCGCATCCGTAGCTCCAATTTGGGCATATAATATATCAAAATGTTCGTCTTGTGTGCATCCCTGCCATGTATTTTGTTGTCATGTTTGGTGGCTATAGCATGTTCATTTCATTGCATTTAGATGCCTACTTGCTGTAAATTGCAGACCGACGTCATTCTTAAAACGCTTGCCATTTCCAAACCGTAACTCCGATTCCGATGATCCTTATATCGTTTTCAAGCGATTTCATCTCATCTTTCCAGTGGAACACTTGGATTCCAAGTTGAGGACAGGTTCATGCATTTCCTGTCATATCTTGCATTTTGCATCCCGCATCGCATCCCGCATAGCATATCATCCTTGCATCGTGTTGTTTGAGTTTGCACGTGGTTGATTGTATCCTTGTTGCTTGTTTGTCTTGTTTGGGTAGAGCCGGGAGACGAGTTCGCTACCGAGGAGCCCGTTGAGTTTGCTTGTGAGGATCCAGTCAACTCTGACAACTGTGCAGGCAAGATGATCATACCCTCGAAATCACTACTATCTTTGCTATGCTAGTTTGCTCGCTCTTTTGCTATGCCATTGCTACGATGCCTACATTTTGCTTGTCAGCCTCCCAATTGCCATGTTGAACCTCTAACCCACCTTGTCCTAGCAAACCGTTGATTGGCTATGTTACCGCTTTGCTCAGCCCCTCTTATAGCATTGCTAGTTGCAGGTGAAGATTGGAGGCCGTTCCTTGTTGGAACATCTTTTATTTACTTGTTGGGATATCATTATATTGCTATGTTATCTTAATGCATCTATATACTTGGTAAAGGGTGGAAGGCTCGGCCTCTCGCCTAGTGTTTTGTTCCACTCTTGCCGCCCTAGTTTCCGTCATATCGGTGTTATGTTCCCGGATTTTTGCGTTCCTTACGCGGTTGGGTTATAATGGGAACCCCTTGATATTTCGCCTTGATTAAAGCTTGTCCAGCAATGCCCAACCTTGGTTTTACCATTTGCCACCTAGCCTTTTCTTTCCCTTGGGTTCTGCAGACTCAAGGGTCATCTTATTTTACCCCCCCGGGCCAGTGCTCCTCTGAGTGTTGGTCCACCCGTCAGCTACCGGTGGCCACTAGGGGCAACTCTGGGCTGGCCTACCCGTACCTAGGACAATCTGAGTGTGCCCTGAGAAAGAGATATGTGCAGCTCCTATCAGGATTTGTCGGCACATTCGGGCGGTGTTGCTGGTCTTGTTTTAACCTGTCGAAGTTTCTTGAGTTACCGAGATACCGAGTATGATCGGAACGTCTTCGGAGGAGGTCTATTCCTTTGTTGACCGTGAGAGCTTGTCAAGGGCTAAGTTGGGACTCCCCTGCAGGGATTGAACTTTCGAAAGCCGTGCCCCCGGTTATGGGCAGATGGGAATTTGTTAATGTCCGGTTGTAGATAACTTGAACCTTATTTAATTAAAATGAATCAACTGAGTGTGTTACCGTGATGGCCTCTTCTCGGCGGAGACCGGGAAGTGGACACGGTGTTGGAGTAATGTTTGCGCAGGTTGTTCCCCTAGATTCTCGCTCGTGCTTCACTTTCTCTTCTCGCTCTTCTTTGCGTATAAGTTAGCCACCATATATGCTAGTCGCTTGTTGCAGCTCCACTTATATATATTGCCTTATCCTTCCTATAAGCTTAAATAGTTTTGATCACGAGGGTGCGAGATTGCTGAGTCTGTGTGGCTCACAGATACTATAACTCCAGATGCAGGTCCAAGTGATTCCGCTCCAGGTGACGAGTACGAGCTCAAGTGGGAGTTCGACGAGGACTCTCAGCGTTACTATGTGTCTTTTCCTGATGATCAGTAGTGGTGCCCAGTTGGGGGTGATTGGGACCGTGTCGCATGTTGGGTTTTCTTCTATTTTGGCACCATAGTCGGGCCATGAGTGTTTGTATGATGGATGTTATTTATGTTCTTGATTGACGTGGCGAGTGTAAGCCAACTATGTTCTCCCCGTTATTATTCATATTACATGGGATGTTGTGAAGATTGCCTAACTTGCGACATATGCCTTCAATGCGATTATGTCTCTAAGTCGTGCCTCGACACATGGGAGCTATAGTCGCATCGAGGGTGTTACAAGTTGGTATCAGAGCCTTCCCCGACCTTAGGAGCCCCATTGCTTGATCGTTTTTAGCAGCCGAGTTGTGTCTATAAAAAAGTTTTGAGTCTTTAGGAATTATATATCAGAGAGTTTAGGAATTCTTTTTACTTCCTAGTCTCCTCATCGCTCTGGTAAGGCATCCTGACGTAGAGTTTTGACTCTTCTCTTCTCAAATTTCACAAAAAAAAATTTAGGATCACGCGAGTATCTTGGAATCATTCCGATGGCTTATGATGAGAACATTGTCTTGGTGCCTCCTGTCAGGGGCTTAGTGGAAGTGTCCCGGGGAGTTGAGCTCTGAGGTGTTGTCATCATAATTTTATCGTTGCAATTCTGAAATACTTGAGATATGTTCGCCGACATCGAAAATCTCTTTTATGCAGTTCGTTGGTGAGATAACCTCGATGCCACCCAGTACTGGGGCGGGAGTTCGGGAGTATCGCCATAACTTGTATAACGGATGCTTTTCGAAGGTTGAGGTAGATGGTTTCCGAAGTTTTCTTGGTTATGTGTTGAAGGATGGATACAGCTGGATGTAGGATTTGCTAGTTTGGGTGAGATATTATGCTTCCCCTGTATCCCCAACACCTGATTGCATAACCGGAAAGGTTCGGGAGTTTCATAGGTGGGAATTCTAGTAGCTCTAGTTTTTCTTCCACGGATATTGGTTTGAGATTGGGATTTCTTACCGATTATTCGTTCTTGATCCGTACCTTGTTGATTTATTTCTCTACCTTAATCCTACGTGGCTTCTCAATTTATGGATATGTGACCATTGGAAGAGGAATGCATTCGTTCATTTTGGTTCGGATGTGAAGACTATATGTTGCAATTTTCATTCCGTTGGATTTAGCTTCAATATTTATCTGTCAATGTGCTAATGGTGGTCAACCTCTTCAGGATGGCTCCTCCAACGCGCACGACTCCGAATCCTGATCCGACACCGCCTCCACCTCCTCCAGAGGCATGGCAAGCTGTGATGGCCGCAACTAATGCAAACACTTAGCTGATCATGCAAATTCTTCAAGAGCGCAATCAAGGCAGCCAAGGGAACCAAGGTAGCAATCAGAGTCACTTTGCTACACTCAACCAGTTCCTTACTAATGGGCCAAAGACTTTCAGCAATTGTGTTGAGGCAACCGATGCTGATGATTGGCTTGTGGATATGTGTAAGCATTTCGACTGCAGTAACGTCAGGCCTGAGGACTTTGTGAAGTTCGCTTCCTTCCAACTCAAAGATCAAGCTGCAGAATGGTTCCAGCAGTACAAGGATTCCAGAGGTGGACGTGTTATCACTTGGGATGATTTCCGTTGAGATTTCCAAGCTCATCATATTCCGCAGAGCGTGGTTGAAAGCAAGCGTGAGGAATTCCGCAATCTGAAGCAAGGCTCTTTGTCTGTCTATGACTACAACAAATTGTTCCAGAAGCTTGCCTGCTTTGCCAAGCAGGATGTTCCTGATGAGAAGAGCATGATATATCAGTTCAGGGGTGGTCTCAGAGAAGAAATTCAGCTCGCTCTTGTCCTCTTTGAGCCGTTGAGATACGATGAGTTCTACAACATGGCACTGAAGCAAGAGGCTGCTCAGTTGAGATGTGATGCTTCCAGGAAGCGAGTCAGAGATGTTACTCCTTCTTCCTCTACTCAAGTGGCCAAGCAGCAGAAGTTTTGGCTTCCTCCTCCTCCATTCCGTCAGCCGTATCAGCAGAAGAGCAAAGGTGGCAGTGGTTCTTCCCACCCACCCAACCCTGGCTTTCAGAACAAGACTTCGTCTCAAGCTCCAAGGTCGAGTGCTCCGTATCACCGTCCGCTTTCAGAGGTCACGTGCAACAAGTGCCAACAGAAGGGTCACTATGCCAACAAGTGTCTCAACCAGAGGCGTCTTCCTCCTCCTCCTCCTGTGAGATTGGCAAGTACAGCTGTGGTCAAGCACAACCCCAAGCATGCCAAGGTGAATTTGATGAATGCAGCTCAGGCAGAGGACTCGTCAGATGTGATCATGGGTAACCTTCCTGTTAATGATATTCCTGCAAAAGTTCTTTTTGACACTGGTGCATCGCATTGCTTCATCTCGAGACCGTTTACAAATAGGCATGAATTGGTTTCACAAGTTTTGCCTAGTCCTTTAGCAGTTGTCTCTCCCGGTAAACGCATGCAGGCTAACTCCATCGTTCCGGATGTTTCTATCACTTTGGGTGACTACAAGTTTCTATCTTCTCCAATGGTTCTCGGTGACTCGGATATTGATCTTATTCTCGGTATGGATTGGCTTTCTAAGCACAAGGCTCAGCTTGATTGTGCAGCCAGGAAAATTCAATTGACTCATTTGTCTGAGGATGTAATTGTCTTTGCCGCTCGTGATGATACCATTCGTCTGTTTTCTCTCAATGAGAAGGGTGAATTGGATGCTATCGCTTAAATTCCAGTCATTTGCGAATATCAAGACGTCTTTCCAGAAGAGCTCCCAGGAATGCCTCCGCACCGGCCAGTTGAATTCGTTATTGAACATGAGCCTGGCACGGAACCTGTGTGCAAATGTCCTTACAAGCTCGGACCTGAAGAGTTGAAGGAGCTGAAGAAGCAACTCGACGAGTAAGAGAGAATGGGTCTTATCCGGCCTAGTTCTTCTCCGTGGGGTTGTGGTGTTCTTTTTGTGAAGAAGAAGGATGGAACGGACCGACTTTGTGTTGATTACCGTCCAGTGAACAAGAAGACCATCAAGAACAAATACCCACTTCCCAACATCAATGAGCTGTTCGAACAACTCAAAGGTGCCCAAGTATTATCCAAGCTTGATCTTAGTATGGGTTATCACCAGATTCGCATTCGTGAAGAAGATATTCCAAAGACAGCATTCAGAACAAGCTTTGGTTCATATGAATACAATGTCATGTCTTTTGGCCTCGCCAACGCTCCTCCGACGTTCTCTCGCATGATGAACTTCATCTTCAACGCCTACACCAATTACTTCGTTTTGGTCTATCTTGACGACATTCTGGTTTTCTCCAAGAACAAGGAAGATCATGCCAAGCACTTGCGTTTGGTTCTTGATAAGCTCAGGGAACATCAGTTCTACGCCAAGTTCTCCAAGTGTGAATTTTGGCTCGATGAGGTTCTTTATCTTGGTCATATCATCTCTGCCAAGGGCATTGCTGTGAATCCTGAGAAGGTGTCTGCAATTGTGAATTGGGAACCTCCTCAGAACATGAAGCAACTCCGCAGTTTTCTCGGTCTCGCAAGCTATTGCCGAAGATTCGTTGAAAACTTTTCTAAGATTGCGAAGCCTCTCTCAAATCTTCTTCAGAAGCACGTCAAGTACGTTTGGTCTCCGGAGTGTGATATTGCTTTCAACACCTTGAAAGAGAAGTTGATCACTGCTCCAGTTCTGACTCCGCCTGATGAATCCGAGCCGTACGAGGTCTTTTGTGATGCCTCTCTCCAAGGTCTTGGCGTAGTTTTGATGCAAGAGAAGAAAGTTGTTGCTTATACATCTCGCCAGTTGAAGCCTAATGAGAAGAACTACCCCACTCATGATCTCGAGTTGGCGGCAGTTGTGCATGCTTTGTTGACTTGGAGACATCTTCTATTGGGAAGAAAAGTGGACATTTTCACTGATCACAAGAGTCTCAAGTACATCTTCACTCAGCCTAATCTCAACCTCAGGCAAACTCGATGGGTCGAAATGATTCAAGAGTATAATCCGAGTATTGAGTATACTCTAGGCAAGGCCAATGTGATCGCTGACGCTTTGAGCAGAAAGGCCTACTGCAGCAGTCTGATTCTCAAGCCTTATCAACCCGAGTTTTGTGAAGCTTTCCGCAAACTTAATCTGCAAGTTGTTCCTCAAGGTTTCCTCGCCAACCTTCAAGTCTCTCCTACCTTAGAAGACCAGATTCGCCAAGCCCAGCTTCTTGATGCTATGGTGAAAAAGGTGAAGATTAGGATTGCCAAGAGTCAGTCCAAGTACAAGTGCTACCACCTTGATGACAAGGACACTCTCTTCTTCGAGGATTGTATTGTCGTTCCCAAAGGTAACCTCCATAAAGTGATCATGAATGAGGCTCACAATTCTCTCCTCTCCATCCACCCTGGGAGTACGAAGATGTATCAGGACCTTAAGCAAGCTTATTGGTGGACTCGAATGAAGCGCGAGATCGCTCAATTCGTGAATGAATGTGATGTCTGCAGAAGAGTGAAGGCAGAACACCAAAGGCCAGCAGGTCTCCTCCAACCTCTTGCCATTCCAGAATGGAAGTTTGACCACATTGAAATGGACTTCGTGACTGGGTTTCCAAAGTCCAAGCGTGGCAATGATGCTATATTCGTTGTCATCGACAAGCTCACCAAAGTGTCTCACTTTCTGCCTATCAAAGAGTCGATCACTGCAGCTCAATTGGCGGAACTCTATACCTCTCGCATTGTCTCTCTACATGGTATTCCTCAAGTGATATCTTCAGACTGTGGCAGCATCTTTACCTCCAAGTTTTGGGATTCTTACAGAAGGCCATGGGCACTAACATCCGCTTCAACACTGCTTTCCATCCTCAAACAAGCGGTCAAGTCGAGCGTGTCAACCAGATTCTTGAGGATATGCTCAGGGCTTGTGTGATCTCCTTCGGCATGAAGTGGGAGGATTGTCTTCCTTATTCTGAATTCTCATACAACAACAGTTTTCAAGCAAGTTCGGGCAAGGCCCCTTTTGAAATTCTGTATGGCAGGAAGTGCCGTACCCCTCTCAATTGCTCCGAAACCGGTAAACGTCAGCTTTTGGGTAATGACTTAATCACAGAAGCAGAAGAAATGTGCAAAGTCATTCGTGATAACCTCAAAGCAGCCTAATCCCGCCAGAAGAGCTACTATGATAGTAAGCACCGTGATTTGGCTTTCGAGATCCGAGATCATGTTTACCTCCGTGTCTCTCCTATGAAAGGTACTCGTCGCTTCGGTATCAAAGGGAAGCTTGCCCCTAGATACGTGGGACCTTTCAAGATTGTCAGCAAGAGAGGCGACCTCGCCTATCAACTCGAACTTCCTTCAAACTTTGCAAATGTTCATGACGTGTTCCATGTCTCTCAGCTTCGAAAGTGCTTCAAGACTCCTGACCGCACCGTCAACTTCGAGGACATTGAGCTCCAAGAAGATCTCTCTTATCGTGAGCACCCAGTTCCTATTCTTGAAGAGACTGAACGGAAGACTCGCAACGAGTCAATCAAATTTCTCAAAGTCAAGTGGTCACACCATTCCGACCGTGAAGCTACCTGGGAACGCGAGGATCACCTCCGTTTTGAGTACCCGGAGTTTGTTCAGTCCTAGATCTCAGGACGAGATCTTTTTCGTAGTGGTGGAGTGTTGTAACACCCCGGATGTAACTTTCCCAATTTGTACTCCAACTCTTGCCGTTTCCGGCGTTAAGTTATATTTATTTCCCGGGTTCGGGTCTTTGTCTCCGTGTGTTGTTTTCGTTGTCATGCATCTCATATCATGTCATCATGTGCATTGCATTTGCATACATGTTCGTCTCATGCATCCGAGCATTTTCCCCGTTGTCCGTTTTGCATTCCGGTGCTTCGTTCTCCTCCGGTGGTCAATTCTAGCCTTCTTTCGTGTGCGGGGATTAAACATTTCCTGATTGGACCGAGATTTGCCAAGTGGCCTTGGTTTACTACCGGTAGACCGTCTGTCAAGTTTCGTATCAATTGGACTTCGTTTGTTACTCCAACGGTTAACCGAGGGACCGAAAAGGCCTCGTGTGTGTTGCAGCCCAACACCCCTCCAATTTGGCCCAAAACCCACCAAACTCTGCTCCATGTCCTAGAGCGTTCGATCACGATCGCGTGGCCGAAAACTGCACCTCATTTGGACTCTCCTAGCTCCACTTATGCCTATAAATAGACACCCCCCGAATTCGGATCTCTCCCTCTCCCCGAAACCCTAAAACCACCCCGCACCGACGGACGTGTCCGGCGTGGACCGGACAACGTCCGCCCAGCCCCGCCACCGCCATGTGTCAGCACCGCATTCGCCGCGCCCGGCTCCCAGCTCGCCGCCGCCGCCGGCCCGGGAGGCCCAGGAGGGGCCCCCACGAGCCCATCTCCGCCGCCACCGCGGGCCGCCCCGCGCCGCCGTCTTCTACCGCCCGCGCCGCCGTCCTCCGCTGCCCGCACCACCGTGGCTCCACGCCGGAGCCCGCGCCCCGACGCCGGCCGGCGACCGCCGCCCCGGCCACTGCTCGAGCCGGCCCCACGCCACCGCCGCCATCCTCGGGAGCCGCGCCAAGGCCGGCCTCCTCCTCTCCTTCCCCCGGCTTCTTCCTCTCCTTCCCCGGCAACGACGAGCTCCGGCAAGAGCTCCGGCAAGCACGACCTCGACTCCGGCGACCTCAGAATCCGTGCGTGAACAGTTCTCTCAGATCTGGATCTGAGAGGATCGGTTGACTTTTTCGTCCCTAACCCTAATTTTTTATGCATACTTTGACCGACCTTATCTCCGCATCCGTAGCTCCGATTTGGGCATATAATATATCACAGTGTTCGTCTCGACGAGTACATCATTTCATTCCATTGCATCATTTTCATTTGAGTTCATCTTGATGCCCAAAATGCTGTTAGAAGGAGGCTTCGTGAGTTAATTGTTAGATCTGCTAGTTCATCTTAGACTTTTGTCATTTTTGCCATGATTAATGTGTGCATGATATGCCTGTGAGTCCTTCATGTGTTTTGTTAAGCATTTTGTCTTCTTTCCAGAGGTTCAACCCATGCATTTTTAGGATGTGTGTGGTGACTTGGGCAAGCTTGCAAAGTGAGGCACCCGGTAAATCTGTTTTCAGAGACTTAGTTGTTTTCACTAAGTCTGGGATTATTTAGTTCATGATGCCATATGTTCAGCTTGTTTCCTAGTGATCCGTGCCTCTTTTGAGGATGGTCGGTAAAGGAGTTTTGTTAATCATGTTGTGCTCTATCCATCCATGTCTTTGTTTTCAATTATGGAGCACCCTAGGTTGAGTCAATCGAGCTCTACTTTTGCTTCGTTGTGCATCTGGGCAGATTGTCAACTCGTTTGCGATTTTGCCGATGTTATTGTAGTTGATCCGTGCGTCCTATGTCATTTTTCTTGCCATGTCTAGCTTTTATTTTGTGCCTTCTTAATGGATGTATGCTTGCCTTGCCATGACTTGCACCGTAGTGAGTGCATCGAGCTCGTTTACATGCCTTCGTGAGTTATATTTCAGCATGTCTCAGTTTTCACTAAGTCTGAAAACTGATTATGTTTTTGCTATGTTCGTGTGCCCGTTAGTATATTTTGTGATCCCTTTTGGCCCCAGGTCACTTTCGGACTTTTGTTACGCTTGTTGAGTAGCTCCATTCCATGTTCTTCTTTGTCTTAATCAGGTCATGTATCATGTTGTTTTGCTGCTCCAAAGAGGGCTTCGTGATCTGAAATTTCAGACAAGTGTTAATTCCACTAAGTTTGGAATCTGTTTTGCTTTTGCATTTTGGCCATGCTTGTTTGAACCTCATAATGGATGAATTGGCCGTAGCTTAGTGCTAGTCTTTAGTTAAGCATCTTGTGTGCATCCCTGCCATGTATTTTGTTGTCATGTTTGGTGGCTGTAGCATGTTCATTTCATTGCATTTACATGCCCACTTGCTGTAAATCGCAGACCGACGTCATTCTTAAAACGCTTGCCATTTCCAAACCGTAACTCCGATTCCGATGATCTTTATATCGTTTTCAAGCGATTTCATCTCATCTTTCCAGTGGAACACTTGGAATTCCAAGTTGAGGCCAGGTTCATGCATTTCCTGTCATATCTTGCATTTTGCATCCCGCATCGCATCCCGCATAGCATATCATCCTTGCATCGTGTTGTTTGAGTTTGCACGTGGTTGATTGTATCCTTGTTGCTTGTTTGTCTTGTTTGGGTAGAGCCGGGAGACGAGTTCACTACCGAGGAGCCCGTTGAGTTTGCTTGTGAGGATCCAGTCAACTCTGACAACTGTGCAGGCAAGATGATCATACCCTCAAAATCACTACTATCTTTGCTATGCTAGTTTGCTCGCTCTTTTGCTACGCCATTGCTACGATGCCTACCTTTTGCTTGTCAGCCTCCCAATTGCCATGTTGAACCTCTAACCCACCTTGTCCTAGCGAACCGTTGATTGGCTATGTTACCGCTTTGCTCAGCCCCTCTTATAGCGTTGCTAGTTGCAGGTGAAGATTGGAGGTCGTTCCTTGTTGGAACATCTTTTATTTACTTGTTGGGATATCATTATATTGCTATGTTATCTTAATGCATCTATATAGTTGGTAAAGGGTGGAAGGCTCGGCCTCTCGCCTAGTGTTTTGTTCCACTCTTGCCGCCCTAGCTTCCATCATATCGGTGTTATGTTCCCGGATTTTTGCGTTCCTTACGCGGTTGGGTTATAATGGGAACCCCTTGATATTTCGCCTTGATTAAAGCTTGTGCAGCAATGCCCAACCTTGGTTTTACCATTTGCCAACTAGCCTTTTCTTTCCCTTGGGTTCCGCAGACTCAAGGGTCATCTTATTTTACCCCCCCCCCCCGGGCCAGTGCTCCTCTGAGTGTTGGTCCACCTGTCAGCTACCGGTGGCCACCAGGGGCAACTCTGGGCTGTCCTACCCGTACCTAGGACAATCTGAGTGTGCCCTGAGAAAGAGATATGTGCAGCTCCTATCAGGATTTGTCGGCACATTCGGGCGGTGTTGCTGGTCTTGTTTTAACCTGTCGAAGTGTCTTGAGTTACCGAGATACCGAGTCTGATCGGAACGTCTTGGGAGGAGGTCTATTCCTTCGTTGACCGTGAGAGCTTGTCATGGGCTATGTTGGGACTCCCCTGCAGGGATTGAACTTTCGAAAGCCATGCCCGTGGTTATGGGCAGATGGGAATTTGTTAATGTCCGGTTGTAGATAACTTGAACCTTATTTAATTAAAATGAATCAACTGAGTGTGTTACCGTGATGGCCTCTTCTCGGCGGAGACCGTGAAGTGGACACCGTGTTGGAGTAATGTTTGCGCAGGTTGTTCCCCTAGATTCTCGCTCGTGCTTCGCTTTCTCTTCTCGCTCTTCTTTGCGTATAAGTTAGCCACCATATATGCTAGTCGCTTGTTGCAGCTCCACTTATATATATTGCCTTATCCTTCCTATAAGCTTAAATAGTTTTGATCACGAGGGTGCGAGATTGCTGAGTCCGTGTGGCTCACAGATACTATAACTCCAGATGCAGATCCAAGTGATTCCGCTCCAGGTGACGAGTACGAGCTCAAGTGGGAGTTCGACGAGGACTCTCAGCGTTACTACGTGTCTTTTCCTGATGATCAGTAGTGGTGCCCAGTTGGGGGTGATTGGGACCGTGTCGCATGTTGGGTTTTCTTCTATTTTGGCACCGTAGTCGGGCCATGAGTGTTTGTATGATGGATGTTATTTATGTTCTTGATTGACGTGGCGAATGTAAGCCAACTATGTTCTCCCCGTTATTATTCATATTACATGGGATGTTGTGAAGATTGCCTAACTTGCGACATATGCCTTCAATGCGATTATGTCTCTAAGTCGTGCCTCGACACGTGGGAGCTATAGTCGCATCAAGGGTGTTACAACGAGATCGAACTACATAACTTGAATGTGGTGTTCCGTCAATATGCAACTCGTTGCATATGGAGCTCCACTTAACTTGTAGTGTGGTTTGTGCACTTTGCCATGCCATGCCATGTATGATTCAACCGGACATGCTTCATACTTGATTGTGCATCATGCCATGATTATGTGATGGTTGATTACCATGATTGTTTGCTTCTTTCCGGTGTTGCTTCTTCGGGTTGGTTCCGATAACGTCACGTTTGTCTTCTTCATGGACTCGTTCTTCTCCTTGCGGGATTTCAGGCAAGATGACCATACCCTCGAAATCACTTCTATCTTTGCTTGCTAGTTGCTCGCTCTTTTGCTATGCCTATGCTGCGATACCTACCACTTGCTTATCATGCCTCCCATATTGTTGAACCAAGCCTCTAACCCACCTTGTCCTAGCAAACCATTGTTTGGCTATGTTACCGCTTTGCTCAGCCCCTCTTATAGCTATGTTAGTTGCAGGTGAAGATTGAAGTTTGTTCCTTGTTGGAACATGGAGATATTGTTCCTTGTTGGAACATGTTTACTTGTTGGGATATCACAATAGCTCTTATCTAATTAATGCATCTATATACTTGGTAATGGTTGGAAGGCTCGGCCTTATGCCTGGTGTTTTGTTCCACTCTTGCCGCCCTAGTTTCCGTCATATCGGTGTTATGTTCCTGGATTTTGCGTTCCTTACGCGGTTGGGTTATAATGGGAAACCCTTGACAGTTCGCTTTGAATAAAACACCTCCAGCAAGGCCCAACCTTGGTTTTACCATTCGCCACCTAGCCTTTTCCCTTGGGTTAGGCCAGCCCAAGGGTCATCTTTATTTTAACCCCCCCGGGCCAGTGCTTGTCGAAGTGTTGGTCCAAACTGAGTAGACTGCGGGGCCACCTCGGGGAAACTTGAGGGCTGGTTTTACTCGTAGGATGTCTCATCCGGTGTTGCCCTGAGAACGAGATATGTACAGCTACTTTCAGGATGTTGGCGCATCAGGCGGTCTTGCTGGACTTGTTTTACCATTGTCGAGGATGTCTTGTAACCGGGATTCCGAGCCTGATCGGGTCTTCCCGCTAGAAGGAATATCCTTCGTTGACCATGAGAGCTTGTGATGGGCTAAGTTGGGACACCCCTGCAGGGTTTTGAACTTTTGAAAGCCGTGCCCGTGGTTATGGGCAGATGGGAATTTGTTAATGTCCGGTTGTAGAAAACCTGAAGTTGATCTTAACTAAAATACATCAACCGCGTGTGTAACCGTGATGGCCTCTTCTCGGCGGAGTCCGGGAAGTAAAGACGGTGTTGGAGTTATGTTTGAAGTAGGTTGTTCTAGGATCACTTCTTGATCATATTTGTTCGACCGTGCTTTTCCTTTCTCTTCTCGCTCACATTTGCGTATGTTAGCCACCATATATGCTAGTCGCTTGCTGCAGCTCCACCCCATACCTTTTACCCTTCCTATAAGCTTAAATAGTCTTGATCACGAGGGTGTGAGATTGCTGAGTCCCCGTGACTCACAGATACTTCCAAAACCAGTTTGCAGGTGCCAATATTACCGAGCAGGTGACGCAACCAAGCTCAAGGAGGAGCTCGATGAAGATCGTGTTTGTTATGTTGTTTCCGTTTCCAGTTGATCAGTAGTGGAGCCCAGTCGGGTCGATCGGGGATCTGTGTAGCATTTGGGGCAGTCTTCTTCTATTTTGGTTCCATAGTCGGACCTTGAGTGTATTTGGTTGATGTAATGCTTTATTCATGTAATTGTGTGAAGTGGCGATTGTAAGCCAACTATGTATCTCTTTCCCTTATGTATTACATGGGTTGTGTGAAGATTACCTCACTTGCGACATTGCTTTCAATGCGGTTATGCCTCTAAGTCGTGCTTCAACATGTGGGAGATATAGCCGCATCGAGGGCATTACATCCCCCCTCTTGCCTTGTTAGAAAAGGAAGGGGGAAGGGAGAAAGAGGAAAGGGGGGCGCCCCCCCCCCTTCCTTGTCCTATTCGGACTAGGGGGGAGGGGGTGCGTGGCCTGCCCTGGCCGGCCCTCCTCTTCTCCCTTATGGCCCATGTAGGCCCAATAACCCTCGGGGGGTTCCGGTAACCCCCCGGTACTCCGGTAAAATCCCGATTTCACCCGGAACGTTTCCGACATCCAAATATAGGCTTCCAATATATCAATCTTTATGTCTCGACCATTTCGAGACTCCTCGTCATGTACGTGATCACATCCGGGACTCTGAACAACCTTCGGTACATCAAAACACAAAAACCCTAATTAGGATCATCACCGAACTTTAAGCGTGCGGACCCTACGGGTTCGAGAACTATGTAGACATGACCGAGACACGTCTCCGGTCAATAACAAATAGCGGAACCTGGATGCTCATATTGGCTCCTACATATTCTACGAAGATCTTTATCGGTCAGACCGCATAAAAACACACGTTGTTCCCTTTGTCATCGATATTTTACTTGCCCGAGATTCGATCGTCGGTATCTTAATACCTAGTTCAATCTCGTTACCGGCAAGTCTCTTTACTCGTTCCGTAATACATCATCCCGCAACTAACTTATTAGTTGCAATGCTTGCAAGCCTTGAGTGATGTGCATTACCGAGAGGGCCCAGAGATACCTCTCCGACAATCGGAGTGAAAAATCGTAATCTCGAAATATGCCAACCCAACAAGTACCTTCGGAGACACCTGTAGAGAACCTTTATAATCACCCAGTTATGTTGTGACGTTTGGTAGCACACAAAGTGTTCCTCCGGTAAACGGGAGATGCATAATCTCACAGTCATAGGAACATGTATACGTTATGAAGAAAGCAATAGCAACAAACTAAACAATCAAGTGCTAAGCTAATAGAATGGGTCAAGTCAATCACATCATTCTCCTAATGATGTGATCCTGTTAATCAAATGACAACTCATGTCTATGGTTAGGAAACATAACCATATTCGATCAACGAGCTAGTCAAGTAGAGGCATACTAGTGACACTCTGTTTGTCTATGTATTCACACATGTATTATGTTTCCGGTTAATACAATTCTAGCATGAATAATAAACATTTATCATGATATAAGGAAATAAATAATAACTTTATTATTGCCTCTTGGGCATATTTCCTTCAGTCTCCCACTTGCACTAGAGTCAATAATCTAGATTACACAGTAATTGTTCTAACACCCATGGAGCCATGGTGCTGATCATGTTTTGCTCGTGGAAGAGGCTTAGTCAGCGGGTCTGCAACATTCAGATACATATGTATCTTGCAAATTTCTACATATCCCACTTGGACTAAATCCCGAATGGAATTGAAGCGTCTCTTGATGTGGTTGGTTCTCTTGTGAAATCTGGATTCCTTCACCAAGGCAATTGCACCAGTATTGTCACAAAAGATTTTCATTGGACCCGATGCACTAGGTATGACACCTAGGTCGGGAATGAACTCCTTCATCCAGACTCCTTCATTTTCTGCTTCCGAAGCAGCTATGTACTCCGATTCACATGTAGATCCCACCACGACGCTTTGTTTAGAACTGCACCAACTGACAGCTCCACCATTCAGTATAAACACGTATCCGGTTTGCGATTTAGAATCGTCCGGATCAGTGTCAAAGCTTGCATCAATGTAACCATTTACGATGAGCTCTTTGTGACCTCCATATACGAGAAACATATCCTTAGTCCTTTTCAGGTATTTCAGGATGTTCTTGACCGCTGTCCAGTGATCCACTCCTGGATTACTTTGGTACCTCCCTGCTAGACTTATAGCAAGGCACACATCAGGTCTGGTACACAGCATTGCATACATGATAGAGCCTATGGCTGAAGCATAGGGAACATCTTTCATTTTCTCTCTATCTTCTGCGGTGGTCAGACATTGAGTCTTACTCAACTTCACACCCTATAACACAGGCAAGAACCCTTTCTTTCCTTGATCCATTTTGAACTTCTTCAAAACTTTGTCAAGGTATGTGCTTTGTGAAAGTCCAATTAAGCGTCTTGATCTATCTCTATAGAACTTAATGCCCAATATGTAAGCAGCTTCACCGAGGTCTTTCATTGAAAAACTCTTATTCAAGTATCCCTTTATGCTATCCAGAAATTCTATATTATTTCCAATCAATAATATGTCATCCACATATAATATCAGAAATGCTATAGAGCTCCCACTCACTTTCTTGTAAATACAGGCTTCTCCTAAAGTCTGTACAAAACCAAATGCTTTGATCACACTATCAAATCGTTTATTCCAACTCTGAGAGGCTTGCATCAGTCCATAAATGGATCGCTGGAGCTTGCACACTTTGCTAGCTCCCTTTGGATAGACAAAACCTTCTGGTTGCATCATATACAACTCTTCTTCCAGAAATCCATTCAGGAATGCAGTTTTGACATCCATTTGCCAAATTTCATAATCATAAAATGCGGCAATTGCTAACATGATTCGGACAGACTTAAGCATCGCTACGGGTGAGAAGGTCTCATCGTAGTCAATCCCTTGAACTTGTCGAAAACCTTCCGCAACAAGTCGAGCTTTTTAGACAGTAACATTACCGTCAGCGTCAGTCTTCTTCTTGAAGATCCATTTATTCTCAATTGCTTGCCGATCAACGAGCAAGTCAACCAAAGTCCAAACTTTGTTCTCATACATGGATCCCATCTCAGATTTCATGGCTTCTAGCCACTTTGCGGAATCTGCGCTCACCATTGCTTCTTCATAGTTTGTAGGTTCATAATGATCTAGTAGCATGACTTCCAGAACGGGATGACCGTACCACTCTGGTGCAGATCTTACTCTGGTTGATCTACGAGGTTCGGTAGTAACTTGATCTGAAGTTTCATGATCATTATCATTAGTTTCCTCACTAATTGGTGTAGGTGTCACAGAAACCGGTTTCTATGATGTACTACTTTCCAATAAGGGGGCAGGTACAGTTACCTCATCAAGTTCTACTTTTCTCCCACTCACTTCTTTCGAGAGAAACTCCTTCTCTAGAAAGGATCCATTCTTAGCAATGAAAGTCTTGCCTTCGGATCTGTGATAGAAGGTGTGCCCAACAGTTTCCTTTGGGTATCCTATGAAGACACATTTCTCCGATTTGGGTTCGAGCTTATCAGGTTGAAGCTTTTTCACATAAGCATCGTAGCCCCAAACTTTCAGAAATGACAACTTTGGTTTCTTGCCAAACCACAGTTCATAAGGTGTCGTCTCAACGGATTTCGATGGTGCCCTATTTAACGTGAATGCAGCCGTCTCTAAAGCATAACCCCAAAACGATAGCGGTAAATCTGTAAGAGACATCATAGATTGCACCATATGTAGTAAAGTACGATTTCGATGTTCGGACACACCATTACGCTGTGGTGTTCCGGGTGGCGTGAGTTGCGAAACTATTCCGCATTGTTTCAAATGTAGACCAAACTCGTAACTCAAATATTATCCTCCACGATCAGATCGTAGAAACTTTATTTTCTTGTTACGATGATTTTCAACTTCACTCTGAAATTCTTTGAACTTTTCAAATGTTTCAGACTTATGTTTGATTAAGTAGATATACCCATATTTGCTTAAATCATCTGTGAAGGTGAGAAAATAACGATATCCGCCACGAGCCTCAATATTCATCGGACCACATACATCTGTATGTATGATTTCCAACAAATCTGTTGCTCTCTCCATAGTACCGGAGAACGGCATTTTAGTCATCTTGCCCATGAGGCACGGTTCACAAGTACCAAGTGATTCATAATCAAGTGATTCCAAAGGTCCATCAGTATGGAGTTTCTTCATGCGCTTTACACCGATATGACCTAAACGGCAGTGCCACAAATAAGTTGCACTATCATTATCAACTCTGCATCTTTTGGCTTCAACATTATGAATATGTGTATCACTACTATCGAGATTCATCAAAAATAGACCACTCTTCAAGGGTTCATGACCATAAAAGATATTACTCATATAAATAAAACAACCATTATTCTCTGATTTAAATGAATAACCGTCTCGCATCAAACAAGATCCAGATATAATGTTCATGCTCAACGCTTGCACCAAATAACAATTATTTAGGTCTAAAACTAATCTCGAAGGTAGATGTAGAGGTAGCGTGCCGACCGCGATCACATCGACTTTGGAACCATTTCCCACACGCATCGTCACCTCATCCTTTGCTAGTGTTCGCTTAATCCGTAGTCCCTGTTTCAAGTTGCAAATGTTAGCAACAGAACCAGTATCAAATACCCAGGTGCTATTGCGAGCTCTAGTAAGGTACACATCAATAACATGTATATCACATATACCTTTGTTCACCTTGCCATCCTTCTTATCCGCCAAATACTTGGGGCAGTTCCGCTTCCAGTGTCCAGTCTGCTTGCAGTAGAAGCACTCAGTTTCAGGCTTAGGTCCAGATTTGGGTTTCTTCTCCTGAGCAGTAACTTGCTTACTGTTCTTCTTGAAGTTCCCCTTCTTCTTCCCTTTGCCCTTTTTCTTGAAACTGGCGGTCTTGTTGACCATCAACACTTGATGCTCCTTCTTGATTTCTACCTCCGCAGCCTTTAGCATTGTGAAGAGCTCGGGAATTGTCTTATCCATCCCTTGCATGTTATAGTTCATCACGAAGCTCTTGTAGCTTGGTGGCAGTGATTGAAGAACTCTGTCAATGACACTATCAACAGGAAGACTAACTCCCAATTGAGTCAAGTGATTATGATACCCAGACATTTTGAGTATATGTTCACTGACAGAACTATTCTCCTCCATCTTGCAGCTATAGACTTTATTGGAGACTTCATATCTCTCAATCCGGGCATTTGCTTGAAATATTAACTTCAACTCCTGGAACATCTCATATGCTCCATGACGTTCAAAACATCGTTGAAGTCCCGATTCAAAGCCGTAAAGCATGGCACACTGAACTATCGAGTAGTCATCAGCTTTGCTCTGCCGGACGTTCATAACATCTGGTGTTGCTCCAGCAGCAGGCCTGGCACCTAGCGGTGCTTCTAGGAGTAATTCTTCTGTGTAGCAATGAGGATAATCCTCAAGTTATGGACCCAGTCCGTGTAATTGCTACCATCATCTTTCAACTTTGCTTTCTCAAGGAACGCATTAAAATTCAACGGAACAACAGCACGGGCAATCTATCTACAATCAAACATAGACAAGCAAGATACTATTAGGTACTAAGTTCATGATAAATTTAAGTTCAATTAATCATATTACTTAAGAACTCCCACTTAGAAAGACATCCCTCTATTCTTCTAAGTGATCACGTGATCCAAATCAACTAAACCATAACCGATCATCATGTGAAATGGAGTAGCTTTCAATGGTGAACATTAATATGTTGATCATATCTACTATATGATTCACGCTCGACCTTTCGGTCTCAGTGTTCCGAGGCCATATCTGCATATGCTAGTCTCATCAAGTTTAACCTGAGTATTCTGCGTGTGCAAAACTGGCTTGCACCCGTTGTAGATGGACGTAGAGCTTATCACACCCGATCATCACGTGGTGTCTGGGCACGACGAACTTTGGCAACGGTGCATACTTAGGGAGAACACTTTTATCTTGAAATTTAGTGAGAGATCATCTTATAATGCTAGCATCAATCAAAGCAAGATAAGATGCATAAAAGATAAACATCACATGCAATCAATATAAGTGATATGATATGGCCATCATCATCTTGTGCTTGTGATCTCCATCTCTGAAGCACCGTCATGATCACCATCATCACCGGCGCGACACCTTGATCACCATCGTAGCATCGTTGTCATCTCGCCAATCTTATGCTTCCACGACTATCGCTACCGCTTAGTTATAAAGTAAAGCATTACAGTGCAATTGCATTGCATACAATAAAGAGACAACCATATGGCTCCTGGCAGTTGCCGATAACTCGGTTACAAAACATGATCATCTCATACAATAAAATTTAGCATCATGTCTTGACCATATCGCATCACAACATGCCCTGCAAAAACAAGTTAGACGTCCTCTACTTTGTTGTTGCAAGTTTTACGTGGCTGCTACGGGCTTAGCAAGAACCGTTCTTACCTACGCATCAAAACCACAATGATAGTTTGTCAAGTTGGTGCTGTTTTAACCTTCGCAAGGACTGGGCGTAGCCACACTTGGTTCAACTAAAGTTGGAGAAACTGACACCCGCCAGCCACCTATGTGCAAAGCACGTCAGTAGAACCAGTCTCGCGTAAGCGTACGCGTAATGTCGGTCCAGGCCGCTTCATCCAAAAATACCGCCGAACCAAAGTATGATATGCTGGTAAGTAGTATGACTTATATCGCCCACAACTCACTTGTGTTCTACTCGTGCACAACATCAACACATAAAACCTAGGCTCGGATGCCACTGTTGGGGAACGTAGTAATTTCAAAAAAATTCCTACGCACACACAAGATCATGGTGATGCATAGAAATGAGACGGGAGAGTGTTGTCTATGTACCCTCATAGACCGGCAACGGAAGCGTTGACACAACATAGAGGAACTAGTCGTACGTCTTCCCGGTCCAACCGATCTAAGTACCGAACGTACGACACCTCCGAGTTCTGCACACGTTCAACTCGGTGACGTCCCTTGAGCTCCGATCCAGCAAAACATTGAGGGAGAGTTTCGTCAGCACGACGGCGTGATGGCGGTGATGATGTTCTACTGACGCAAGGCTTCGCCTAAGCACTGCTACGATATGACCGAGGTGGAATATGGTGGAAGGGGGCACCGAACACGGCTAAGGAACGATCACGAAGATCAACTTGTGTGATGGGGTGCCCCCTTGCCCCCGTATATAAAGGCGGGAGAGGGGGAGGTGTGGCCGGCCCTAGGGGTGCGCCTGGAGGAGTCCTACTCCCACGGGAGTAGGACTCCCCCCTCTTGCCTTGTTGGAAAAGGAAGGGGGAAGGGAGAAAGAGGAAAGGGGGGCACCGCCCCCCTTCCTTGTCCTATTCGGACTAGGGGGGAGGGGGCGCGCGGCCTGCCCTGGCCGGCCCTCCTCTTCTCCCTTACGGCCCATGTAGGTCCAATAACCCCCGGGGGGTTCCGGTAACCCCTCGGTACTCCGGTAAAATCCTGATTTCACCCGGAACATTTCCGATATCAAAATATAGGCTTCCAATATATCAATCTTTATGTCTCGACCATTTCGAGACTCCTCATCATGTCCATGCTAACATCCGGGTCTCCGAACAACCTTTGGTACATCAAAACACAAAAACCCTAATTACGATCGTCACCGAACTTTAAGCGTGCGGACCCTACGGGTTCGAGAACTATGTAGACATGATCGAGACACGTCTCCGGTCAATAACCAATAGCGGAACCTGGATGCTCATATTGGCTCCTACATATTCTATGAAGATCTTTATCGGTTAGACCGCATAACAACATACGTTGTTCCCTTTGTCATCGGTATGTTACTTGCCCGAGATTCGATCGTCGGTATCTTAATACCTAGTTCAATCTCGTCACCGGAAAGTCTCTTTACTCGTTCCGTAATACATCATCCCGCAACTAACTTATTAGTTGCAATGCTTTCAAGGCTTGAGTGATGTGCATTGCCGAGGGGGCCCAGAGATACCTCTCCGACAATCGGAGTGACAAATCCTAATCTCAAAATACACCAACCCAACAAGTACCTTCGGAGACACCTGTAGAGCACCTTTATAATCACCCAGTTATGTTGTGACATTTGGTAGCACACAAAGTGTTCCTCCGGTAAACGGGAGTTGCATAATCTCATAGTCATAGGAACATGTATAAGTTATGAAGAAAGCAATAGCAACAAACTAAATGATCAAGTGCTAAGCTAACGGAATGGGTCAAGTCAATCACATCATTCTCCTAATGATGTGATCCCGTTAATCAAATGACAACTCATGTCTATGGTTAGGAAACATAACCATCTTCGATCAACGAGCTAGTCAAGTAGAGGCATACTAGTGACACTCTGTTTGTCTATGTATTCACACATGTATTATGTTTTCGGTTAATACAATTCTAGCATGAATAATAAACATTTATCATGATATAAGGAAATAAATAATAACTTTATTGTTGCCTCTAGGGCATATTTCCTTCAGAAGCCATTGTCATCACCAACGATCCTCTCATCGAGTGGGGGCAATCTCCATCAACATCTTCACCAGCACTATCTCCTCTCAAACCCTAGTTCATCTCCGGTATCCGATCTTCAAGATCTCAGATTGGTACCTGTGGGTTGCTAGTAGTGTTGATTACTCCTTGTAGTTGATGCTAGTTGGTTTATTTGGTGGAATATTATATGTTCAGATCCTTAATGATATTCAATACCCCTCTGATCTTGAACATGAGGATGGTTTACGAGTATTTATGTTTGTTCCCGAGGACATGGGAGAAGTCTTGTTATAAGTAATCATGTGAATTTGGTATTTGTTCGATATTTTGGTGAGATGTATGTTGTGTTAACTCTAGTGGTGTTATGTGAACGTAAACTACATGACACTTCACCATAATTTGGGCCTAGGGGAAGGCATTGGGAAGTAATAAGTAGATGATGGGTTGCTAGAGTGAGAGAAGCATAAACCCTATTTTATGTGTTGCTTCACATGGGGCTGATTTGGATCCACATGTTTCATGCTATGGTTAGATTTATCTTAATTCTCCTTTCGTAGTTGCGGATGCTTGCGAGAGGGGTTAATCATAAGTGGGAGGCTTGTCCAAGTAAGTACAGCACCCAAGCATTGGTCCACCCACATACCAAATTATCACAGTAACGAACATGAACAATAAGAGCATGATGAAAACTAACTTAACAATAATTTCCATGTGTCCTCGGGAGCGCTTTTGTTTAGATAAGAGTTTGTACAGGATTATCCTTTGCTACAAAAAGAATTGGGCCACCTTGCTACTCCCGTGTTACACTTGTTACTTGTTACCCGTTACGAATTATCTTATCACAAAACTATCTGTTACTGATAATTTCAGTGCTTCTGGAAAATACCTTGCTGAAAACCGCAGGTCGTTTCCTTCTGCTCCTCGTCGGGTTCGACACTCTTACTTATAGTAAGGACTACAATAGATACCCTATACTTGTGGGTCATCAAGACTCTTTTCTAGTGCCATTGCTGGAGAGTGAAGCGCCTCTGGTGAGTGGAATTTGGTAAGGAAACATTTATATTATGTGTTGAAATTTACTGTCACTTGTGACTATGGAAAATAATCCTTTGAGGGGTTTGTTCGGGGTATCTTCACCTCGACTGGAAGAGCAAAGAGTTGCCCCTCAACCTACTGCACCTATTGAAAATATTTATTATGAAATTCCCGTGGGTATGATAGAGAAACTTCTAGCTAATCCTTATGCAGGAGATGGAACATTACATCCTAATATGCATCTAATCTATGTGGATGCAGTTTGTGGATTATTTAAGCTTGCAGGTTTGCTCGAGATGATGTCAGGAAGAAGGTATTCCCTCTATCTTTGAAGGGAAATGCATTGACACGGTATGGGTTATGTGATGATATTGGAGCTTGGAACTATAACCAATTGAAATGGGAATTTCAATAGATGTTTGATCCTATGCATCTAGTTCATCGTGATCAGAATTATATATATAGTGTTTGGCCTCATGAAGGAGAAAGTATCGCTCAAGCTTGGGGGAGGCTTAAGTCAATGTTATATGATATAGGGTGGAACCCTAGCTGGCCGATCTTTCATGAAAGGAGTGGATCCCGCAAAGAACATGAAGAACACGAGGGGAAACACGAGAGGATCACTCAAACCAACAAGAACGATCACACATATGCTAGATCCAAGTACACATAGAGATCACATAATCCAAAGTCAACAAGGGACGATACAAGCGGTAACCGGTTCTTCTCCGTGACGAGGTCTTGATGGGGGTTGATACGTCTCCAACGTATCTATAATTTTTGATTGCTCGATGCTATATTATCTACTGTTTTGGACATTATTGGGCTTTATTATCCACTTTTATAATATTTTTGGGACTAACCTATTAACCGGAGGCCCAGCCCAGAATTGCTGTTTTTGCCTGTTTTAGGGTTTCGAAGAAAAGGAATATCAAACGGAGTCCAAACGGACTGAAACCTTCGGGAACGTGATTTTCTCACCGAATACAACTTAGGAGACTTGGACCCTACGTCAAGCCAATTACCAGGAGGCCACGAGGTAGGGGGCGCGCCTGCCCCCCCCCCCCCAGGCGCGCCCTCCACCCTTGTGGCCCCCTGTTGCTCCACTGACGTACTTCTTCCTCCTATATATATCAACGTACCCCCAAACGATCAGATACGGAGCCAAAAACCTAATTCCACCGCCGCAACTTTCTGTATCCACGAGATCCCATCTTGGGGCCTGTTCCGGAGCTCCGTCGGAGGGGGCATCGATCACGGAGGGCTTCTACATCATCATCCAAGCCCTTCCGATGAAGTGTGAATAGTTTACTTTAGACCTACGGGTCCATAGTTGTACCTAGATGGATTCTTCTCTCTTTTTGGATCTCAATACAATGTTCTCCCCCTCACTCATGGAGATCTATTCGATGTAAACTTATTTTTGCGGTGTGTTTGTTGAGACCGATGAATTGTGGGTTTATGATCCAGTCTATCTATGAATAATATTTGAATCTTCTCTGAATTCTTTTATGTATGATTGGTTATCTTTGCAAGTCTCTTCGAATTATCAGTTTGGTTTGGCCTACTAGATTGGTTTTTCTTTCCATGGGAGAAGTGCTTAGCTTTGGGTTCAATATTGCGGTGTCATTTCCCAGTGACAGAAGGGACAGCAAGGCACGTATTGTATCTTTGCCATCGAGGATAACAAGATGCAGTTTTTATCATATTGCACGAAACTATCCCTCTACATCATGTTATCTTGCTTAAGGCGTTACTCTGTTTTTAACTTAATACTCTAGATGCATGCTGGATAGCGGTCGATGAGTGGAGTAATAGTAGTAGATGCAGGCAGGAGTCGGTCTACTTTTCTCGGACGTGATGCCTATATACATGATCATACCTAGATATTCTCATAACTATGCTCAATTCTTTCAATTGCTCAACAGTAATTTGTTCACCCACCATAGAATACTTATGCTCTCGAGAGAAGCCACTAGTGAAACATATGGCCCCTGGGTCTCTTTCTCATCATATCAATATTCATCACTTTATTATTGCTTTGCTTTTTTACTTTGCCTTTTACTTTTCACTTTGCATCTCTATACCAAAAATACCAAAAATATTATTTATCATCTCTATCAGATCTCACTTTCGTAAGTGACCGTGAAGAGATTGACAACCCCTAAGTGCGTTGGTTGCGTTGAGCTATTGTTTTTGTGTAGGTACGAGGGACTCGTGCGTAGCCTCCTACTGGATTGATACCTTGGTTCTTAAAAACTGAGGGAAATACTTACGCTACTTTGCTGCATCATCCTCTCCTCTTCGGGGAAATCCAACGCAGTGCTCAAGAGGTAGCAAGAAGAATTTCTGGCGCCGTTGCCAGGGAGGTTTGCGCAAGTCAAGATTTGACTCCCGACAACGAGCCATTTCTGGCGCCGTTGCCGGGGAGTCTGCGCAAAAGTCAACATACCAAGTACCCATCACAATCCCTATCTCCCGCATTACATTATTTGCCCTTTGCCTCTCATTTTCCTCTCCCCCACTTCACCCTTGCCATTTTATTCGCCCTCTCTCTCACTATCCTCCCTCTCTATTTGCCTTTTTTGCCCGTTTTCTTTTTGTTTGCTTGTGTGTTAGTTTGTTTGCTTGTCATCATGGCTAGTCTCATATCTTCTCCGTTGTCTCCCGAGAATGAAGTTCTAAATTTTAAACAAAGGGAGGGAGAAAATCTAAAAGATGCTTGGTATAGAATTTGCAATGCTCAAAATAGATCTACCAGGAAGCAATCTACTTCAGTTCTTCTCCGCAATTTTTATGTAGGTGCTAGTCCTTGGTATAGATATATCCTTGATACCATTACCGGAGGGAATTTCTTGGGTAGCCATACTTTTGATTCTTATAATGCTATGTTAGATTTATTTGGCTCACCACCTCTTTTGGTTAATGGAACTATGTTAACTTTGGAGCATGTTATGCAAAGACTTGAAATTATTGAAAATAAAGTTGCTACCATTGAATTAATTGAAAATCTAGATAAAAAGATCCACAATCAAATTACCCAATATGGATCTAGGGTAGGAACGACTTTGAAAAATATTAAGGAAAAGGAACCCATAGAGAATGAGAAAATAAATCTAGATTCCACTAGAATCGATAAACTTGAGGGTATCATTACAAACTTGGGAACTGCTTTTCCTTCTGTAAAGAATACTCCATGTCCTCCTACTAAAATTTCCAAGCTTGTGTATGTTCCTAAAAATAAGGGTGAATCATCTAGTAAGGAAACTGCGGATCTTAAATCTATAAGTATTCATCCCCATCTTTTTATTATCATTAAGGAACCAATTGCTAAAAATGAATTTTTTGATCTTGTGCCTAAGAGTTTCATAATCACTAGAAAGAAAGAAATTCCTGAGGGAGATAGAAGCCTCATTGAAGAATTGCCTACCAAAGATGGCAATACCTACATCTACCCTTGCTTGTTATGCCTAGCTAGGGGCGTTAAACGATAGCGCTTGTTGGGAGGCAACCCAATTTTATTTTTATTCCTTGCTTTTTTCTCCTGCTTAGTAATATATAAATTATTTAGCCTCTGTTTTGGTTGTGTTTTTTGTGTTTAATTAGTGTTTGTGCCAAGTAGAACCGTTGGGAAGACTTGGGGAAAGTCTTGTTGAACTTGCTGTAAAAAACAGAAACTTTATGGCTCACGAGAACTGCTGTAATTTTTATTAGGAGAGTGATATTTAGTTAATTCTTTTTGAAGATGATTAATAGATAAATTACTCACGTCCAGAAATTTATTTTAGAATTTTTGGGGTTCCAGATCTTGCGCTAGCTACAGATTACTACAGACTCTTATGTTTTTGACAGATTCTGTTTTTCGTGTGTTGTTTGCTTATTTTGATGAATCTATGGCTAATAAAATAGTTTATGAACCATAGAGAAGTTGGAATACAGTAGGTATAACACCCATATAAATAAAGAATGAGTTAATTACAGTACCTTGAAGTGGTCTTTTGTTTTCTTTCGCAAACGGAGCTCACGAGATTTTCTACTTTAAGTTTTGTGTTGTGAAGTTTTCAAGTTTTGGGTAAAGATTTGATGGATTATGGAACAAGGAGTGGCAAGAGCCTAAGCTTGGGGATGCCCATGGCACCCCCAATATAATCTAAGGACACCTAAAAGCCAAAGCTTGGGGATGCCCTGGAAGGCATCCCCTCTTTCGTCTACATCTATTGGTAACTTCACTTGGAGCTATATTTTTATTCACCACATGATATGTGTTTTGCTTGGAGCGTCTTTTATGATTTGAGTCTTTGCATGTTAGTCTACCACAATCATCCTTGTTGTACACACCTTTTGAGAGAGCCATACATAATTTGGAATTTGATAGAATACTCTATGTGCTTCACTTATATCTTTTGAGTTATATAATTTTTCTCTAGTGTTTCACTTATATCTTTTAGAGCACGGTGGTGGATTTGTTTTACAGAAACTATCGATCTCTCATGCTTCACTTAGATTATTTTGAGAGTCTTAATAGCATGGTAATTTTCTTAATAATAATATTCTTGGTATTCAAGATTTGTAAAACTTTCTTTTGAGTGTGTTGAATACTAAGAAAAAAATTGATGCTTGATAATTGTTTTGAGATATGAGGATGGTGATATTAGAGTCATGCTAGTTGAGTAGTTGTGAATTTGAGAAATGCTTGTGTTAAAGTTTGTGATTCCCGTAGCATGCACGTATGGTGAACCGTTATGTGATGAAGTCGGAGCATGATTTATTTATTGATTGTCTTCCTTATGAGTGGCGGTCGGGGACGAGCGATGGTCTTTTCCTACCAATCTATCCCCCGAGGAGCATGCACGTACTACTTTGCTTTGATAACTTCTAGATTTTTGCAATAAGTATATGAGTTCTTTATGACTAATGTTGAGTCCATGGATTATACACACTTTCCTTCCTTCCACCATTGCTAGCCTCTCTAATACCATGCACTTTTCGTCGGTATCATACACCCACCAAATACCTTCCTCAAAACAGCCACCCGAGATATCATGTCATTTCCATAGCCATCCCGAGATATATTTCCATGCAACTTTCCACCGTTCCGTTCATTATGACACGCTCCATCATTGTCATATTGCTAGCATGATCATGTAGTTGACATCGTATTTGTGGAAAATCCACCGTTCATAATTCTTTTATACATGTCACTCTTGATTCATTGCATATCCCGGTACACCGCCGGAGGCATTCATATAGAGTCATATTTTGTTCTAAGTATTGAGTTGTAATTGTTGAGTTGTAAGAAAAATAAAAAGTGTGATGATCATCATTTTTAGAGCATTGTCCCAAGTGAGGAAAGGATGATGGAGACTACGATTCCCCCACAAGTCGGGATGAGACTCCGGACGAAAAAAAGGCCATAAAAAAGAGAAGGCCCAAAAAATGAGAGAAAAAGAGAGAAGGGACAATGTTACTATCCTTTTACCACACTTGTGCTTCAAAGTAGCACCATGATCTTCATGATAGAGAGTCTCTCATGTTGTCACTTTCATATACTAGTGGGAATTTTTCATTATAGAACATGGCTTGTATATTCCAATGATGGGCTTCCTCAAAATGCCCTAGGTCTTCGTGAGAAAGCGAGTTGGATGCACATCCACTTAGTTTCTTTTGTTGAGCTTTCATATACTTATAGCTCTAGTGCATCCGTTGCATGGCAATCCCTACTCATTCACATTGATATCTATTGATGGGCATCTCCATAGCTCGTTGATACACCTAGTTGATGTGAGACTATCTTCCCCTCTTTTTGTCTTCTCCACAACCACCATTCTATTCCGCATATAGTGCTATATCCATGGCTCACGCTCATGTATTGCGTGAAGATCGAAGAAGTTTTGAAAATGTCAAAAGTACGAAACAATTGCTTGGCTTGTCATCAGGGTTGTGCATGATTTAAATACTTTGTGTGGTGAAGATAGAGCATAGCCAGACTATATGATTTTGTAGGGATAGCTTGCTTTGGCCATGCTATTTTGAGAAGACATAATTGCTTTGTTAGTATGCTTGAAGTATTATTATTTTTATGTCAACATGAACTTTTGTCTTGAATCTTTTGAATCTGAATATTCATACCACAATTAAGAAGATTTACATTAAAATTATGCCAAGTAGCACTCCGCATCAAAAATTCTGTTTTTATCATTTATCTACTCGAGGACGAGAAGGAATTAAGCTTGGGGATGCTTGATATGTCTCCAACGTATCTATAATTTTTGATTGCTCCATGCTATATTATCTACTGTTTTGGACATTATTGGGCTTTATTATCCACTTTTATATTATTTTTGGGACTAACCTATTAACCGGAGGCCGAGCCCAGAATTGTTGTTTTTTGCTTGTTTTAGGGTTTCGAAGAAAAGGAATATCAAACGGAGTCCAAACGGAATGAAACCTTCGGGAACGTGATTTTCTCACAGAATACAACTCAGGAGACTTGGGCCCTACGTCAAGCCAATTAACAGGAGGCCACGATGTAGGGGGCGCGCCTGCCCCCCCCCCCCCAGGCGCGCCTTCCTCCCTTGTGGGCCCCCTATTGCTCCACCGACATACTTGTTCCTCCTATATATATCCACGTACCACCAAACGATCAGATATAGAGCCAAAAACCTAATTCCACCGCCGCAACTTTCTGTATCCATGAGATCCCATCTTGGGGCCTGTTCCAAAGCTCCGCCGGAGGGGACATCGATCATGGAGGGCTTCTACATCATCATCCAAGCCCTTTTGATGAAGTGTGAGTAGTTTACTTCAGACCTACAGGTCCATAGTTAGTAGCTAGATGACTTCTTCTCTCTTTTCAGATCTCAATACAATGTTCTCCCCCTCTCTCGTGCAGATCTATTCGATGTAATTTTCTTTTTGCGGTGTGTTTGTTGAGATCAATAAATTGTGGGTTTATGATCCAGTCTATCTATGAATAATATTTGAGTCTTCTCTGAATTCTTTTATGTATGATTGGTTATCTTTGCAAGTCTCTTCGAATTATCAGTTTGGTTTGGCCCACTAGATTGGTTTTTCTTGTGGTGTCCTTTCCCAGTGACAGAAGGGGCAGCAAGGCACGTATTGTATCGTTGCCCTCGAGGATAACAAGATGGGGTTTTTATCATATTGCATGAAACTATCCCTCTACATCATGTCATCTTGCTTAAGGCGTTACTCTATTTTTAACTTAATACTCTAGATTCATGCTGGATAGCGGTCCGTGAGTGGAGTAATAGTAGTAGATGCAGGCAGGAGTCGGTCTACTTGTCTCGGACGTGATGCCTATATACATGATCATACCTAGATATTCTCATAACTATGCTCAATTCTGTCAATTGCTCAACGGTAATTTGTTCACCCACCATAGAATACTTATGCTCTTGAGAGAAGCCACTAGTGAAACCTCTGGCCCCTGGGTCTCTTTCTCATCATATCAATCTTCATCACTTTATTATTGCTTTGCTTTTTTACTTTGCCTTTTACTTTTCACTTTGCATCTCTATACCAAAAATACCAAAAATATTATTTATCATCTCTATCAGATCTCACTTTCGTAAGTGACCGTGAAGGGATTGACAACCCCTAAGTGTGTTGGTTGCATTGAGCTATTGTTTTTGTGTAGGTACGAGGGACTCGTGCGTAGCCTCCTACTGGATTGATACCTTCGTTCTCAAAAACTGAGGGAAATACTTACGCTACTTTGCTGCATCATCCTCTCATCTTTGGGAAAATCCAACGCAGTGCTCAAGAGGTAGCAGGGGTCTTCTCCGTGAAGGAGGTCTTGAATCCAACGTGGATCTTCTTCGAAGAGGGGCCGTGGTCTCTTTCAAGGAGTAGATACGTATGGATGAGCAAAGCTCTATCTCTAAATGAGCTAAACCAATGCTAACCCTAGAAAGATGGAGGAGCAGGAGTATATATAGTCTAGGTGGGCGAAGGGGTACACGGGCCTCGGGCCCTTACACTATACGCAGACAAGGGAGACCGGATGTCCGAGCGTCGGGCCGGATGTCCGGGATTTCACGAGCGGCCGGATGTCTGGGCTGGGGAGGCCGGATGTCCGGGCAATTGGTGTTGGCCTTGAAGCTCTCTGGATGGAGGGTGCCGGATTTCCGGGCTTCGGGCCAGATGTCCAGGTTGGGCCGGATGTCCAGGGTCTGTAGGTACTTGGCGGTGGCTGCTCTAGGGGGCGGATGTCCGGGGCCATGGCCGGATTGTGATAGCCTGGCTTATTAGGGATGATAGACTACTCATATAAATAAGGAATTCCTTCTTTTCCGGGATCCCATTCGGACAGAACTCCGAAGTTAAGCGTGCTCAGCTTGGAGTAGTGTCAGGATGGGTGACCGACCGGGAAGTTGCTCCTGGGTGCGCACGAGTGAGGACAAAGTGCACATAAAAGACTAGTATTGATCTGTGGGGCCAGTCTAGATCCCGCCAAGAGTAACGACCACCGGCGGGTGTGTCCGGGGCGTTACAAGTTGGTATCAGAGCCGACCCTCACGGTTACACGGATGGTTGCGGACAGGTGCGTGGTCATGTTGTTCACGACGTTTCTGACCCGTCGTGGCACCCGACATGGCACATGTACCGGACTGGAAGCACAGACGTTTGTGCCAAGAGGGAACGTTCCTGTGGCCCGACATGGACGTCGGTTCCTCTGAGTGGGGGTGTATGTGATAGTCTGGCTTATTAGGGATGATAGACTACTCATATAAATAAGGAATTCCTTCTTTTTCGGGAGCCCATTCGGACAGAACTCCGAAGTTAAGCGTGCTCAGCTTGGAGTAGTGTCAGGATGGGTGACTGACCGGGAAGTTGCTCCCGGGTGCACACGAGTGAGGACAAAATGCGCAGAAAATACTAGTATTGGGGCCAGTCTAGATCCCGCCAAGAGTAACGACCACCGGCGGGTGTGTCCGGGGCGTTACACGGATGTCCGGGGCCTGGAAGCTGTTCTTGACTTCTTCCGTTGGTTCACTTCCTCCGTGAACTTGGGGACTTGTCCGTCTTCATGTGCATCTTCGGGAGGGTCCTCTTGGTACCTAATCATGCACAACATCTCAGACTTAGGTAGTAGACATGTCTCGAGTGGATCATATGTGATATCACTAAGGAAGGAAGTCACCTCGGTCTCGAGAGCTTTAGCTCATGTCATAGGTCCTCTTGGCACTTCGTGAGACGATGGTAGGTCCATGGGGATGACCATAGGATCCTCCGCATCTTCTCCCCTTCCTTGGGAAAGATACGACCTCAGATCGAAATCTTCATCACCATGGTGGGGAGAGAGATCTTTGATGTTGAAGATGTCGCTCACGGAGTACTTGTCGCGTGGAATGTCGATCTTGTAGGCGTTGTTGTTGTAGCATTCAAGCACCTTTAATGGTACATCCGCTCGTGGTCGAAGTTTTGACTTGTGTTCGTGGGGGAAGCGGTCCTTGCGAAGCTCTAGCCACACAAGATCTCCAATGTTGAACACCATGGAGTGCTTGTTGTGGTTGAGCTTGGTCGCGAGTCGTTGTACTTGGCACTCCATGGTGTGCCTTGTATCTTCGTGCATCTTGTTGAGATAGTTGACTCGGGCACTCACGTCCATGTTTGTGCGCTCTTGATGTGGTAGAGGGAGAATGTCCAATGGGGACAACGGGTTGAAACCGTAGACGACCTCGAAGGGAGACTTGCCGGTAGTCGAGTGTCTTGCTCGGTTGTAGGCGTATTCGGCAATAGGTAGACACTCCTCCCACTCCTTGATGTTCTTCTTGATTAGCACATGAAGTAGAGCGGAGAGTGTGTGGTTGGTCACCTCCGTTTGGCCGTCAGTTTGTGGATGGTAAGCCGTGGAGAAGATTAGCTTGATTCCGAGCATGGCACATAAGGTTTTCCAAAAGTAGCTTAGGACTTGACGTCGCGGTCCGAGACTATCGTCTTTGGTACTCCATGGAGGTGCAATATTTCCCTACAAAAGAGATTGGCAACATGTGAAACATCGTCTATCTTGGCGCAGGGAATGAAATGAGCCATCTTAGAGAATCGGTCCACAACAACAAATACCGAATCCTTTCCATTTCTAGTTCTAGGAAAACCATGCACAAAATCCATGCTAATATCTTCCCATGGTTGATACAGAATTGGAAGAGGCATATAGAGACCATGGGATTGAGCTTTAGACTTAGCCTTGCGACATGTAGAGGATCAGTTGGTGAAGCGGTTGACGTCGCGGAACATCTTGGGTGTAGCGACCCGACTCGGTAAGAGTCGAAGTCTCTGTGCTTACCGTGCTAGTCCCTGGATCGACTTGCTAGCACACACAGTACTCGATGAAATATCATAAATAACACACATCTCTTTATTACATCGATAGTCCAGGAGTAATACATTTATTACAAAATAGGGCATAGAGCCAATAAGCAAATACTGCGGAAGCAAAGAAGTAAATGAGTCCAACTCCACGAGCAAGGTTGAGTGTAGAACATCGACCTATCGCGCCTTAATCCTCGTCGGATATATCTGCAACATGATAAGTTGCAGCCAAAAGGGTCAGTACATTGAATGTACTAGCAAGTCACACCATAGTGTAATGAACCTACTTTTACATGCAGTTTGGCTGGTGGAAAGCTCTAAGTTTAGTTTTTTTTGCATAAAGCTAGTTTTTCCCTATTAGAAAAGATTGTTATTCTACTACTACACATTTGCATAGGATAAGTTGGCAAATCCAACTCCATCCGTCCCCAAGTTTCATTTAAAACCCAACTGTTTAATTAAAGGTGAGGAGATCTCTCGGCATTTCCACTACTAGATGCTCAAGTTGTCCGTAACCGGGGACACGGCTAATCGATTAGGTTGAAAACTCTGCAGAGGTTGTGCACTTTTCCCCACAAGACTCGACCACCTCCATGATCGGAAGATCGAGACATAGCCTTTCGAAAATGTTCCCCCTTAACCCATGGATAGGCCGGTACACCTACATCATTCTTCATCTGCTAGCCCATCCCGGAAGGGGTCACACTAACTACTCAACTAAGCCAGAGCCCATATTGGCCTGTGGCTGCACACGTAAGCTTCTAGACATGGGAATACGATTGATCTCTTTGAGCCTGAGCGGACGGTCCACTAGTGGTGCACCACCATGGATTTCCCATGCGTGCCCCACTGTACTTCGCCACCATTCCCACAAGTTTTCGCCCAGGTAGTTCATTAATTAACTTAGGTCCTATTTACTACATTGTCACTCAAACTTTACAATGATCCTTCCCAATCAACGTCTACTTAGCATAGCAACATAAAATAAAACGATGGTGACAAAGTTATATGGTTTAGACCTACCTCAACGAACTACTGGGTGAAAAGCAAAGTCATGCGGCACCAGTTTCCTACCATGCAGTCCTACCGCAAAGAACTAAGTGCATAATAAAAAAACATAGGTAATGAAACATGATCAAGATGCAACTTGCCTTGGTACTGCTGGTTGAATTCTAAAGACTGACAATATTCTGCTTCGCACTCTGGGCAATCTATCGCAAAGAAGATAAACAAACATAAGCAACATTCCAGAGACCAAAAGAACATGCATAGAAAAGAGTCTCGGAAAAACCAAATGAACATACAACACACTAAGCTACTACAGAAATACTCTAAGTGCAAAACAACATAGGCCTATGGTTCAAAGAGTGATGTGAAATATAGTGCATACTATGCATACTAGTAAAAATATTAAAGGGCAGAATCTAGCGTGTGACAATTATTGTGACAAAGGTCCAGGTGATAGGGCTTTGCTACGGTAACAACATGCAAAAGGAATCAACTTAATCAGAGCTACGGTTTGGGAGATATGGCTATTTGAAGTTTGAATTCGAATCTGAATAAATTCAAATTTGAATCTAACAAAAGTTTGCAAAAACTATGCTACTGGATAGATCTAAACAACACGAAGAATTTTCCGTTTGTTTCATCGAGTTTGGATCTACGGTTAAAAAGTTATGGCTAATCTAAGATCAGGGACTAATCTGCTATTTACACGGACTAAATGGTGAAGAAAACTACTGCAGACAGGCCCCTGGCCAAGTGGCGGCTCCTGGCTGGCCGAGCAGCGTCCGCTGCAGAGACTATACGGTGAACGACTGCCAAATAAGAAAAAAACAACGGCGGTGGCTAAATAAAGAAAACTGACGCTCGGTTTAAATAAACCGCACGGTCTAAGGGAACCGCGGTTAACCGCGTACCTCTTTGCGAAAATAAAAAACCAGACCTAATCTAATCTAGGCCGTGGATCTTCGATCTAACGAACGAGGGGAGGTGCGGCGGCTAGCAGCTGCTGGCGACGTCGGCGACGAGCAGAGGACGGCGGTGCGCCGTTGATGACGGAGGGGGCGGCGGCTGTGGTGGTCCTCGTCGACGAGGAAGAAGACGGGGAGGTGCGGCGCGTCGAGGGCGTCCGGAGGGTGGCGTCGGGGTGCGTCGGTAGCGTCCGAACGGGGCAGGGTGAAGGCGGCGGCCTTCGGTGCTCCGGCGGCTCCGGCGTCGACGGTGCGGCGTCTCCGACGGGATCTAGGGGCAAAAATAGGATACGCCTTGGCGGGCTAAGAAGTTTTATAGAAAAAGGAAGGGTCGGAGAGGTCTACGGGCGACGAACTGCTCCGGCGAGGTGCGCGGCTCCGGCGAGATACGAACGGGAAGCGCGGCGGCTGTGAGTGGCGTGGGGAGAAGCGGGACGGCGAGGTCGACAGAGGGGAGCTCGGGGCATTTATAGGCGAGGGGAGGGCGTGCGGCTGTCGCGGATATGCATTAACCGCGAGGGCCTCGCCCGGCAGTTGCGGGAGCACGGCGGCGAGCTTACCCGAGCGGGGAAAGCGGGAGGTTGGGGGAGATGAGGTAGCGCGGGGCCCACCAGTCAGTGGCGGCGGCGTTAGCGAGCGAGGGGGGCTGCGGGCGGTCGACCGGTGCGGGGGCTTTCGGGCGTGCGGGCGGCCTTGGGCCGAAATGGCCGGCTGGGCCGGTCGGGCGCTCTTGGGCCGAACCTGGTTTCGGTCCAGGCTGCGTGCATGTTTTTTTAACTGGAGACTAAAGTGCTCATAACTAATTCAAAAGAATTTCTAAAAACACCAAATAAATTTCTAAATTAACTACGTAATATTTAGAGCCTAATGAACATTAACTTAAGCACAGAACATTTTGAAAATAATTTTCCTAATGCAACTAATGCACTTTTTGCAAATAAAATAAATACCAAACAACTCCAAAACTTAAAGTAATATCCAAAATAAAATTTCCCACTCTTTTTATATTTTGAGGAAGTCATCTTATCCCCTCTCATTTGTTTTTCTCGGGTGGAAAACTATTATTTGAATATTTCAAAAACTCCAAAATGCAAAGAAATATGATATGCATTGAATGATTCTATTAACATCCAAATTTGTAAAAATTGGGATGTTACAAACCTACCTCCCTTAAGATGAATCTCGTCCTCGAGATTCGGGTTGGCCAACAAAAAGCTATGGATGGTCCTGCCCAAGATCTTCCTCTCGTTCCCAAGTGGCTTCCTCCTCGGTATGGTGACTCCACTGAACTTTGCAAAACTTGATGATCTTGGTACGAGTGATTCTCTCTGCAGTCTCAAGAAACTTAATAGGCTTCTCCTCATAAGTCAGATCATTCTCCAACTGAATTGCCTCGAGTGGCACTGTATCTCTCAAAGGAATGTTCGCCATCTCAGCATGACACTTCTTCAGCTGGGAAACATGAAACACATTATGAACTCCCGACAAAGCCTCTGGCAATTCCAACCGGTATGCAACCTCTCCTCTACGTTCCAGAACTTTGTATGGTCCCACAAATCGTGGTGCTAACTTCCCTTTGACTCCAAATCTTTTAATACCTTGAAGTGGAGACACTCGAAGATATGCTCTATCTCCCACTTCATAGATCACTTCCTTGCGTTTAGCATCGGCATAACTTTTCTGCCTTGACTGGGCTATCTTAAGTCTGTCACAAATCAATTTGACCTTCTCCTCAGAATCCCTGATCAAGTCAGGTCCCAACAACTTGCGATCTCCAACTCCATCCCACATCAAAGGTGTCCTGCATTTCCTTCCATACAATGCCTCGAAAGGGGCCGTCTGTGTAACACCCCGGATATAACTTTCCCAATTTGTACTCCAACTCTTGCCATTTCCGGCGTTAAGTTATATTTATTTCCTCGGGTTCGGGTTTTTGTCTCTGTGTGTTGTTATCGTTGTCATGCATCTCATATCATGTCATCATGTGCATTGCATTTGCATACGTGTTCGTCTCATGCATTCGAGCATTTTCCCCGTTGTCCATTTTGCATTCCGGCACTTCGTTCTCCTCCGGTGGCCATTTCTAGCTTTCTTTCGTGTGTGGGGACTAAACATTTCCGGATTTGACCGAGACTTGCGAAGCGGCCTTGGTTTACTACCGGTAGACTGCCTGTCAAGTTTCGTACCATTTGGACTTCGTTTGATACTCCAACGGTTAACCGAGGGACCGAAAAGGCCTCGTGTGTGTTGCAGCCCAACACCCCTCTATTTTGGCCCAAAACCCACCTAACTCTGCTCCATCATCTAGAGCGTTCGATCATGATCGCGTGGCCGAAAACCGCACCTTATTTGGACTCTCCTAACTCCCTCTATGCCTATATATAGACCCCTTCCCCGAAATCCGGATCCCCCTCATCCAAACCCTAAAAATCATCTCTCTCCGCGCCGGACGTGTCCGTCCGCCGCCGGATACGCCGCGCCACCACCCGCGGCCACTGGCAGAGTGCCACGTGGCGCGCTGCCACCTCCTCCCGC
>NC_041392.1:366323415-366332319 GCF_002162155.2 Triticum dicoccoides
CGCCGCCTCACCCGGCCCACGCCCCGCCGCCGATGCCTCGCCCGACCGCCGGCCTCGCCCCCCCGCCTCCCGCCGTCAACGCCGGCTCCGGTGAGCTCCTTCCCCACCGGTCTACAGTGCTCGGGCCGCCTCGATTTCCGTGCGCGAGATCTAGATCCAAAAAAACCCTAGGTCAAATTCGTCTAAGTCCCGAAATTCTCAGTCCATATGCTCATGTTCACCGTTCCGTAACTTTGCATCCGTACCTCCGATTCATGCATATAGCATATCAAAATGTTCATCTCGGAGAGTACATCATTTCATTCCATTGCATCATTTTCATTTGAGTTTATCTTGATGCTCTAAATGCTGTTAGAAGAAGGCTACTTGAGATAATTGTCAGATCTGCTACTCCGTTTAGCTTTTTGTCATTTTTTGCTATGATTAATGTGTGCTTGCTATGCCCTGATGCTCTACATGAGTTTTGTTAAGGGTTTTGTCATCTTTCCAGAGGTGCAACCCATGTATTTTTGTGATGTGTGTGGTGACTAGTGCAAGCTTGCAAAGTGGTGCACTTGGTAAATCTGTTTTCAGAGACTTAGTATTTTCACTAAGTCCTGGAGTTGTTTATCTCATGATGCCATATGTTCATGTTGTTTCCTAGTGATCCGTGCCTCTTATGAGGATGATCAGTAAGGATGTTTTGCTAATCTTGTAGTTCTCTATCCATCCATGTCTTTTTTTGCAATTATGGAGCACCCTAGCTTGAGTCAATCGAGCTCTACTTTTGCTACTTTGTGAATCTGGGCAGATTGTCAACTTGTTTGCAATTTTGCCGGTGATGTTGTAGTTGATTCGTGCACGCTATGTTATTGTTCTTGCCATGTCTAGCTTGAATTTTGTGCCTTATTGATGGAGGTATGCTTGTCTTGCCATGACTTGCACCGTAGTGAGTGCATCCAGCTCGTAAACATGCCTACTTGAGTTATATTTCAGCATGTGTCAGTTTTCACTAAGTCTGAAAACTGATTATGTTTTTGCTATGTTCACATGCTTGCAATTGTATTTTCTGATCCCTTTTGGCTCAAGGTCACTAAGGGACTTTTGTTAAGCTCTTTGAGTAGCTCCATGCCATGTTTTACTTTGCCATGTTCAGGTCCTGTAGCATGTAGTTTTGTTGCTCCGAAGAGGGCTACCTGATCTGGAATTCCAGACAGGTGTTAATTTCACCAAGTCTGAGATCTGTTTGCCATTTGCATTTTTGCCATGCTTGTTTGTACCTGTTAATGGATGAATTGGCTGTAGCTCAGTGCTAGACTTTTGTTAAGCATCTTGTGTTCATCCCTGCCATGTATTTTTTTTGTCATGTTTGGGCGCTGTAGCATATTCATTTCATTGCATTTAGATGCTTACTTGCTGTAAATCGCAGACCGGTGTCATTTTTGAATCGCTTGCCATTTCCAAACCGTAACTCCGATTCCAGCGTTCTTTATATCGTTTTCAAGAGATTTCATCTCATCTTTCCAGTGGCACACTTGGAATTCCAAGTTGAGGCCAGGTTCTTGCATTTCCTGTCATATCTTGCATTTTGCATCCCGCATCGCATCCCGCATAGCACATCATCTTTGCATCATATTGTTTGAGCTTTGCACGTGGTTGATTGTCTCCTTGTTGCTTGTTTGTCTTGTTTGGGTAGAGCCGGGAGACGAGTTCGCTAATGAGGAGCCCGTTGAGTTTGCTTTCGAGGATCCAGTCAACTCTGACAACTGTGCAGGCAAGATGATCATACCCTCGAAATCACTACTTTCTTTGCTATGCTAGTTTGCTCGCTCTTTTGCTATGCCAATGCTACGATGCCTACCACTTGCTTTCAAGCCTCCCAAATTGCCATGTCAAACCTCTAACCCACCTTTGTCCTAGCAAACCGTTGATTGACTATGTTACGGCTTTGCTCAGCCCCTCTTATAGGTTGCTAGTTGCAGGTGAAGATTGAAGGCCGTTCCTTGTTGGAATATTTATTTTCTTGTTGGGATATCATTATATTATCTTGTTACCTTAATGCATCTATATACTTGGTAAAGGGTGGAAGGCTCGGCCTCTCGCCTAGTGTTTTGTTCCACTCTTGCCGCCCTAGTTTCCGTCATATCGGTGTTATGTTCCCGGATTTTGCGTTCCTTACGCGGTTGGGTTATAATGGGAACCCCTTGATATTTCGCCTTGATTAAAGCTTTTCCAGCAATGCCCAACCTTGGTTTTACCATTTGCCACCTAGCCTTTTCTTTCCCTTGGGTTCTGCAGACTCAAGGGTCATCTTCATTTTAACCCCCCGGGCCAGTGCTCCTCTGAGTGTTGGTCCACCTATCAGCTACCGGTGGCCACCAGGGGCAACTCTGGGATGGCCTACCCGTACCTAGGACAATCTGAGTGTGCCCTGAGAAAGAGATATGTGTAGCTCCTATCGGGATTTGTCGGCACATTCGGGCGGTGTTGCTGGTCTTGTTTTAACCTGTCGAAGTGTCTTGAATTACCGAGATACCGAGTCTGATCAGAACATCTTGGGAGGAGGTCTATTCCTTCGTTGACCGTGAGAGCTTGTCATGGGCTAAGTTGGACTCCCCTGCAGGGATTGAACTTTCGAGAGCCGTGCCCGCGGTTATGGGCAGATGGGAGTTTGTTAATGTCTGGTTGTAGATAACTTGAACCTTAATTAATTAAAATGAATCAACTGAGTGTGTTACCGTGATGGCCTCTTCTCGGCGGAGTCCGGGAAGTGATCACGGTATTGGAGTAATGTTTGCGCAGGTTGCTCGCTAGTTTCTCGCTCGCGCTTTGCCTCCTCTTCTCGCTCTCTTTTGCGAATAAGTTAGGCACCATACTTGCTAGTCGCTTGCTGCAGCTCCACTCATATTTTTTACCTTGCCTTACCTATAAGCTTAAATAGTCTTGATCGCGAGGGTGCGAGATTGTTGAGTCCCTGTGGCTCACAGATTACTATTACACCAGATGCAGGGCCTGATGTTTCTGCTCCAGGAGACGCATATGAGCTCAAGTGGGAGTTCGACGAAGACTCTCAACGTTACTATGTTTCCTTTCCCGATGATCAGTAGTGGTGCCCAGTTGGGGGTGATTGGGACCGTGTCGCATGTTGGGTTCTCTTTTATTTTGGCGCCGTAGTCGGGCCATGAGTGTTTGGATGATGTAATGTTATTAATGTACTTGGTTGATGTGGCGAGTGTAAGCCAACTATATTATCTCCCCTTTATTATTTATATTACATGGGATGTTGTGAAGATTGCCTAACTTGCGACCTATGCCTTCAATGCGATTATGTCTCTAAGTCGTGCCTCGACACGTGGGAGCTATAGTCGCATCGAGGGTGTTACAAGTTGGTATCAGAGCTGACCCTCGCAGTTACACGGATGTTTGCGGACAGGTGCGCGGTCATGTTGTTCATGATGTTTGTGACCCGTCATGGCACCCGACATGGCACATGTACCGGACTGGATGCACGGATGTATGTGCCAAGAGGGAACGTTCCTGTGGCCCGACAAGGACGTCGGTTCCTCTGAGTGGGGGTGTATATGATAGCCTGGCTTAATAGGGATGATAGACTACTCATATCAATAAGGAATTCCTTCTTTTCCGGAAGCCCATTCGGACAGAACTCCAAAGTTAAGCGTGCTCATCTTGGAGTAGTTTCAGGATGGGTGACCGACCGGGAAGTTGCTCCCGGGTGCGCACGAGTGAGGACAAAGTGCGCAGAAAAGACTAGTATTGATCTGTGGGGCCAGTCTAGATCCCGCCAAGAGTAACGACCACCGGCAGGTGTGTCCGGGGCGTTACAAGTTGGTATCAGAGCACTCCAAGGTCAACTTGATGAATGCAGCTCAGGCAGAGGACTCGTCAGATGTGATCATGGGTAACCTTCCTGATGAGGACATGACTACCTTGGATACGACCAAAAATATTGCATACATGCATATTTGTCAGGTGATTGCTAATGCAAACTATTCATAATCTATTTATGTTATCCAGAATAAAAATACTTCACACACTTTTGTGTTTTGTCTAATTGCAGGTGTATGAGACATTTGTACAATCCACATATTAAGATAAGGGAAAAGAAGAAGTTTAGGTTGTGTTCAAAAAGTCCTCTCACGTCAGTTTTGGGCCAAGAGAAGATAGAGTCCAAGTCTCTCACGTTCTGGATTCAGATTCAGACTGCACAGGCATACCTGACTCAAAACGCTAACAACTTTTTCATACGGACTCCGAATTGGGTGATTCTTTTTTTGTTGGAAACTAGATTTAGTGATCTTTCCAACCCAATTGGATTGACCTTCAAATTCTTCCGGAGTGTTGAGTTACGGACGAAACAATCTGACGTTGCAGCAGAATCCGAGTCAAACTACAAGCCCAAAGGTGTTGCATCACCTCCACTTGGGCCCATGAGCCTTGTACGACCTAGGGTTAGTTTTAGGCTGCCTTGGGACGTCCTCCCACCTCCTTGGCCGCCACCTCTTGCTCCTATATAAGTAGATCCATCTAGTAGCTTTTTCCTGGGGATTTGTTTAGTTAAAAGTTAGCCATTGCAACTTCGTGTACTTCGTTTGTGTCCAACGACCAGACCAAGACCGCTTCCGGATCCCCACCATTATCAATACTTCATATATATTTGCAATATTCATATTGCTTTATCATATTCTTGCTCGTTCTTCGATTGCTAGCAGGAATAGACCTTCGTGGTCAGGCTGACCGCGCTTCCAGCATCGTCAGTAACCTCAGGAGATTGGTTTAGCGATTGCTAAGGTGCAACGTCGTGCACGTTTGTAGTCGGATCGTCAAAGTCGTCTCCACCAAATTGATAGTTATTATCTCATTTAAAGATCGGGACCCTGGCCTCTATCACTTCCTGTTAATGATATTCCAGTTAAAGTTCTTTTTGACACTGGTGTATCGCATTGCTTCATCTCAAGACCGTTTACAAATAGGCATGAATTGGTTTCGCAAGTTTTGCCTAGTCCTTTAGCAGTTGTCTCTCCCGGTAAGCGCATGCAGGCTAACTCCATCGTTCTGGATGTTTCTATCACCTTGGGTGACTACAAGTTTCTGGCTTCTCCAACGGTTCTCGGTGACTCGGATATTGATCTTATTCTCGGAATGGATTGGCTTTCTAAGCACAAGGCACATCTTGATTGTGCTGCCAAGCAGATTCAATTGACTCATTCGTCTGAGGATGTGATTGTCTTTGCCGCTCGGGATAATACCATCCGTCTGTTTTCTCTCAATGAGAGGGGTGAACTGATGCTATTTCGCAAATTCCAGTCGTTTGCGAGTATCAAGACGTTTTTCCAGAAGAGCTTCCAGTAATGCCTCCGCACCGGCCAGTTGAATTCGTAATTGATCTTGATCCTGGTACGGAACCTGTGTGCAAACGTCCTTACAAGCTCGGACCTGAAGAGTTGAAGGAGCTGAAGAAGCAACTCGATATTCAAGAGAAAATGGGTCTCATCCGGCCTAGTTCTTCTCCGTGGGGTTGTGGTGTTCTTTTTGTGAAGAAGAAGGATGGAACGGACCGACTTTGTGTTGATTACCGTCCAGTGAACAAGAAGACCATCAAGAACAAATACCCACTTCCCAACATCAATGAGCTGTTCGAACAACTCAAAGGTGCCCAAGTATTCTCCAAGCTTGATCTTCGTATGGGTTATCATTAGATTCGAATCCGTGAGCAAGATATTCCCAAGACGTCTTTCAGAACAAGTTTTGGTTCATATGAATACACTGTCATGTCTTTTGGTCTCGCCAACGCTCCTCCGACGTTCTCTCGCATGATGAACTTCATCTTCAACACCTACACCAATGACTTCGTTTTGGTCTATCTCGACGACATTCTGGTTTTCTCCAAGAACAAGGAAGATCATGCCAAGAACTTGCGTTTGGTTCTCGATAAGCTCAGGGAACATCAGTTCTATGCCAAGTTCTCCAAGTGTGAATTTTGGCTCGATGAGGTTCTTTATCTTGGTCATATCATCTCTGCCAAGGGCATTGCCGTGAATCCTGAGAAGGTGTGGGAACCTCCTCAGAACGTGAAGCAACTCCGTAGCTTCCTCGGTCTCGCAAGCTATTGCTGAAGATTCGTTGAAAACTTTTCTAAGATCGCGAAGCCTCTCTCAAATCTTCTCCAGAAGCACGTCAAGTACGTTTGGTCTCCGGAGTGTGATATTGCTTTAAACACTTTGAAAGAGAAATTGATCACTGCTTCAGTTTTGACTCCGCCTGATGAATCCAAGCCGTACGAGGTCTTTTGTGATGCCTCTCTCCAAGGTCTTGGCGCGGTATTGATGCAAGAGAAGAAAGTTGTTGCTTATACATCTCGACAGTTGAAGCCTAATGAGAAGAACTACCCCACTCATGATCTCGAGTCGGCGGCAGTTGTGCATGCTCTTTTGACTTAGAGACATCTTCTATTGGGAAGAAAAGTGGACATTTTCACTGATCACAAGAGTCTCAAGTACATCTTCACTCAGCCTAATCTCAACCTCAGGCAAACTCGATGGGTCGAAATGATTCAAGAGTATAATCCGAGTATTGAGTATACTCCAGGCAAGGCCAATGTGATTGCTGAAGCTTTGAGCAGGAAAGCTTACTGCAACACTCTTATTCTCAAGCCTTATCAACCCGAGCTTTGTGAAGCTTTCCGCAAACTTAATCTGCAAGTTGTTCCTCAAGGATTCCTCGCCAACCTTCTAGTCTCTCCTACCTTGGAAGACCAGATTCGCCAAGCCCAGCTTCTTGATGCTATGGTGAAAAAGGTGAAGATTGGGATTGCCAAGAGTCAGTCCAAGTACAGGTGCTACCGCCTTGATGACAAGGACACTCTCTTCTTTGAGGATCGTATTGTTGTACCCAAAGGTGACCTCCGTAAAGTGATCATGAACGAGGCTCACAATTCTCTCCTCTCCATCCACCCTGGGAGCATGAAGATGTATCAGGACCTTAAGCAGGCTTATTGGTGGACTCGAATGAAGCGCGAGATCGCTCAATTCGTGAATGAATGTGATCTCTGCAGAAGAGTGAAGGCAGAACACCAAAGGCCAACTGGTCTCCTCCAACCTCTTGCCATTCCAGAATGGAAGTTTGACCACATTGAAATGGACTTCGTGACTGGTTTTCCAAAGTCCAAGCGTGGCAATGATGCTATATTCGTTGTCATCGAGAAACTCACCAAAGTGGCTCACTTTCTGCCTATCAAAGAGTCGATCACTGCAGCTCAATTGGCGGAACTCTATACCTCTCGAATTGTCTCTCTGCACGGTATTCATCAAGTGATCTCTTCAGACCGTGGCAGCATCTTTACCTCGAAGTTTTGGGATTCTTTTCAGAAGGCCATGGGCACGAACATCCGCTTTAGCACAGCTTTCCATCCTCAACCTAGCGGTCAAGACGAGCGTGTCAACCAGATTCTTGAAGATATGCTTAGGGCTTGTGTGATCTCTTTCGGCATGAAGTGGGAGGATTGTCTTCCTTATGCTGAATTCTCCTACAACAACAGTTTTCAAGCAAGTTTGGGCAAGGCCCCATTTGAAATTCTGTATGGTAGGAAGTGCCGTACCCCTCTCAACTGGTCTGAAACCGGTGAACGTCAGCTTTTGGGTATGACTTAATCACAGAGGCAGAAGAAATGTGCAAAGTCATTCGTGATAACCTCAAAGCAGCCCAATCCCGCCATAAGAGCTACTATGATAGTAAGCACCGCGATTTGGCTTTCGAGATCGGAGATCATGTTTACCTCCGTGTCTCTCCTATGAAAGATACTTGTTGCTTTGGTATCAAAGGGAGGCTTGCCCCCAGATACGTGGGACCTTTCAAGATTGTCAGCAAGAGAGGCGACCTCGCCTATCAACTCGAGCTTCCTTCAAACTTTGCAAATGTTCGTGACATGTTCCATGTCTCTTAGCTTCGAAAGTGCTTCAAGACTCCTGACCGCACCGTCAACTTCGAGGACATTGAGCTCCAAGAAGATCTCTCTTATCACGAGCACCCAGTTGCTATTCTTGAAGAGACTGAACGCAAGACTCGCAACAAGTCAATCAAATTTCTCAAAGTCAAGTGGTCACACCATTCCGACGTGAAGCTACCTGGGAACGCGAGGATCACCTTCATTCTGAGTACCCGACGTTCTTTCAGTCCTAGATCTCGGGACGAGATCCTTTCGTAGTGGTGGAGTGTTGTAACACCCGGATAAAACTTTCCCAATTTGTACTCCAACTCTTGCCGTTTCCGGCGTTAAGTTATATTTATTTCCTCGGGTTCGGGTTTTTGTCTCCGTGTGTTGTTATCGTTGTCATGCATCTCATATCATGTCATCATGTGCATTGCATTTGCATACGTGTTCGTCTCATGCATTCGAGCATTTCCCCGTTGTCCGTTTTGCATTCCGGCGCTTCGTTCTCCTCTGGTGGCCATTTCTAGCTTTCTTTCGTGTGTGGGGACTAAACATTTCCGGATTGGACCGACACTTGCCAAGCGGCCTTGGTTTACTACCGGTAGACCGCCTGTCAAGTTTCGTACCATTTGGACTTCGTTTGATACTCCAACGGTTAACCGTGGGACCGAAAAGGCCTTGTGTGTGTTGCAGCCCAACACCCCTCCATTTTGGCCCAAAACCCACCTAACTCTGCTCCATCATCTAGAGCGTTCGATCACGATCGTGTGGCCGAAAACCGCACCTCATTTGGACTCTCCTAGCTCCCTCTATGCCTATATATAGACCCCTTCCCCGAAATCCGGATCCCCCCTCGTCCAAACCCTAAAAATCATATCTCTCCACGCCGGACGTGTCCGTCCGCCGCCGGACACGCCGCGCCGCCACCCGCGGCCACTGGCAGAGCGCCACGTGGCGCGCCGCCACCTCCTCCCGCC
>NC_041392.1:366332501-366417979 GCF_002162155.2 Triticum dicoccoides
CCTCGCCCGCCGCCTCCCGCCGTCAACGCCGGCTCCGGCGAGCTCCTTCCCCGCCGGTCTACAGTGCTCGGGCCGCCTCGATTTCCGTGCGCGAGATCTAGATCCAAAAAAACCCTAGGTCAAATTCGTCTAAGTCCCGAAATTCTCAGTCCATATGCTCATGTTCACCGTTCCGTAACTTTGCATCCGTACCTCCGATTCATGCATATAGCATATCAAAATGTTCATCTCGGAGAGTACATCATTTCATTCCATTGCATCATTTTCATTTGAGTTTATCTTGATGCTCTAAATGCTGTTAGAAGAAGGCTACTTGAGATAATTGTCAGATCTGCTACTCCGTTTAGCTTTTTGTCATTTTTTGCTATGATTAATGTGTGCTTGCTATGCCCTGATGCTCTACATGAGTTTTGTTAAGGGTTTTGTCATCTTTCCAGAGGTGCAACCCATGTATTTTTGTGATGTGTGTGGTGACTAGTGCAAGCTTGCAAAGTGGTGCACTTGGTAAATCTGTTTTCAGAGACTTAGTATTTTCACTAAGTCCTGGAGTTGTTTATCTCATGATGCCATATGTTCATGTTGTTTCCTAGTGATCTGTGCCTCTTATGAGGATGATCAGTAAGGATGTTTTGCTAATCTTGTAGTGCTCTATCCATCCATGTCTTTTTTTGCAATTATGGAGCACCCTAGCTTGAGTCAATCGAGCTCTACTTTTGCTACTTTGTGAATCTAGGCAGATTGTCAACTTGTTTGCAATTTTGCCGGTGATGTTGTAGTTGATTCGTGCACGCTATGTTATTGTTCTTGCCATGTCTAGCTTGAATTTTGTGCCTTATTGATGGAGGTATGCTTGTCTTGCCATGACTTGCACCGTAGTGAGTGCATCCAGCTCGTAAACATGCCTACTTGAGTTATATTTCAGCATGTGTCAGTTTTCACTAAGTCTGAAAACTGATTATGTTTTTGCTATGTTCACATGCTTGCAATTGTATTTTCTGATCCCTTTTGGCTCAAGGTCACTAAGGGACTTTTGTTAAGCTCTTTGAGTAGATCCATGCCATGTTTTACTTTGCCATGTTCAGGTCCTGTAGCATGTAGTTTTGTTGCTCCGAAGAGGGCTACCTGATCTGGAATTCCAGACAGGTGTTAATTTCACCAAGTCTGAGATCTGTTTGCCATTTGCATTTTTGCCATGCTTGTTTGTACCTGTTAATGGATGAATTGGCTGTAGCTCAGTGCTAGACTTTTGTTAAGCATCTTGTGTTCATCCCTGCCATGTATTTTTTTTGTCATGTTTGGGCGCTGTAGCATGTTCATTTCATTGCATTTAGATGCTTACTTGCTGTAAATCGCAGACCGGTGTCATTTTTGAATCGCTTGCCATTTCCAAACCGTAACTCCGATTCCAGCGTTCTTTATATCGTTTTCAAGAGATTTCATCTCATCTTTCCAGTGGCACACTTGGAATTCCAAGTTGAGGCCAGGTTCTTGCATTTCCTGTCATATCTTGCATTTTGCATCCCGCATCGCATCCCGCATAGCACATCATCTTTGCATCATATTGTTTGAGCTTTGCACGTGGTTGATTGTCTCCTTGTTGCTTGTTTGTCTTGTTTGGGTAGAGCCGGGAGACGAGTTCGGTAATGAGGAGCCCATTGAGTTTGCTTTCGAGGATCCAGTCAACTCTGACAACTGTGCAGGCAAGATGATCATACCCTCGAAATCACTGCTATCTTTGCTATGCTAGTTTGCTCGCTCTTTTGCTATGCCAATGCTACGATGCCTACCACTTGCTTTCAAGCCTCCCAAATTGCCATGTCAAACCTCTAACCCACCTTTGTCCTAGCAAACCGTTGATTGGCTATGTTACGGCTTTGCTCAGCCCCTCTTATAGCGTTGCTAGTTGCAGGTGAAGATTGAAGGTCGTTCCTTGTTGGAACATTTATTTACTTGTTGGGATATCATTATATTATCTTGTTACCTTAATGCATCTATATACTTGGTAAAGGGTGGAAGGCTCGGCCTCTCGCCTAGTGTTTTGTTCCACTCTTGCCGCCCTAGTTTCCGTCATATCGGTGTTATGTTCTCGGATTTTGCGTTCCTTACGCGGTTGGGTTATAATGGGAACCCCTCGATATTTCGCCTTGATTAAAGCTTTTCCAGCAATGCCCAACCTTGGTTTTACCATTCGCCACCTAGCCTTTTCTTTCCCTTGGGTTCTGCAGACTCAAGGGTCATCTTCATTTTAACCCCCCGGGCCAGTGCTCCTCTGAGTGTTGGTCCACCTGTCAGCTACCGGTGGCCACCAGGGGCAACTCTGGGATGGCCTACCCGTACCTAGGACAATCTGAGTGTGCCCTGAGAAAGAGATATGTGCAGCTCCTATCGGGATTTCTCGGCACATTCGGGTGGTGTTGCTGGTCTTGTTTTAACCTGTCGAAGTGTCTTGAATTACCGAGATACCGAGTCTGATCAGAACATCTTGGGAGGAGGTCTATTCCTTCGTTGACCGTGAGAGCTTGTCATGGGCTAAGTTGGGACTCCCCTGCAGGGATTGAACTTTCGAAAGCCGTGCCCGCGGTTATGGGCAGATGGGAATTTGTTAATGTCCGGTTGTAGATAACTTGAACCTTAATTAATTAAAATGAATCAACTGAGTGTGTTATCGTGATGGCCTCTTCTCGGTGGAGTCCGCGAAGTGAACACGGTTTTGGAGTAATGTTTGCGCAGGTTGCTCGCTAGTTTCTCACTCGCGCTTTGCCTCCTCTTCTCGCTCTCTTTTGCGAATAAGTTAGCCACCATACTTGCTAGTCCCTTGCTGCAGCTCCACTCATATTTTTTACCTTGCCTTACCTATAAGCTTAAATAGTCTTGATCGCGAGGGTGCGAGATTGCTGAGTCCATGTGGCTCACAGATTACTATCACACCAGATGCAGGGCCTGATGTTTCCGCTCCAGGAGACGCGTATGAGCTCAAGTGGGAGTTCGACGAAGACTCTCAATGTTACTATGTTTCCTTTCCCGATGATCAGTAGTGGTGCCCAGTTGGGGGTGATTGGGACCGTGTCGCATGTTGGGTTCTCTTTTATTAATGTACTTGATTGACGTGGCGAGTGTAAGCCAACTATGTTATCTCCCCTTTATTATTTATATTACATGGGAAGTTGTGAAGATTTCCTAACTTACGACATATGCCCTGAATGCGATTATGTCTCTAAGTCATGCCTCGACACGTGGGAGCTATAGTCGCATCGAGGGTGTTACAGTCTGCAAACTAGCTTGGTAGCTGTTGTTGTATGAGAACTCTGCATAGGGTAAGTTATCATCCCAACTAGACCCATAGTCTAGCGCACAGGCTCTCAACATGTCCTCTAGAATCTGATTGACTCTCTCTGTCTGCCCATCAGTCTATGGGTGGAAGGTTGTACTGAACTCTAGCCTGGTACCCAAAGTTTCGTGTAACTGTTTCCAAAACTTTGAGGTAAACTGTGTTCCTCTATCTGATACGATGCTCCCGGGAACTCCATGCATACATACGATCCTGGTCATATATATCTTTGCCAGCTTAGCACTTGTATAGGTGGTCTTTACTGGAATGAAGTGAGCAACCTTGGTCAAACGATCCACTATCACCCAAATGGAATCATAACCTGAACGGGTCCTGGGTAACCCCGTGATAAAGTCCATACCAAGTTTATCCCATTTCCAATCACGTATCGGCAACGGCTGAAGTAATCCTGCTGGTTTCTGATGTTCTGCCTTTACTCTCTGACATACATCACATATTGCCACATACTCGGCAATTTCTCGCTTCATACCGGCCCTCCAAAAACTTTACTTCAAGTCCAAATACATCTTGGTATTGCCTGGGTGTATCGAATATGGTGAGTCGTGAGCCTCCTAAAGAATCAAATTACTAATCTCTGGGTCATTGGGTACACAAATCCGTTGCTCAAACCATATGGTTCCATGTTCATCCTCACGGAATTCTTCTGCTTTCCCTTTGCTCATCATTTCTTTGATCTCAGCAATACCTTGGTCCAACTTCTGGGCTTCTCTGATTCTTACCAACAAGGTGGAATGCACCTCGAGTGCGGCAACATAACCTCTTGTAACTATTTCCAATTGAAGGTCTCTAAGCTCATCACATAACTCCTGAGGTAAACCTCCTGCTGTAAGGGTATTAACATAACTCTTACGGCTCAAAGCATCTGCCACAACGTTGGCTTTTCCTGGATGATAATGCAGACTCATGTCATAATCCTTTATAAGTTCCAACCATCTCCTTTGCCTGAGATTCAACTCTTTTTGCATGAAGATATACTTCAAACTCTTGTGATCCATGTAAACATCACAACGATTCCCAATAAGATAGTGTCTCCATGTCTTGAGTGCATGCACTACAGCTGCCAACTCCAAATCATGCATGGCATAGTTCAACTCATGAGGTCGAAGCTGTCGTGAAGCATAAGCTACAACTTTCCCCTCTTGCATAAGAACACCTCCAAGTCCCTGACGTGAAGCATCACAGTACACCTGAAAGTCCTTGTGTACGTCAGGCAGGACTAACACTAGGGCTGTAACCAAACGCTTCTTCAACTCTTGAAAGCTGGCTTCACACTCTTCCGTCCAAACGAACTTGGTGTCCTTTTTCAACAATGATGTCATGGGCCTGGCAATCTTGGAGAAATTTTCAATAAATCTCCGGTAATATCCTGCAAGCCCAAGAAAACTACGAATCTCGCCAACTGTGGTGGGTGCATTCCATGCCGTGACTGACTCTACCTTGGTAGGGTCCACTACAATCCCTTCACCTGACACTACATGTCCAAGGAATCCGACTTCCTTCAGCCAAAACTCACACTTGCTGAACTTGGCATAAAGTTGATGTTCTCTGAGCTTCTCCAAAACTAAGCGCAGATGTTCAGCGTGTTCCTCCTCATTCTTGGAGTAAACCAATATGTCATCAATGAATACCACAACAAACATATACAGGAACTCCATCAATACTTTGTTCATCATGTTCATAAAATAGGTAGGGGCATTAGTCAAACCAAAGGACATGACCGTATACTCATAAAGCCCATACCTTGTGGTAAAAGCTGTTTTGGGTATATCCTTCTCATGAATCTTCAACTGTTGATAACCAGATCGAAGATCGATCTTGGAGAAAACACTAGCTCCTTCTAGTTGGTCAAACAAGTCATTGATCATCGGTAGAGGATACTTGTTCTTGATGGTAACCTCATTCAAAGAGCGGTAATCCACACACATTCTCAAGGTTCCATCCTTCTTCTCCCCTAAAAGTACTAGGGCTCCCCAAGGTGATGAACTCGGGCGAATATACCCTTTCTCTAGTAACTCCTTAATCTGTTTCTTGACTTCCTCCAAATCATTAGCAGGCATTCGATACGGCCTCTTGGAGATAGGCACTATGCCTGGCAGCAACTCCATCAAAAACTCAATCTCCCGATCTGGCGGCATACCCGGTAACTCATCTGGAAATACATCGGGATAATCCTTCACCACTGGTACTTCTTCTTGGACAACTCCCGTAAGAGAGTTCACCTGAGTCCTCTTAGGCTTAAGCATGGACACGTACTTGATCCTCTTCTTCTCTGGGTGGTGAGAAAAAGTGATCTACTAGCATAATCAATGTTTCCCTCGTACTTGGACATCCAATCCATCCCTAGGATTACATCCAACCCTTGCGATTCTAGTATAATCATGTCTGTGGGAAAAACATGTCCCCCTATGTTCAAAGGCAATTGGAAACATCCCTGACTAGCCATAGACTCGGCTCCTGGGGAACTCACAAGAATGGGTGCCTTAAGAGCTATGGTAGGCAACTTATGTTTATCCACAAATCCCCTTGATATGAATGAATGCGATGCACCGATGTCAAAAAGAATGAGTGCTGGAAATGAATTAACCAAGAACTTACCAATCACTGCGTCAGGCTGCTCATAAACCTCTTCCACATTTACATGATTCACATGTCCCTTAGTGAAAGGATTGGGCTTCTTGCCTCCAGAATTCCCATTGCCATTGCCATTTCCATTCTGTGCCTCAGGGCACTCATTGGAGTAGTGACCTGTCTTCTTGCACTAGAAGCAGGTGATGTGACTTAGGTCCTTCTTCATCGGTGTGGAAGAATTTAAATGCTGTTGATTGCCATTTCCTCCATTACCATTGCCCTACTTGTGACCATGGTGGTTGTGTCCATTCCCTCCATGATGAATGTGGCCCCCAAGGTTATGGTGATTCCCTCCAAACTTGCTAGTGCCTGATCCAGAACTCCCTGAGTACGGGTTGTAGCGGGGTTTCTGTTGAACTCCCGAGTTATACTTCCCGTGACCGTACTTCCTCTTACGATTCTCCATCTGCTGGTGCTTGCCTTCAAGAATGATAGCCTTATCAACCAGCTCATGATAGTCCGAAAATGTTGCCACAGTCAACTGAACTCCCAACTCATCGTTCAGTCCCTCCAGAAACTTCTCCTGCTTGGTTGCATCGGTGGCCCCGTCCTCTGGGGCGTAACGGGCCAACTTACTGAACTCAACAACATACTGAGATACCGTGCGTCCTCCCTGGCGCAAGTTGCGGAACTCCTTCTTCTTCAGACTCATGGCTCTAGCTGAAACATGAGCAGTGTGGAACGCCCGCTGGAACTGAGCCCAAGTCACATTCTCCATGGGGTATGTGGTGGTGTAGTTCTCCCACCAAGCAGCTGCTCGTCCATCCAGCTGGTGGGCAGCAAACTTCACCTTCTCCGCATCATTGCATCCTGCCGTGGCAAGCTCCCTTCCTATCTTGCGGAGCCAGTCATCTGCGACGATCGACTCCGTGCTGCTGGAGAACACGGGTGGGTTCAGCCTCAGAAAACGGGTAAGACTGTTAACCGGGGGTGGCGCTGGTGGGTTGTTGTTGTTGTTGTTGTTCTGGTTCTGGTTCTGAATGAGCATCTGCATAAGAGCATTCTGTTGTTGGATCAATTGCGTAAGCTCCGGCGGAAAGTTGAATCCGAGGTCACGTCTTGGAGGCATCTGATGGGTTTTCAGAGTGGATGAGGAGTTAGAATAGAACAAGGCCTAGCGAGTAAAATCACTCTACCCATATGCACATGATAGCAATAAAACTTCAAATCACTCCAATTCAATTTCAAACAAAGAGGTTCACATGAGTAATCAAACCTAAGGTAAGCCATGTCACAAGATTTGACAAGGTCTTACAAATGAAATAAAACTAATCAGATAACGAAATCGAATTTCTAAACTCTCATGGTGGTATAAAATCTAACTCTCATGGTGGTATAAAATCTAACTCTCATGGTGGTATAAAATCTAACTCTCATCAGATGAGGACCAGTCAACCATGTCGACATCGGGTGTCCTTGCATCGCTCTTCGTGTCGTCATCTCCGAGCTCATCATTTTGGTCCCTCTCCTGGCTGACATAGGCACCATACTAGTGATCCTCCTAGATGTTTTCTCCTTCATCCAGCTTCTCCTCGGCCTCCTCGAGCTCAAGCTTTAGGTCGTCGATATTCTCTTGTAGTGCGTCCAGCTCTCCCTCGTGCTCGATGCGAGCGTCCTGGAGCTCCTCCTCTAGCTCGGACTTGCGGGTCATGAGGTTCTTGATGACGACCATGTTGTCGGACAGCTCCAGCTCCATCATATGAATGTGCTCCTCCATGTCCTGGATATGGGATGCTATCGTCTCGTCCTCCAGGGTACGCACCACATCTCCATCTGCGTCGCGGTGTCCATACATCACGAAGGAGGTCCTCTTGAGGTCTTCGTCATACACCTCCCGAATGCGTCCGAGAGCAATGTGAGCAGCGATACCCCTGCCCAAGCCCCATGTTGCGGTATCCACATGGAAGTCAATGGGCTTGGTGCGGTTTCCGAGGATGCGTCTGGGGATATGAGCATCGATCGTCCAATGTGTCTCCTCGGGGCAGGGTGGCTGTGAAGGTTCCAGTGAATGTGGGAAGCCCAATCTTCAGGTGCTTCGTGGTCTTCACCAGCTGCCTTCCAAAGGGCATGGTCTCATCGGCTGCTCAAACTCAACAAGGGCGGACGACATCTACATTTTGAAAAAGAGAAGAAATTAGTATTGAAGCAGAGAAGGTACGAGACCAAAGGATATATATGTAAAATGAAAACTATAGTTTTTATCCTATGTTTTTTCTCCATTTCTAGGGGTCGCGTTCTACAGTCAACGTGTGCTCTGATACCATCTTGTAGCGACCCGACTCGGTAAGAGTCGAAGTCTCTGTGCTTACCGTGCTAGTCCCTGGATCGACTTGCTAGTACACACAGTACTCGATGAAATAACATAAATAACACACATCTCTTTATTACATCGATAGTCCAGGAGCAATATATTTATTACAAAATAGGGCATAGAGCCAATAAGCAAATACTGCGGAAGCAAAGAAGTAAATGAGTCCAACTCCACGAGCAAGGTTGAGTGTAGAACATCGACCTATCGCACCTTAATCCTCGTCGGATATATCTGCAACGTGATAAGTTGCAGCCAAAAGGGTCAGTACATTGAATGTACTGGCAAGTCACACCATAGTGTAATGAACCTACTTTTACATGCAATTTGGCTAGTGGAAAGCTCTAAGTTTAGTTTTTTTTGCATAAAGCTCGTTTTTCCCTATTAGAAAAGATTGTTATTCTACTACTACACATTTGCATAGGATAAGTTGGCAAATCCAACTCCATCCGTCCCCAAGTTTCATTTAAAACCCAACTGTTTAATTAAAGGTGAGGAGATCTCCCGGCATTTCCACTACTAGATGCTCAAGTTGTCCGTAACCGGGGACACGGCTAATCGATTAGGTTGAAAACTCTGCAGAGGTTGTGCACTTTTCCCCACAAGACTCGACCACCTCCATGATCGGAAGATCGAGACATAGACTTTCGAAAATGTTCCCCCTTAACCCACGGATAGGCCGGTACACCTACATCATTCTTCATCTGCTAGCCCATCCCGGAAGGGGTCACACTAACTACTCAACTAAGCCAGAGCCCATATTGGCCTGTGGCTGCACACGTAAGCTTCTAGACATGGGAATACGATTGATCTCTTTGAGCCTGAGCGGACGGTCCACTAGTGGTGCACCACCATGGATTTCCCATGCGTGCCCCACTGTACTTCGCCACCATTCCCACAAGTTTTCGCCCAGGTAGTTCATTAATTAACTTAGGTCCTATTTACTACATTGTCACTCAAACTTTACTATGATCCTTCCCAATCCACGTCTACTTAGCATAGCAACATAAAATAAAATGATGGTGACAAAGTTATATGGTTTAGACCTACCTCAACGAACTACTAGGTGAAAAGCAAAGTCATGCGGCACCAGTTTCCTACCATGCAGTCCTACCGCAAAGAACTAAGTGCATAATAAAAAAACATAGGTAATGAAACATGATCAAGATGCAACTTGCCTTGGTACTGCTGGTTGAATTCTAAAGACTGACAATATTCTGCTTCGCACTCTGGGCAATCTATCACAAAGAAGATAAACAAACATAAGCAACATTCCATAGACCAAAAGAACATGCATAGAAAAGATTCTCGGAAAAACCAAATGAACATACAACACACTAAGCTACTACAGAAATACTCTAAGTGCAAAACAACATAGGCCTATGGTTCAAAGAGTGATGTGAAATATAGTGCATACTATGCATACTAGTAAAAATATTAAAGGGCAGAATCTAGCGTGTGACAATTATTGTGACAAAGGTCCAGGTGATAGGCCTTTGCTACGGTAACAACATGCAAAAGGAATCAACTTAATCAGAGCTACGGTTTAGGAGATATGGCTATTTGAAGTTTGAATTCGAATCTGAATAAATTCAAATTTGAATCTAACAAAAGTTTGCAAAAACTATGCTACTGGATAGATCTAAACAACACGGAGAATTTGCCGTTTGTTTCATCGAGTTTGGATCTACGGTTAAAAAGTTATGGCTAATCTAAGATTGTAACGCCCCAAGACCGGAGCTTCAGATGCCTTCCAGGGTTTCCGGGTATCGTTGTGTGTTTTGTTTGGTTCATTGCATTCATCTTTGCATCATGTGCATTGCATCATGTCATTTTTTTTCTTAACTCAACTAAATAAATTGCATGGACCTTCAGTCCATTTAAACCGAGGGAATTCACATGGTGATTCTCTTTATAACATATCCTCCCGATATTAGGGAGCTATATCAAATCTTCCATTTTTGGAATCACCCATAACAGACTTGCAAATAATCACATGCCTTTGTCCCATGCATCATCTCCTTCTCCTTTCCTTCTCGATCCTTTCTTTTGCAAGGGCCACTTTCCCCCTCTCTATTAATGTTCATAATTTTCCTATAAATTCTCGACCATGCCTTCAACCTCTTTGTCAGATTTCAGATCCTTTGGAGTGGTTTTGGTTAGGTTAAAAAATGCCTCAAGTTTGAATCATATTTAAACTTGTTGTATTTTTCTACCTCTAAAAATATCCAAGGCAATTTTATCAAATAGAGTATAGTTCCAGGAGATTGAGGATATTTTTATATCTGAAAAACTCCTCTTCTAGCCCCCTGGCCTTTTTCTTTTATTGAACATTTTATTTATATAAACAGAGAGTTTAGTCTAGGGGAGAGAGAGTGTGTGTGTGTGTGTGCAGGGCCTCAGCCCAGCCGGCACCCTCTCCTCCGGGCCGGCTAGCCAGTCCGGCCTCCAGGGCCATCCCTAGACCCAACCAGCCGCCGGCCGGCCCATTCCTGCAGCGCAGCCTCTAAGGCCCAGCCTCTCCCCTCGCTAACCCTACGCAATCTCGCTCCCTTCCCCCGGTCCCTCTCGCGCCGCCAGGGACAGAGCGCCCGCTCTCGATTCCCTCCTCTTTCCCTCGTCTCCTTCCTCAGGCCGTCACCATGCATAGAAGACGGAGCCCGATCCCCATGGCCACGCACCCCCACGCCCGGTCCCTCTGTCGGCAACCTCCGCTGCCTGAAGCCTCTGCTTCTCCTCGCTGGCAGGACTCCTGCGCCTCCTCCATGGCACTCCTCCTCCGGGCTCCTCGTCGTCCAGCCATGGCCGCCGAGCTCGAAGCTCCAGCCGCCCCTACCGGTGACCAGCACCACCGTGGACGTCCCCTCCGCTGCTACCACTGCCCGCCGGCGACCTCCACTGCCTCCCTGTCAGGGACCTCGCGGGCTCCCTCCATCGCCGGCACCCTGCAGCTCCCGCCGTCCTTCTCCCTCTGTAGCGCCGCTGCCCGTCCAAGGTTGCGACCCTGTGTGCGCCACCATGCCCAGCGGGCCGCCTCAGCCCACGTTTGCGATCGCACCAAGTCCAGCAAAGCATCGCCCGACCCTGCTCCGCTTCCTGCACATGAAGCCTCTTGCATGAGCTCCCTGTCACCTGCGTCGTCTACGTGCTGCTACCCCGCTGCCCTTGTTGTCGTTGCCAGGCCACTAAATCCAGGTAGTAGGGCCGCATTCGCGGATCCCTTTCACCAAGTACCACGATAGGTGAAGACCAAGACAGAGACCTCCTCGAGCAGGAGCGTTTCTGGGATCGTCAAGACCACCTCAAGTTCGACTACGCTTTGCCGCCCCGACCGAGACCGATAAGTACCACTACGACCATCGCTCGCCAAGACCGACCCCGAAAGGCTCGAATTCGTCACGTGTGCAACGGCCCATGTACAACTACGCGGACTCGCCAAGTACCACTTCATGTCGGCAAGACCCGCAAGTCAGACCGCGAACGATCGATGACTTGTGGACCATGTACAACCTGAGGCACCGAACACCCGGGTAGAACAAATGCCAAGTACCCCAGATATCACTTGGATGTCAAGTACCGTCGACCCTCGAAGACTCCGTGGATGTCAAGTCCCTCGCCGTGATCCCGAACATCTACAAAAAAATTGTGCAACTAAGAACGTGAACGACTACCGCCGCCAAGATCACGAGTACCTCTACCGTCGTCATGTACCCCTACTTCCACTATCGAACGTCCCGAGAACATCTACTTCCGCTACACCGCATCGAACTTGAACCCCTCCGATAACGCACGCTTCGAAGGTATAACCTTGAGACGACGCCCGTGAACGAATGAATGCATGTTGTATGAGATGCACCCTTGTTCGATAACGTCGCCCCTCTTTTTGCCTTGCCACCGACATGTGGGCACTCGGTATCCGAGAGCACCCCACCTTCTATCGCATGTCACCCTCCCGCCGCACTTTCGTTTGCATCGGGATCTCAATCGAGTTACCGGAACCGATATGTTGCCGTGGCATCATTTTTGGATTCGTTGCTGTGGCACCCCTTTTCTTTCCACAACGGTGACAAATGCTTCATAATGCTCTTGTCAAATTTTTATAAAAATTGCATAAACTTGTTCATGTCATCCGCATCTTGATAACAACAATTAAAATGTTTAAATTGTTGTTGCAATAAATTACTAAGGCATATGGGGATTTACCGGATTCGCTATTTGTTATATCCGGCCCCATTTAAATTGTTTACATGATGTAGTTTTGTTATGCCTCACTTCTTGCCACGTTTAACAACATTTAATATTGTTTAGTACCTAACCGGGAGTGAACTAAATAATGGAATGTGGTGTTTTGTCAATATGCATCCCGATGCATATTGAGCTCCACTTAAATTGTAGTGTTGTTTGTGCACTTTGCCATGCCATGCCTCATTAAACCAGACATGCATCATACTTGGTTGTGCATCATGCCATGTTCATGTGGTGGTTGTTTACTGTGTTGTGTGCTTCTGTCCGGTGTTGCTTCTTCGGGTTGGTTCCGATAACGTCGCGTTTGTGAGGACCCGTTCGACTACGTTCATTTTTCTTCCTCATGGACTCGTTCTTCTTCCTTGAGGGATCTCAGGCAAGATGACCATACCCTCGAAATCACTTCTATCTTTGCTTGCTAGTTGCTCGCTCTTTTTCTATGCCCATGCTACGATACCTACCCCTTGCTTATCATGCCTCCCATATTGTGAAGCCAAGCCTCTAACCCACCTTGCCCTAGCAAACCATTGTTTGGCTATGTTATTGCTTTGCTCAGCCCCTCTTATAGCATTGCTAGTTGCAGGTGAAGATTGGAGTTTGTTCCTTGTTGAAACATGGATATTTTGTTCGGATATCACGATATCTCTTATTTAATTAATGCATCTATATACTTGGTAAAGGCTGGAAGGCTCGGCCTTATGCCTGGTGTTTTGTTCCACTCTTGCCACCCTAGTTTCCGTCATATCGGTGTTATGTTCCCGGATTTTGCGTTCCTCACGCGGTTGGGTTATAATGGGAACCCCTTGACAGTTCGCCTTGAATAAAACTCCTCCAACAAGGCCCAACCTTGGTTTTTACCATTCGCCACCTAGCCTTTTCCTTTGGGAGTCGCGCATCCCGAGGGTCATCTTTATTTTAACCCCCCCAGGCCAGTGTTGGTCCAAACTAGAGCCCCTTGCAGCGTCACCTCGGGGAAACTCGAGGGCTGGTTTTAGTTGTACGGATTGCTTATCCGTTGTTGCGCTGAGAACAAGATATGTGCAGCTCCTATCGGGATGTCGGCGCATCGGGTGGTCTTGCTGGACTTGTTTTACCATTGTCGAGGATATCTTGTAACCGGGATTCTGAGCCTGATCGGGTCTTCCCGCTAGAAGGAATATCCTTTGTTGACCATGAGAGCTTGTGATGGGCTAAGTTGGGACACCCCTGCAGGGATTTGAACTTTCGAAAGCCGTGCCCGTGGTTATGGGCAGATGGGAATTTGTTAATATCCGGTTGTAGAAAACCTGAAGTTGACCTTAACTAAAATACATCAACCGTGTGTGTTACCGTGATGGTCTCTTTTCGGCGGAGTCCGGGATGTGAACACGATGTTGGAGTTATGCTTGACGTAGGTTGTTCTAGGATCACTTCTGGATCATAGTTTTCCATTCGTGCTTTGCCTTCTCTTCTCGCTCTCTTTTGCAAACAAGTTAGCCACCATATATGTTAGTCGCTTGCTGAAACTCCACATATTACCTTTTACCAGTCCTATAAGCTTAAATAGTCTTGATTTGCGAGGGTGTAAGATTGCTAAGTCCCCGTGACTCACAGATACTTCCAAAACCAGCTTGCAGGTGCCATTGAACCGTGCGGGTGACGTAATCGAGCTCAAGGAGGAGCTCTATGAAGATCTTGTCCTTTGTGTTGTTTCGTTCTAGTCGCTCAGTAGTGGAGCCCAGTTGGGGTCGATCGGGGATCTGTGTAGCTTTTGGGGTAGTCTTCTTTTATTTTGGTTCTGTAGTCGGACCTTGATTGTATCTGTTTGATGTAATGCTTTATTCATGTAATTGTGTGAAGTGGCGATTGTAAGCCAACTATGTATCCCTTTCCCTTATGTATTACATGGGTTGTGTGAAGATTACCTCACTTGCGACATTGCTTTCAATGCGGTTATGCCTCTAAGTCGTTCTTCAACACATGGGAGATATAGCTGCATCGAGGGCATTACCAGTTGGTATCAGAGCCTTCCCCGACCTTAGGAGCCCCCTGCTTGATCGAATCGCTGGCGTTATTGAGTCTAGAAATGTTTTGAGTCATTTAGGAATTATATATATCGGAGAGTTAGGACTTCTTTTTACTCCTCATTCCCTTCGTCGCTCTGGTGAGGCATCCTGACATAGAGTTTTGACTCTTCTCTTCTCAAATTTCACTAAAAAAGAATTTAGGATCACGCGGGTATCTTGGAATCGTTCCGATGGTTTTGTGACGAGAACATTGTTCTTGGTGCCTCCTGACATGTAGGGGTTGTGGCAGTGTCCCGGGGAGTTGAGCTCCGAGGTGTTGTCATCACAATTTTATCGTTGCAGTTATGGAATACCTGAGATTAGTTTCGCCGACATTGAAAATCTCTTTTATGTAGTTGTTAGTGAGATAACCTCGACGCCACCCAGTACTGGGGTGGGAGTTCGGGAGTATTGCCATAACTTGTATAACGGATGCTTTTCGAAGGTTGAGGTAAACGATTTCCGAAGGTTTCTTGGTTATGTGTTGAAGGATGCATATAGCTCGATGTAGGATTTGTTAGTTTTGGGTGAGATATTATGCTTCCCATGTATCCCCAACACCTGATTGCATAACCGGAAAGTTTCGGGAGTTTATAAGTGGGAATTCAAGTAGCTCTTAGGATATCTTTCCGACAGATGTATGATATGAAATTGGGGTTCGATGTCTAGTGGTCCGCCTATCCACGTTTGGTTTTACAGTGGTCTCGTTGTGTCTTAAAGAGTCCTTGGCTATGCCGACTCGGGGACGCTTCGTATGTCATGTGCACTGCCTTGTACATGATGGTGCTGTACGATCGAGCCCGTGTAGGCCCCACCACGAAAACTTTGGACGAAATCTCTATCATATGTTTGTTTTGGCTTATTCTGCAAGCCAATCCTTTGTTTTGTTTTTTAGCTATGGTATTCGAGTTGCTTCGAAGTCAAATGTTGATTCCATACCTTTTCCTAAGTGGTGTTCTCATATTCCGATGTGAATACCAATCCTTCATGATAATTGATATTGTCATGTCAATCCTCTTCTCAACCGGTGTGTTTCTCTTCAAGTGGATCCGATCACTTCAACATTGGCAAGATCAATTATCAGTTCCTCTCAATGATGTTTGTTTCATTCGTTCCAAGCTGCCTTTGTTTTTCCCGCCCGCACACCCCTTTTTACTCAAGGACTCAGATGTCTTAATCAAGTATCCTTTTATTCTTGTGAAGTCTCTCCATTCCTTTTCCGTCAATGTTCTTATCCGGTGATTCTCATGAAGATTCTAACGGAGCTTCAAGTTCATCATTTTTCGTTCTTTTTCTCCTCTGGTGGATTCAATTCAAGTGTTTGGTGTTTCTTTACCCTTTTCCTCATTTCAAGGTTTTCTCATGCCGGTGCAATTCTTAATCGTTCACCTCTCACTATTCTATTGTCCCGGAGTGCTCAAAATATCTCAGAAGGCTCGTCTTTTCATTCAAGATCAGTTCAACCTATTTCGAGGATGTTATCTCATTCAAATCATTTAATTCAACTGGCGCAATCTATATTTTAAATCATTCAACAGTGTTTTTTTAGTGGGCCCTAACCCACAGGTCTTTCTCCAGGATCTTACCTGACTCTTCTAATTTTCCCGGAGCTTCTCAAATTCTTTTCCAAGTTTGACGTAAGAATGAGTTATCATCAGTCAAATGCTTTTCTCCAAGATCTGTCGAATTCTTTTCATCATTGGCTCAACCTCTTCATTTTGATTCTTCCGGAGTGTCTAAATAATTCTTGGTGGTGTTTCTCGTTGTCATTCTCAACATTTTAAGACCGAAGAAGATTTTCTCTCTCTCAATCTTGTCCATTCTCTCGATGATTCGTGATTCTAGTTTGTTGCCATCCTCTCATAATTGTTTTCAATTGTGACAATTCTTTTCACCCATCCGAAGCAATTCAAGAGTCTTCTCAGTTTGATTATCCGGAGTCCATCATTTTAGGTTTATTCATTCTCAACTTTCAGCTATCATTCTCCAAATCTTACCGGTGCATCATTAAAGTATTCTCTTATCCGTTTGTGATCTATTCATTCTCATATATCAAATTCCCTGAAGTATCTTCATTCATTCTCTAACTCTTCCCGGTGTTTCTTTATCTTTCCTTCGTTCATTTTCAATTATTACAGTGGTTCATTCAAGTTTCTCTTCTTTCATTTATCATATCAATTTATTTGTTATTTCTATCCTACGGGTGGTTCGTTGAAGACCTTCTCAAGTTGGCGCCATATCTATCCTAATCCTTTCTTCGAGAATAAGTTGTATGCAATCTGTTTGCTCGTCATCAATTTAATTGGTTAAGGAGGAGCATAACATAATTCTTATTCTTGATTCACCCAAATGATTAATTCTTTATTCCGGAGGCTCATCAAATTCTCGGTTCGAGATGCTTTATCTATTCTTTTCCCGAAGTTCCAAGTTCTCTCAATTATTTCATCGCGAAGATCCATCTAATCATTGCAAGGATTCACCTTATGTTTTCAACTTCTCCTTCCTTTCGTTTGATCATTCTTTTATTACCGGAGTTCTTCATGAAGATTCTACATGTTGGTTCATAAAGGATTTAATTCCGTCTAGAAGTTTTTCATTGAGATTCTTTTCTGAGGAGCTCATGCTTTCTTCATCCTGTAATCCGGAGTGCAATTGTTTCTCCCTTATCTTTTGAGGTGGTAATATATCATTCTTCATTCACAAGATTGAGATATTTAAACCCATCAATCTCTTCATTGCAATTATCTTGGGTTATATTTCACCTAAAGTTTTCCCTAAGGATTGTTGCTATTTATGGTGCTTATAAAGGACCCAAGTTCTTTATCCTCCCGGCGAAATAATTTCTCGTCTCCTTGTTGATATCAATCCAATTCTTCTTCCCGTGAGTGGTAGGTTGTCACCTCATAATTTTGAGATGTATTCCATAAGACCATATCAAGCTTATTCTTTTCGTTGTTGGTTTTTCCAACAACTCCGTTCGACCCTTCTCCTGAAGATGCCTCTTCAAGCTCTTTTGTGGCAGAAGTTGGCATTTTCTTCTCCTTTCTCCTATCTCAATTATCTTTCTTCTATTCTTTTGTTACGGAGGCATTGTGATGTTGCTCTCTTCCACCCATCTTGTTTTGTCATGATAGTGTTTTTTTCTTTGCTGATCCATTCAACCGGAATGTCGTGTTTTCTTTCGAGCTCTCTCATCTTATCAAATTTTGCACCCCTTCTCAACCGGAGTGCTGTCCAAATTATATCATTCTTATTCCTTCTCTATCTCATTTTAACCGGAGTGTTGTGCCCTCTGCTCAAGTTCTTTTCATCTAACCAAGTTCCTTATCACTTTTCAACCGGAGTGCTGCCCGAATTTGTTCTTCCTTGTCACTCTTCCCAACCGGAGTGCTTTCAATTTTGTTCTTCTTTGTTGCTTTCTTTCTTTCTATTTGTTCAACGTCTCAAGGTTCGTGGTTTCACTCGTTTGTCAAAGAAGCAACTTAGTTTTACCTCTTCTCTTTCTCTTCCGTTTTTCCCTTCGGTGCCATCCTAGATCTCGGGACGAGATCCTCTTGCAGTGGTGGAGTGTTGTAACGCCCTAAGACCGGAGCTTCAGATGCCTTCCAGGGTTTCCGGTTTTCGTTGTGTGTTTTGTTTGGTTCATTGCATTCATCTTTGCATCATGTGCATTGCATCATGTCATTTCTTTTCTTAACTCAACTAAATAAATTGCATGGACCTTCGGTCCAATTAAACCGAGGGAATTCACATGGTGATTCTCTTTATAACATATCCTCCCGATATTAGGGAGCTATATCAAATCTTCCATTTTTGGAATCACCCATAACAGACTTGCAAATAATCACATGCCTTTGTCCCATGCATCATCTCCTTCTCCTTTCCTTCTCGATCCTTTCTTTTGCAAGGGCCACTTTCCCCTTCTCTATTAATGTTCATAATTTTCCTATAAATTCTCGACCATGCCTTCAACTTCTTTGTCAGATTTCAGATCCTTTGGAGTGGTTTTGGTTAGGTTAAAAAATGCCTCAAGTTTGAATCATATTTAAACTTGTTGTATTTTTCTACCTCTAAAAATATCCAAGGCAATTTTATCAAATAGAGTATAGCTCCAGGAGATTGAGGATATTTTTATATCTGAAAAACTCCTCTTCTAGCCCCCCTGGCCTTTTTCTTTTATTGAACTATTTATTTATATAAACAGAGAGTTTAGTCTAGGGGAGAGAGAGAGAGAGTGTGTGCAGGGCCTCAGCCCAGCCGTCGCCCTCTCCTCCGGGCCGGCCAGCCAGTCCGGCCTCTAGGGCCATCCCTAGACCCAACCAGCCGCCGGCCGACCCATTCCTGCAGCGCAGCCTCTAAAGCTCAGCCTCTCCCCTCGCTAACCCTACGCCATCTTGCTCCCTTCCCCCGGTCCCTCTCGCGCCGCCAGGGACAGAGCGCCCGCTCTCGATCCCCTCCTCTTTCCCTCGTCTCCTCCCTCAGGGCGTCACCATGCATAGAAGACGGAGCCCGATCCCCATGGCCACGCACCCCCACGCCCGGTCCCTCAGTCGGCGACCTCCGCCGCCTTGAAGCCTCTGCTTCTCCTCGCTGGCAGGACTCCTGCGCCTCCTCCATGGCCCTCCTCCTCCGGCCTCCTTGTCATCCTGCCATGGAGGCCGAGCTCGAAGCTCCAGCCGCCCCTACCGGCAACCAGCACCGCCGTGGACGTCCCCTCCGCTGCTACCACTACCTGCCAGCGACCTCCACTGCCTCCCTGTCAGGGACCTCGCGGGCTCCCTCCGTCGCCGGCACCCTGTAGCTCCCGCCGTCCTTCGCCCTCTGTAGCATCGCTGCCCGTCCAAGGTTGCCACCCTGTGTGCACCACCATGCCTAGCTGGCTACCTCCAGCCCCCGTTCGCGACCGCACCAAGTCTAGCAAAGCATTGCCCAACCCTGCTCCGCTTCCTTCACATGAAGCCTCTTGCACGAGCTCCCTATCACCTGCGTCGTCTACGTGCCGCTGCCCTTGTTGTCGTTGCCAGGCCACTGAATCCAGGTAGCAGGGCCGCATTCGCGGATCCCTTTCGCCAAGTACCACGACCGGTGAAGACCAAGACAGAGACCTCCTCGAGCAGGAGCGTTTTTGGGATCGTCAAGACCATCTCAAGTTCGACTATGCTTTGCCGCCCCGACCGAGACCGATAAGTACCACTACGACCATCGCTCGCCAAGACCGACCCCGAAAGGCTCGGATTCATCACGTGTGCAATGGCCCATGTACAACTACGCAGACTCGCCAAGTACCACTTCATGTCGGCAAGACCCGCAAGTCAGACTGCGAACGATCGACGACTTGTGGACCATGTACAACGTGAGGCACCGAACACCCGGGTAGCACAAATGCCAAGTACCCCAGATACCACTTGGACGTCAAGTACCGTCGACCCTCGAAGACTCCGTGGATGTCAAGTCCCTCGCCGTGATCCCGAACATCTACAGAAAAATTGTGCAACTAAGAACGTGAACGACTACCGCCGCCAAGATCACGAGTACCTCTACCATCGTCATGTACCCCTACTTCCACTATCGAACGTCCCGAGAACATCTACTTCCCCTACACCGCATCGAACTTGAACCCCTCCGATAACGCACGCTTCGAAGGTATAACCTCGAGACGACGCCCGTGAACGAATGTATGCATGTTGTATGAGATGCACCCTTGTTCGATAACGTCGCCCCAATTTTTGCCTTGCCACCAACATGTGGGAACTCGGTATCCGAGAGCACCCCACCTTCTATCGCATGTCACTCTCCCACCGCACTTTCGTTTGCACCGGGATCTCAATCGAGTTAGCGGAACCGATATGTTGTCGTGGCATCATTTTCGGATTTGTTGTCGTGGCACCCCTTTTCTTTCCACCACGGTGACAAATGCTTCATAATGCTCTTGTCAACTTTTTATAAAAATTGCATAAACGTGTTCATGTCATCCGCATCTTGATAAGAACAATTAAAATGTTTAAATTGTTGTTGCAATAAATTACTAAGGCATATGGGGATTTACCGAATTCGTTATTTGTTATATCCGGCCCCATTTAAATTGTTTAGATGATGTAGTTTTGTTATGCCTCACTTCTTGCCATGTTTAACAACATTAAATATTGTTGAGTACCTAACCGGGAGTGAACTAAATAATGGAATGTGGTGTTTTTTCAATATGCATCCCGATGCATATTGAGCTCCACTTAAATTGTAGTGTTGTTTGTGCACTTTGCCATGCCATGCCTCATTAAACCAGACATGCATCATACTTGGTTGTGCATCATGCCATGTTCATGTGGTGGTTGTTTACTATGTCGTGTGCTTCTTTCCGGTGTTGCTTCTTTGGGTTGGTTCTGATAACGTCGCGTTTGTGAGGACCCGTTCGACTACGTCCGTTTGTCTTCCTCATGGACTTGTTCTTCTTCCTAAAGGGATCTCAGGCAAGATGACCATACCCTCGAAATCACTTCTATCTTTGCTTGCTAGTTGCTCGCTCTTTTGCTATGCCTATGCTAGATACCTACCACATGCTTATCATGCCTCCGATATTGTGAAGCCAAGCCTCTAACCCACCTTGGCCTAGCAAAGCATTGTTTGGCTATGTTACCGCTTTGCTCAGCCCCTCTTATAGCGTTGCTAGTTGCAGGTGAAGATTGGAGTTTGTTCCTTGTTGGAACATGGATATTTTGTTGGGATATCACAATATCTCTTATTTAATTAATGCATCTATATACTTGGTAAAGGCTGGAAGGCTCGGCCTTATGCCTGGTGTTTTGTTCCACTCTTGCCGCCCAAGTTTCCGTCATATCGGTGTTATGTTCCCGGATTTTGCGTTCCTCACGCGGTTGGGTCATAATGGGAACCCCTTGACAGTTCGCCTTGAATAAAACTCCTCCAGCAAGGCCCAACCTTGGTTTTTACCATTCGCCACCTAGCCTTTTTCCCTTGGGAGTCGCGCATCCCGAGGGTCATCTTTATATTAACCCCCCCCCCGGGCCAGTGCTTTTCTAAGTGTTGTTCCAAACTAGAGCCCCTTGCAGCGCCACCTCGGGGAAACTTGAGGGCTGGTTTTAGTTGTACGGGTTGCTTATCCGGTGTTGCCCTGAGAACGAGATATGTGCAGCTCCTATCGGGATGTCGGCGCATCGGGTGGTCTTGCTGGACTTGTTTTACCATTGTCGAGGATATCTTGTAACCGGGATTCCGAGCCTGATCGGGTCTTCCTGCTAGAAGGAATATCCTTCGTTGACCGTGAGAGCTTGTGATGGGCTAACTTGGGACACCCCTGCAGGGATTTGAACTTTCGAAAGCCGTGCCCGCGGTTATGGGCAGATGGGAATTTGTTAATATCCGGTTGTAGAAAACCTGAAGTTGACCTTAACTAAAATACATCAACCGTGTGTGTTACCGTGATGGTCTCTTTCCGGCGGAGTCCGGGAAGTGAACACGGTGTTGGAGTTATGCTTGACGTAGGTTGTTCTAGCATCACTTCTTGATCATAGTTCTCCGTTCATGCTTTGCCTTCTCTTCTCGCTCTCTTTTGTGAACAGGTTAGCAACAATATATGCTAGTCGCTTGCTGCAGCTCCACATATTACCTTTTACCAGTCCTATAAGCTTAAATAGTCTTGATCGCGAGGGTGTAAGATTGCTGAGTCCCCGTGACTCACAGATACTTCCAAAACTAGCTTGCAGGTGCCGTTGAACCATGCAGGTGACGCAACCGAGCTCAAGGAGGAGCGCTATGAAGATCTTGTCCTTTGTGTTGTATCGTTCTAGTCAATCAGTAGTGGAGCCCAGTTGGGGTCGATCGGGGAACTGTGTAGCTTTTGGGGTAGTCTTTTTTATTTTGGTTCCGTAGTCAGACCTTGATTGTATCTGTTTGATGTAATGCTTTATTCATGTAATTGTGTGAAGTGGTGATGGTAAGCCAACTATGTATCCCTTTCCCTTATGTATTACATGGGTTGTGTGAAGATTACTTCACTTGCGACATTGCTTTCAATGCGGTTATGCCTCTAAGTCGTGCTTCGACACGTGGGAGATATAGCCGCGTCGAGGGCGTTACAAAGATCAGGGACTAATCTGCTATTTACAGGGACTAAATGGTGAAGAAAACTACTGGAAAAAGGTCCCTGGCCACGTGGCGGTTCCTGGCTGGCCGAGCAGCGTCTGCTGCGGAGACTATATGGCGAACGGCCGCCAAATAAGAAAAAAACAACGACGGTGGCTAAATAAAGAAAACCGATGCTTTGTTTAAATAAACCGCACGGTCTAAGGGAACCGCGGTTAACCGCGTACCTCTTCGCGAAAATAAAAACCGGACCTAATCTAATCTGGGTCGTGGATCTTCGATCTAACGAACGAGGGGAGGTGCAGCGGCTTACAGCTGCTGGCGACGTCGGCGACGAGCAGAGGACGGTGGCGTGGCGTTGGTGACGGAGGGGGCGGCGGCTGTGGTGGTCCTCGCCGACAGGGAAGAAGACAGGGAGGTGCGACGCGTCGAGGGCATCCGGATGGTGGCGTCGGGGTGTGTCGGCGGCGTCCGAACGGGGCGGGGTGAAGACGGCGGCCTTCGGTGCTCCGGCGGCTCCGGTGTCGATGGTGCGGCGTCTCCGACGGGATCTAGGGGCAAAAATAGTGTCAAAAGTATACGCCTCAGCGGGCTAAGAAGTTTTACAGAAAAAGGAAGGGTCGGAGAGGTCTACGGTCGACGAACTGCTCCGGTGAGGTGCGCGGCTTCGGCGAGATGCGAACGGGAAGCGCGGCGGCTGTGAGCGGCGTGGGGAGAAGCGGGACGGCGAGGTCGACAGAGGGGAACTCGGGGCATTTATAGGCGAGGGGAGGGCGTGCGGCTGCCGCGGATATGCATTATCCTTGAGGGCCTCGCCCGGCGGTTGCAGGAGCACGGCGGCAAGCTCACCCGAGCGGGGAAAGCGGGAGATTGGGGGAGATGAGGTGGCGCGGGGCCCACCAGTTAGTGGCGACGGCATTAGCGAGCGAGGGGGGCTGCGGGCGGTCGACCGGTGTGGGGGATTTCGGGCGCGCGGGCAGCCTTGGGCCGAAATGGCCAGCTGGGCCGGTCGGGCGCTCCTGGGCCGAACCTGGTTTCGGTCCAGGCTGCGTGCGTGTTTTTTTTTTTGACTGGAGACTAAAGTGCTCATAACTAATTCAAAAGAATTTCTGAAAACACCAAATAAATTTCTAAATTAACTATGTAATATTTAGAGCCTAATGAACATTAAATTAAGCACAGAACATTTTGAAAATACTTTTCCTAATGCAACTAATGCACTTTTTGCAAATAAAATAAATACCAAACAACTCCAAAACTTAAAGTAATATTCATAATAAAATTTCCCACTCTTTTTACATTTTGAGGAAGTCATCTTATCCCCTCTCATTTGTTTTTCTCGGGTGGAAAACTATTATTTGAATATTTAAAAAACTCCAAAATGCAAAGAAATATGATATGCATTGAATGATTCTATTAACATCCAAATTAGTAAAAATTGGGATGTTACATTGGGCCAATAATAGTTCTTGGAGAGCGTAGCGAATGTCTTGTCGCGTCCAAAGTGTCCCATTAGTCCTCAGCCATGAGATTCTTGCAAAAGTAGCAAACGAAGAGAAGACTCGGGGATGCAAAGTTTCTTAGCTCCCATAAGATAGTCATCTTTGATGTAATAGCGTTCCCATGATGTATGCGTCAAACATTTGGCATAAGGAATAGAAAAAGTAGGATCATGCGCATACAAGTCTTTTATGTGCTCAACGCCAATGACATCCAATTCAAGTTGAGTAACAAGCATGCATATGCGGGAAAGAGCGTCCGCCACAACATTTTCCTTACCCTTAATGTACTTGATGATATAAGGAAATGACTCAATGAATTAAATCCACTTGGCATGATGCTTGTTCAACTTAGTTTGACCATTAAGGTATTTAAGTGTTTCATGGTCAGTATGGATGATAAATTCATGAGGGCGGGGATAATGTTCCCATTCATACAGAACTCGCACTAAAGCATATAGCTCCTTGTCATAGATAGGGTAATTGAGTTGCGCTCCGGAAAGTTTCTCACTAAAGTAAGCTACGGGGCACTTCTCTTGCGTTAACACACCTCCTACCACTAGCATCGCAATGAATCTCAAAGGGTTTGTCAAAGTTGGGTAATGCAAGCACGGGAGCATGAGTAAGCAAATTCTTAAGCTCATTGAATGCGGTATCTTTGGATGGTCCCCAAACAAAGGGTTCATTCTTCTTACTCAAAGCATGCAAAGGTGAAGCTATGGTGCTGAAGTCCTTCACAAATATATGGTAGAAACCGGCTAAACCAAGGAAACTACGCACTTGTTGCAAGTTGGTTGGTTGAGGCCAATTCTTAATAGCATTGATCTTATATTCATCAACATGAACACCCTTAGAAGACACGACGAAACCCAAGAAAACAAGCTTGTCAACATCGAAAAGGCATTTCTCCATATTAGCAAAAAGGTGCTCTTTCCTAATAGTTTGTAGCACAGTCTTAAGGTGGGTGACATGATCTTTGAGAGATTTGCTAAACACAAGAATATCATAAAAGTAGACCACAACAAATACACCAATATAGGGTCGAAAAACAAAATGCATGAGTCGCATGAAAGTATCGGGTGCTTCGGATAAACCCATTGGCATAACAAGCCATTCACAATAGCCAAACTTGGTCTTAAATGCGGTTTTCTATTCATCACCTTCTTGGATGCGTATTTGATAGTAGCCACTTTAAAGGTCAATTTTAGAGAAAATTGTGTCTCCGCTAAGCTCATCAAGCATATCATCTAGGCGTGGAATAGGGTAACGATAACACACAGTAATAGCATTGATAGGACGACAATCAGAACACATGCGAAATGTACCATCTTCCTTGGGAACAAGGATTACTGGGATGACACCAGGGCTTAAACTTTCTCGTACATGGCCGTTGTCGATGAGTTGTTGTACTTGCCGTTGGATCTCCTTAGTTTCCTCGGGGTTGACGCAGTAGGGAGCCTTGTTAGGAACTGGAGCTCCGGGGATGAGGTCGATTCGGTGCTCGATTCCTCGTAGAGGAGGTAGACCCGGAGGTAGCTCGTCGGGGAAAACATCTTGGAATTCCTGCAATAGAGAAGATTGCACTAAAGGTAGATTGTGAGAGGTGATAGCTTTTGGTGCCTCGTCCTTGCACAAAAGGACATAGTGCATGACACTAGATGGGTTCACACACACTTCTCTTATCTCACTTTTTGTGGCAAATAGAACTAAGTTCTTCTTTTCGCTCATCGTGGAGGCACTCATTTTGGGCTTGTGGCGCTCACTCTCTTTTTGGTGGTTCGCTATCTCACCATTCTCTCCATGATGGGTGGTTTACTTGTCAGCGATCACTTAGCTTGGAGACATAGGGTGAAGTACGTACTCCTTTCCTTTCATCTTGAGGATATAGTGATTCATACGGCTGTTTTGGATGACACCTCGGTCAAATTTCCATGGTCGCCCAAGAAGAAGGTGGCAAACGGTTATTGGAACGACATCACACTCCAAAGTGTCTTCGTATGCTCCGATTTTGAAGGAGACTTGCACTCTATGATCGACTTGGATAGTGCCAAAGTCGCTAAGCTATTGAACTTTGTAGGGATGTGGGTGCTTCATCTTGACCAATTGGAGCTTGGAGCATAGTTCTTCACTCGCTAAGTTATGGCAACTCCATCCATCGATGATGACCTTGACAGACCTGCCATTGATGCCAGCCTTGGTATGAAAGATATGGCATCTTCGGTCTTCTTCTTGTTTATGTTGAAGAGTCAAGACCCTGGAGACAACTAGAGCGGGGCTTGAATCTTCATCACAAAAGACTTGTTCTTCTTCATCTTTGTTCACTTGCCGGTGCATGGCTACTTGCTCGAGTGCTTCCATTTCTCCTTCACCTATGGAGTCATAGGTACCATCATCGTTGAGGATCATGGTGCACTTGTTTGTACACTCAAAGGACTTGTGGCCTCGGCCTCCGCATGTGAAGCATTTGAAGGAACTTGTCTTGACGGTCTCATTGGTTGGGGTAGAGGATGATGAAGCTCTCAGCTTGAAGTTGCTTGTTGTAGGAGGATGACTTGAGGTTGTCGAAGCTTTCTTGAAACTCGACTTGTCGGCATTGCTTGTAGATGGCTTGGTTGAGGTAGAAGGTGTTGGAGTCGTTGAGGCTTGGTTGTTGGAGAATCCATAGGACTTGGATGAGAACTTGGCATACTTGAAGTCATCTTACACTTGACATTCCGCTTTGGTAGCTTGATGCACTAGGTCGATGAGGTTTGAGTATGGTTGGCAGTCGGTGATCTTCTTGATAGGTTGATTGAGTCCATTCAAGAAATGTGCCATGGTCTTCTCATGATCTTCCGTGACATTAGCTCGTATCGTGGCAATCTCCATTTCTTTGTAGTATTCTTCAACTCTCTTGGTTCCTTGCTTGAGTAGATGGAATTTCTTGAAGAGGTCGCGGTTGTAGTAGGTTGGCACAAAGCGTGCTCTCATGACATCCTTCATTTGCGCCCAAGTGGTGATGGGTGGTTCACTTCTTACCTCTCGATGCTCAATGACTTGTTCCCACCAAATGAGGACATAGTCTTGGAACTCGAGGGATGCCATAGCAATCTTCTTCTCTTCCTCATAGTTGTGCAAGCGGAAGATTTTGTCGACCTTCAATGCCCATGAAAGGTACTCTTCGGGATCATTGCTTCAGTTGAACTTGGGCATGGTGAACTTAAGCCTGCCGTATCTTTGTTCTTCATTGTGTTGGGTTCGGGGATGATGACATCCTTGACGAGGAGGATCATCTCTCTCAACTTGCTCTTGTCGTGGAGGATTTCCAATGTCTTCTTGCTCTTGGTGAACTTGAGGTTCTTGGCGAGGAGGTTGTGGAACTTGACGATGCAATCGAGCTTGATAGTTCCTCTCTTGAACTTGTTCGCGAAGCACTTCTTGTTGTTCACGAGCTTGTCGGTTGCGTGTGGCTACAGCTCGACTTGAATCTCGGAGGGCACATTGCGCCCCAAGTGCTTGAGCTTCTCGCAATTGTTGTTCTTGACGTTGTGCCTCGGCATCTTGTGTATCTTGGTGTAGTCGCGCTCACTCTTCCTCTTCATGTTGGCGTTGGCGTTGCCGTTCTCGTGCTTGCGCAAAAGTAGCTTGGTTTTGACGGTGCTAGTGTTCTTGAGAGCTGTTTTCATGTAGAGGGTTGCGGTTTGCTTGACGATCTTGGCGCGCGGCATGTCGAATAGTATTCGATGTCGATGTACTTGAGCCGGAGATGGTGTAGTCGGAGTGTCGACTTGAGTGGCTCCGTCTTGATGAGGATGAAGTGGAAGAAGAGCGGTTGAGCAACAAAGCGCGAATCTCGTCCATTCTTGCATCATTCTCTTGCTTGTGGTCGTTGGGCTTGTTGTTGAAATACTCTGTTGTACGTTTCTCGTAGAGTCGCAAGTCGGCGGTGAGGTCGTCAATGCGTTCACTCATTGCTTGTTGCTCTTGATGCAAAGCACGTTGTGCACCAGAGAGGTGGCTCTTTGTGACGTAGGAGGACATGTTGTCATCTTGATCGATGAAGAGTGGGTTGGTAGAAGTACTTTGCCTATCCATCATTCCAAGCAAATATTTGCCTATCCATCATTCCAAGCAAATATGTGAGTGGGAGAAAGAGAAGAACTTATACCAAATGTACCTTGACCGATGTTGAAGATGGATCAATGATCACTCATTGTGGAACAAGGAAATAGCACAATTGGTACCAATTCTTGTTGGTTTCTCACATCTACACAAGTAAAAGCTTATGGTGGAGATTAGTTAGGATGGTGGCACAAAATTTGATGCAATTGTTAGTGAGCTTCAATAATGTTGGAAAAGATTCACAAATTTGCAATGCAACAAGTAGACCAATAACAAGATATGGTACACGGAAACACACACGCAAAGAGAGAAATGGGGTCGTGCAACCAAGGAATTAGCCAAAATGTGGAATCCACGAAAATGCTCTTGTTGCAATACACTAGGGAGACGCTAGCACGATTGCACAATAAGCGGATACGAAGACTTGTGCACAACCTATGAAGCAAAACTGCAACGGCTTCTATCCCAAGTATGCTCTATGTATGGTATTCCGATGATACGATCCAAGATGATCTAGTATGACAATATTAATGTAGTATGATGCTATGGTTCTTGCTTAAAAGCTCTTTGCTTATCTTTCCCTTTTGCTTAAAAGCTTTTTTGGCTCTTTCTCTTTTGAGCTCTTTTCTCATGCAAATGTTTCACGAACCAAGATAGCAATTGCGTATGTGATGACAACTTTGTGACACAAAAGATGATACCAAGATATGGACCAATGATATTATATGTATGCAATGGGAAGTATGATCACTAATGTGCACAAGTGAAGTTGCTGGCAATACTCAAAGGCTAGTCTCGATGGGTAAGATAGGCAAAATTGGGCTATGATGGCTATCAATGTAATGGCAAGAATGATGTATCACGATACCAAGATGAAGTTATCGTTTCTTGCTTACAGTATGGTGTCAAAATGGTGTAGTGGTTGTTATCGATGATGCGTCTGTGGAGAATATGAGCGGCGATGATGTCGATGCTGAACCGTAACTGAAGAGCTGAAACACAATATGACGCAGAACCGCAACTCAAATTCTCAAAACAAAACGTGACAAAATTGTCGGAGTTGGTAGTGGTAAGCGATGGTGGTATATGTGGGAAATGGTGGTACTATGCGGAAGTGGTGGTGTTATGCGGAAGTCTATGTGGGCACCGGGACAAAATTTGGCGAAATTTGGATGGAAAATGGGGCGGTGGATGGAAGTGATGCTGTCAGGGGCCGGATGTCCGGGCTTGATGGCCGGATGTCCGGGGTGGCTGGATGTCCGGTCTCTGGATCCGTCGACGAACTCGAGGAACTCCGCGTGGAAAGTGGCAAATTGGGGCAAAATTCGGGGGATTTTGTGGATGGAAATTGGGAAAAAGATGGGGGAAAACTAGATTTACCTACAAGACATGAAATCCGTGGATCAAATCCAACAAAACTTAATCGCACCAGCAAATAACAAAAAAAATTGGGGCTATTTTTGTGCGGAATTTTTGAATTAGGGACAAAATCAACAAAACAAGGCTAGGAAACACAACGGGGAGGCTCCGAAATCGTGATGTAGGGTGGAACCCTAGATGGCCGATCTTTCACAAAAGGAGCGGACCCCGCGAAGAACATGAAGAACACGAAGAACATGAGGGGAAACACGAGAGAATCACTCAAACCAACAAGAACGATCACACATATGCTAGATCCAAGTACACATAGAGATCACATGATCCAAAGTCAATAAGGGATGATACAATGGGTAATCGGTTCTTCTCCGTGACAAGGTCTTGATGGGGGTCTTCTCCGTGAAGGAGGTCTTGAATCCAACGTGCATCTTCTCTGAAGAGGGGCTGCGGTCTCTCTCAAGGAGTAGATCCGCATGGATGAGCAAAGCTCTATCTCTAAATGAGCTAAACCAATGCTAACCCTAGAAAGATGGAGCTAGAAAGATGGAGGAGGAGGAGTATATATAGTCTAGGTGGGAGAATGGGTACACGGGCCTCGGGCCCTTACACTGTACGCAGATAGGGGAGGCCAGATGTCCGGGCGTCGGGCCAGATGTCCGGGCTTTCGCGAGGGGCCGGATGTCGGGGCTGTCGGGGCTAGCCTTGACGCCCTGGATGGAGGGTGTCGGATTTCCGGGCTTCGGGCTGGATGTCTAGGGTGAGCCGGATGTCCGGACTAGGGCCGGATGTCCAGGGCCTGTAGGTAATGGGCGGCTAGGCAGCTGCTGCTCCAAGGGCCGGATGTCCAGGGCCATGGCTGGATGTCCGGGGCCTAAAAGCTGTTCTTGACTCCTTCCGTTGGTTCTCTTCATCCGTGAACTTGGGGACTTGTCCGTCTTCACGTGCATCTTCGGGAGGATCCTCTTGGTACCTAATCATGCACAACATCTCGGACTTAGGTAGTAGCCATGTCTCGAGTGGATCATATGTGATATCACTAAGGAAGGAAGTCACCTCGGTCTTGAGAGCTCTAGCCCTAGCTCGTGTCATAGGTCCTCTTGGCACTTCGTCAGATGATGGAAGGTCCATGGGGATGACCGTAGGATGCTCCGCATCATTATATTCATGCCCCAATCATGAGCTCTCAAGAGAAATTATTATTTAGAATTTTTATGCTCGGCTTGCTCATAATGATCAATCCATGCTCGATGCTTCTTGTACTGGTTCTTATATGTACAAGACTATTTAATTAAAATGGGATTTATTGGAAAGAATTAAATGCAACTCTGAAGATTGGGAGCTTGAGGAAGGTAAGGAGTAAGGTATAAAACCTTATGTTTGATTGTGTTAAATCTTTGATGATACCAATGCTTTTCATGAATTTAGCACTAAATATGAACTTGACTCTGAGATAGCAGCTTCTTTCTGTGACTCATTTGCTATGGAGAAGTTGTTTAAATATCATCCTCCTATTGAACTAAAAGTAGTAGAACCTGTTAAAGCTGAAGAAGAAACTATTACTTATAATGTTGATCCTATTATTCCTACTGCTTACATTGAAAAGCCACCCCTTCCTTTTAGGATAAAAGAACATGATAAAGCTTCAGCTATGGTTTGTAAGAGTTATACTAGAACACCTACACCCCCTAAACAAATTAAATTTGAACCTAGTATTGATATGGTTAAAGATCTCTTGGTCGATAATATTGATGGGCATGTTATTTACTTCTGCGATGAAGCTGCTAGAATTGCCAAACCCGATGATGAAGATAAACATAGACTTATTGTTGGCACGCCTGTTGTTTCTATTAATACAGGAGATCACTGTTATCATGGCTTATGTGATTTGGGTGCTAGTGAAAGTGCAATTCTCTTTACTCTATATCAAGAAATTATGAATGATATTGCACCTTCTGAAATAGATGATATTGATGTTACTATTAAGCTTGCCAATGGAGACACTATTTCACCAATTGGGATTGTTAGAGATGTTGAAGTCTTGTGTGGGAAAATAAAATACCCTGCTGATTTTCTTGTTCTTGGTTCCCCACAAGATGATTTGTGTCCCATTATATTTGGTGGACCTTTCTTAAACACTTTCAATGCTAAGATAGATTGCAAGAAAGAAACTGTTAGTGTGAATTTCGAGGATGTGGCTCGTGAGTTTAATTTTTCCAAATTTCGTAGACAAACTCATGATAAAGAATTTCCTAAAGATGAAATTATTGGTCTTGCTTCGATTCCCGTGCCTCCCACTGACCCTTTAGAACAATATTTTCTGGACCATAAAAATGATATGTTCATGGGTGATAGAAATGAAATAGATGAGATAGTCTTTAATCAAACGCCTGTTTTGAAACACAATTTCCTGTTGAGACTCTTCGAGATCCTCTACCACCCAAGAGTGATCTTGTTTTTGATCTTAAACAATTAACTGATAGTTTGAAATATTCTTATCTTGATGAAAAGAAGATATATCATGTTATTATTAGTGCTAACCTTTCAGAGCATGAAGAAAAGAAATTATTGAGAACTCTGAAGAACCACCGTGCCGCTATTGGATATACTTTGGATGATCTTAAGGGCATTAGTCCCACTCTATGTCAGCACAAAATTAATATGGAACCTGACGCTAAACCAGTAGTTGATCATCAACGATAGTTAAATCCTAAGATGAAGGAAGTGGTAAGAAGTGAAATATTAAAGCTTTTGGAAGCAGGTATAATTTGTCCTATTGCTGACAGTAGATGGGTAAGTCATGTTCATTGTGTCCCTAAGAAGGGAGGCATTACTATTGTTCCCAGTGATAAGAATGAATTTATTCCACAAAGAATTGTTACAGGTTATAGAATGGTAATTGATTTGAGAAAATTAAACAAAGCTACTAGGAAAGATCATTATCCTCTACCTTTTATTGATCAAATGCAAGATAGATTATCCAAACATACACACTTTTTGCTTTCTAGATGGTTATTCTGGTTTTTCTCAAATATCTGTGTCACAAGAGGATCAAGAAGAAACTACTTTTACATGCCCTTTTGGTAACTTCGCTTATAGACATATGCCTTTGGTTTATGCAATGCACCTACTACCTTTCAAAGAGGTTTTCATGGATGATTTCTCCATTCACGGAACTTCTTTTGATGGTTGCTTAATCAACCTTGATCGAGTTTTGCAGAGATGGGAAGAAACTAATCTTGTCTTGAATTGGGAGAAGTGCCACTTTATGGTTAAGGAAGGTATTGTCTTGGGGCATAAAATCTCTGAAAGAGGTATTGAAGTTGATAAAGCTAAATTAGATGCTATTGAAAAAATGTCGTTCCTAAAGGGTATAAGAAGTTTCCTTGGTCATGCTTGTTTCTATAGGAGATTTATCAAAGAGTTATCTAAAATTTCTAGGCCTCTCACTAATCTCTTGCACAAAGATGGTCCATATGTTTTTTATGATGATTGTGTAGAAGCATTTGAAATTCTTATGAAAGCCTTAATTTCTGCACCAATTGTTCAACCACCTGATTGGAACCTGCCCTTTGAAATTATGTGTGATGCTAGTGATTATATTGTTGGTGTTGTTCTAGGACAAAGAGTTGATAAGAAATTAAATGTTATCCATTATGCTAGTAAAACTCTAGACAATGCTCAAAGAAATTATGCTACTACTGAAAAAGAATTTCTAGCAGTTGTGTTTACTTGTGATAAGTTCAAATCTTATATTGTTGATTCCAAAGTAACTGTTCACACCAATCGTGCTGCTATTAAATATCTTATGGAAAAGAAAGATGCTAAACCTAGAGTTATTAGATGGGTTCTCCTGCTACAAGAATTTGATTTGCATATTATTGATAGATAGGGAGCTGAGAACCCCATAGCAGACAACTTGTCTAGGTTAGAAAATGTTCTTGATGACCCACTACCTATTGATGATAGCTTTCCTGATGAACAACTAGTTGTCATAAATGTGTCTCATAGTACTCCATGGTATGCTGATTACGCTAATTACATTGTTGCTAAATTTGTACCAGCTAGTTTCACATACCAACAAAGAAAATGTTTTTCTATGATTTAAGACATTACTTTTGGGATGACGCATACCTTTAAAAAGAAGGAGTAAATGGTGGTATTAGATGTTGTGTACCTGAGCATGAATAGGAACCGATACTACACAAGTGTCACTCTGAGGCCTATGGAGGACACCATGCTAGAGACAGAACTGCAAACAAGGTATTACAATCTGGTTTTTATTGGCCTACTCTCTTCAAAGATGCTCATAAGTTTGTCTTATGTTGTGATGAATGTCATAGAATTGGTAATATTAGTAGACGTCAGGAAATGCCTATGAATTGTTCACTTGTTATTGACCCATTTGATGTTTGGGGATTTGATTATATGGGAATTTTTCCATCCTCTAATGGGCATACTCATATTTTAGTTGTTGTTGATTAAGTTACTAAGTGGGTAGAAGCTATTCCAACTAGTAGTACTGATCATAACACTTCTATTAAAATGCATAAAGAAGTTATTTTCCCAAGGTTTGGAGTCCCTGGATATTTAATGATTGATGGTGGTTCACACTTTCTTCATGGCGCTTTCCGTGAATTGCTTTGCTAAGTATGATTTTAACCATAGAATTGCATCACCTTATCACCCTTAGTCTAGTGGTCAAGTAGAATTGAGTAATAGGGAAATAAAATTGATCTTGCAAAAGACTATTAAGAGATGTAGAAAGAATTGGTCTAAGAAACTTGATGATGCATTATGGGCTTATAGAACTGCATATAAAAACCATATGGGTATGTCTCCATATAAAATAGTTTATGGAAAATCATGTCACTTACCTCTAGAACTAGAACATAAAGCTTATTCGGCAATTAAAGAGCTCAATTATGATTTCAAACTTTCCGGTGAGAAGAGGTTATTTGACATTAGCTCTCTTGATGAATGGAGAACCCAAGCCTATGAGAATGCCAAAAAATTTAAAGAAAAAGTTAAAAAGATGGCATGACAACAGGATGCAAAAGCATGAATTTAATGTAGGTGACTATATCTTGCTATACAACTCTAATTTAAGATTTTTTGTAGGAAAACATCTCTCTAAATGGGAAGGGCCTTACATTGTCGAGGAAATTTATCGTTCTGGTGCCATCAAGATCAACAACGCCGAAGGCAATAACCCGAAGTTGGTAAACGGGCAAAGAATCAAACAATATATCTCAAGTACTACCATAAATGTTGAAGCCAATATTATTAATACCATAACACCGGAGGAGTACATAAGGGAGACCTACCAAAACGCTCTAGAACCCCCCCCCCAAGTGAATAGGTATGTGGTACGGTAAGTAAACCGACTCCAAAACTATTCCAATGGCAATTTTACTCCGTTTTGGAATATTTAAAAAATTAGGAAAATAAAAGTAGTCCGAAAAGTGCACGAGGAGGCGACAAGCCTTGGGGGCACGCCTCACAGGCTTGTGGCACCTCGTGTGCCCTCCGGACTCCATTTTCTTGCAGAATACTTCTTTTGGTTGATAAAAATTTATTATATAATCTCCCGATGGTTTTGACCACCGTACCACGGCAAAATCCTATGTTATCGTTTCGAGCTATTTTTCTGACAGATCTAGATCACTACGATGTCCCCAAGCACTTCGAAGGACAAGTTATTCAAGAAGGTCATCAATCCCTACCTTGCGGAGGTGCTGCAACACCCTCAAACCATTGAGATGCATGAGGGTGTGCTGCACATCCGCGATGTTCAAGGTCCAAGGAGGACGGAAGCGTGGAGACAAGGCTCGAAGAATGGAGCAGAAAGTCTTCAAGTGCCAAGGGATGGTGGAACGCGGACTCAACACCAATCACTAGATGATCACACTACAGCCAAGTCCCTTACTCGAATCGTTTTTACTTTTCCACCTCAGCATGTTTTGCGAGGCGGTTTCCTTGGCACGTCTTGTCAAAGCAGAGATCGTGTACCCCCTTTACGGGATTCTCATCAATACGGACGTGGGTAATCCAATCGCGCCACTTATCACGGCGCTTGGGAGGCAAGCGAGTTTTACTAGGCAGGTGGGGACGCACAACCGCATCCGCCTATATAAGGGGATAAGCATCCACCTTCTTACCTACACCTTCTTCCTCCTTTGCCTATCCATCTCCTGCGCACTCGAGCTCCAGCGCCCAAGCCCGCACTTCCCACCTCAACCTTCTCCAGCAATGTCCGGAGCGGGAGGCAAGTGGATGGTCTCCTCTGTCACGGAGGGCCATATCAAAAAGCTAAGGAAGGCCGGATACTTGCCCAAAGACATCGCGCACTGACTTCCCGAGGAGGGGCAGCTTCTCCCCACCCCAAGGCCCCATGAGAGGGTAGTATTCCTTCCCCACTTCCTCCGCGGACTGGGTTTTCCACTCCACCCATTTGTCCGGGGACTCATGTTTTACTATGGCCTGGATTTCCACGATCTGGCCCCGAACTTCGTCCTCAACATCTCGGCGTTTATCGTCGTGTGCGAGGCTTTCCTCCGCATCCGCCCCCATTTCAGCCTCTGGCTCAAGACCTTCAACGTCAAGCCCAAGGTGGTGCACGGCAACCAGGCGGAGTGCGGAGGCGCCATGGCGGGCAAGATGGCCAACGTCCTATGGTTCGAGGGCTCTTTTGTGGAGACCCTAAAGGGGTGGCAATCTAGGTGGTTTTACATCACCGAGCCACGCGATCCGAAATGGACCGCAGCCCCCGAGTTCCGATCCGGACCCCCCACGTGGCTTATGTCCTGGAAAGAGACGGGCCTGTCGTGGGGTGACGAAAAAGAGGTGACCGGATTGCAAACATGCATCCAGTCCCTGGTGAACAAGCCAATCCGGCTTGTTAATGTAATCCAGGTTATGCTCGTCCGCCGGATCCTCCCGTGCCAACAACGGGATTTTAATCTGTGGGAGTTCGACCCGGCGCAGCACCAAACCCTTAGCAGGCTCTTCGACACAATGTACGAAGATGCCTGGAAGGTGCTATTAAAGGTCGCCGAGGCTCCCGCATCCGCTTTCGAGGACCGCGGATACAGCTCGCAGCGTCAGGCTAGCGAGGTAAGCTATCTTCACCTTTTACAGGATGTTAAGCTTTCTTCATAGTTTGACTCTATGCGGGATCTAAACTCCCTTACCTTTGACAGGCTTGGCGGGCGATATCCGGACCGATTAACTGTCCGGCTCCGCTGCCTGAAGACCCAGCCCCAGCTCTACTAGTGAAGCTGCTAGTTCCGGCGCCTTATGTGGTGCTGGAGAAGAAGGCCAAGAAGAAGAAGACCACGGGGACTCGAAAGAGTGCCCGCAACGTGGTGGTGTCGGACTCGTCATCCAACGAGTCCGAGACGCCCTCTTCCCGTGAAAACGAGGAGGAGGAAGAAGAAAACTCTCCCCCCTAGCGGAGGGAGGAGAGAAGAGGAAGGCCGCCCCAACGGGAGAGGCCGAGGGGTCTAGGAAAAGGAAGACCCCTCCACCGGACTACTCCCCCGACACCGAAGAGGGTGGAGAGGAGTGGCCAAACAGGGCCAAGCGTCCGGCGAAATCGTAAGTTCGGATATCAGAGTAACTCATGATGTTCCTTTGTTGCACAGCTTTCCCTAATGTCGAACGTAATTATGCAGCCCGCCCCGGGCCGAATTCAACGAATCGTCGGGCGGCTCCCTGGACTCATCGGACGTGAACTCAGTTCCGCCCGCTGTCTCCCCCCGCGCTGCAGACGACGCCGAAGTGGCGTTGCGACAAGCTCCGGGGCAGGAGGAGGTGGTCCCAGAGGAGCCGCAAGGCAACCTCCCGGACTCCAGGAGTGAAGGGGATAAGGCCCCGCTCCAAGTCCGGCTTTGTGCCGGACACCGCGCCGGAATCTTCAACAGTTTCGAACCGCGGTAGGCGAACTCCTTCCAAGAGGAGCAAGCCTTCTGGGCCGTGGCCTCCATCCAACCGGAGGTACCGGACAATCTGCTTGAGGTGCTTGACGGCGCCTCCATCGATGAGGAGCACCGTACTATTATGAGTACGGTGATCCAGAAGGTTCAGTCCGCCAAGAGCGGACTGACTGAAGCTTGCGCTAGCCTTCTAATAGGCTTGAAGGTAAGTAAACATATATAAAAATAGTACCACAGAGACAGTAGCCCCTGATGCTCTGTTTGGCGTTCGGAAAGAAAAGCCGAATAGAGGATCTAGTAAATTTCGCAGGAGTCTAACAATAAAGAGTCAATATGCGTGTGCAGGCTTCGCTGCTATCTACCACCGCACTGACTGCGGAGGTGGGTGTCCTGAAACAGGACCTCAAGCGAACCGAGCAAGAGCTCAGCCTTGCCAAGCGGCAGCTCGAGGAAAAAGAAGGTAGGAAATACCTTACAGAAAAAGTGCCTATAGAGAGGCATGATTGCAAAAAATAACAGGATTGCACTTCTTATTATAGGGGCCACGACTGAGGTGGCGACCCTCAAGCAGGCGCTGTCCGAGGCCGAAAAGAAAATGGCCACGAAGCGCACCGAGCGAGAGAAACTTAGGGCTCAGGTCGGCGAGGTGCGGCAAGAGCTTCAGGCTCTCATGAAAAAACATGAGAGTTTGGAGCTTGAGTCAAAGACCCAAGCATCCGAGCTCGCGGCGGCCCTTGAGACTGCCAAGTCTGGCAAGGCCGAAGCCCAAAAGGCCCTTCAAGAGTTGGAGGAGATGAAGAAGATAGCAGCGGGTAAGGCATTCTTTATGCAAAGCAGAAATATAAAAGTAAACTACTTGTTACTTACCCGAATCCGGAGTTCTCCAGGGGCATTCGCAGATCTTCCCCGCAGCGTATCCGATGCCGCCGCATTCTACCGAGATGAAGAGGGCAGCTCGACGGATAAGGTGTTCTGGTATTAGTATGCTGAGGCCGGACACCCTGTGCCCTTGAGCGACCAGCTGAAACAGCTGGTCGAGCTCCGCAAGGCGGCCGAACAGGCCATGAAGGGCTTCATAGTTTGGCTGTGGCCTGGAGAGGCCCTGCCTGGGAGCTACTTTGGGCTGGTGCGGCGGCTTGTGGAGGCCTGTCCAAGGCTCGAGGTCATCAAGCGCTCCGTCTGCATCGAAGGTGCCCGTCGGGCCCTTGCCCGTGCAAAGGTGCACTGGGGTAAGCTGGACGGTGAGAAGCTTGTGAAGGACGGGCCGCCACCGGGGAAGGAGCATCGCAAGACCGAGAACTATTACAAGGATGTTCTTGTGGGTGCCCGCCTTGTGGCGGATGAATGTACCAAGGATGTAATTTTTGAATAAACTCGCTCGTTTTTATCCTGTGTGCTGAAAACTTGTTCATGGGCGCTTAAGCAATGCTTGTTGAATTTAAAATATTTTTTTCAGTGCGGCCGTTTATCAAAAAATTGAGAGATGGCCAGTCGTCGGCTTCTGCCCCCATGCCACCAGTGCTGGGGTGTTCGGGATAAACCTGAGCGCTCTTTTTCCCATAGTTGGGTCCTTCGAGGGAGGTGCTCAGCACAACGAACCAGGCAATCGGACTATAATGCTTGAACACTCTCACTTAGCCATAGAACTTTATAATTTTAAATTTCCGTGAAGCCCCTAGTTCGGAAGACCGAGTTCGGGGCGCTATCCATGCCTTGGCCGGACAAATCCGGCTCCTTGCTCGAAGCGGCATAAGTCTTTAGGGACTCGAAAAACCTCTCGAACAGCGACCGGTCTCTCGCCTCATCATGACAGTCAGTTTTAGCTTTCTCCACTAAGGTGCTTAACCCAGCTCAACCGGGGCACAGTCGCAGTGGTTCTCCTAGTGCTACCTTAGCCGATATAGCGGAACGTAAGGCACCAAAACATAGGAGCCGGGAAAACCCAACTATTGACCCAAATCATGATTCGGAGCCGATGCATATAGTGCTATAAGTTCGAGGTGCCGCACTTGTGAAAGTGTACGAACTTCTCACACCATTATGAGGGGTACTGAAGCCCCTGGCGTACTTGCCGTACCATGGTGTATGGGTGCAACATGTCATTAATGAACATATATAAAAGAGAGTAATGTAGAAAATAGACAAAAGCTATGCATTGTTTATAGAGAGGCTATTTATCAAAGCCGAACAATACAAATAGTGCGGTAAGCAAGAGATATTGGACTATTCAGTATGTCTTGACCAGGGGCAGGCCGCGGAATTGTATTTAAAACAGGTATACCGCTCGTAATAGAGACCACCTGGGAGTTCCATAATGCGGCATGGCTTGTCTGCCTCCCTGGATCTTGCATCGTTTGTGCGGCAGTCGAATTGCCGAACAGGTCGTCCGAAGTATGGAGTCCTGAAAGTAAGAAAAAATTAAAAAAAGAATCCGGCAGCCCCTAGTATGTTTTAAGCTGTGTTTTGGGCGTGCCGTTATTGTGCCCCTTCCCCTATGCCCATGGTATTTCAAGGGTGTAGTTATGTACGCGAGGTACTGGTTTCGCTATGTCGCGAAAGCTGGGGTTGGGGCCGCATTGCTACGCTTGCTCAGAGTGTGCCAGGCGGTCCTACTGTGGGTTACTCCAGGCGCGCTTGGCAGTGTCTGGCTTTTTAATGGCCGGACTGGAGAATTGCCTGAGAAGGCTACTTTGTACCTCCGCTGCGAGAGCCGCCGTGTGCTCCTCCGTACGGAGGGAGCGTTCGGTGTTTCCATTGACCGTAATTACTCCTCGCGGGCCTGGCATCTTGAGCTTGAGATATGCATAGTGCGGCACCGCATTGAACTTTGCGAATGCGGTTCGTCCGAGCAGGGCGTGATGGCCACTGCGAAACGGGACTATATCGAAGATTAACTCTTCGCTTCGGAAATTGTCCGGGGATCCGAAGACCACGTCAAGTGTTACTGAGCCTGTACAGTTGGCTTCTACACCTGGTATAACGCCTTTAAAGGTCATTCTTGTGGGCTTAATCCTTGAGGGATCTATGCCCATTTTCCGCACTGTATCTTGATAAAGTAGGTTCAGGCTACTGCCGCCGTCCATGAGGACTCTTGTGAGATGAAATCCGTCGATGATTGGGTGGAGAACCAACGCGACGAAGCCGCCATGACGGATGCTAGTGGGATGGTCCCTTCCATCAAAAGTGATTAGGCAGGAGGACCATGGGTTGAACTTTGGGGCGACTGGCTCCATCGCGTATACGTCCCGTAGCGCACGCTTCCGCTCCCGCTTGGGAATGTGGGTTGCGTATATCATGTTCACCATCCGCACTTGTGGGGGAAAGCCCTTCTGTCCATTGTTGTTCGGCGGCTTGGGCTCCTCGTCATCGCTGTGCAGCCCCTTGTCTCTGTTTTCGGCCCTTAACTTGCCTGCCTGCTTGAACACCCAAGAATCCCTGTTAGTGTGATTGGCTGGCCTTTCGGGGGTGCCATGTATCTGGCACAAGCGATCGAGTATTCGGTCCAAACTGGATGGGCCTTGAGTATTCTTTTTGAATGGCTTTTTCTGCTGACCGGATTTATAGCCTTTGAATCCGGCATTGACTACCGTGTCTTCATTGTTGTCGCTGTTAACGCGGCGTTTTTGCTTATTCCGATGTGTCTTGCCACTTTTGTCCTTGGTATCCGAATTACCAGGGTTCTTTGATAAGTTGTTACTGCGAGCTAGCCAGCTGTCTTCTCCCGCGCAAAAGTGGGTCATGAGTGTCGTGAGGGCTGCCATGGATTTCGGCTTTTCCTGTCCCAGGTGCCGGGCATGCCACGCGTCGCGGATTTTATGCTTGAAGGCTGCTAGGGACTCTGCATCCGGACAGTCGACTATCTGGTTTTTCTTTGTTAGGAACCGTGTCCAGAATTGTCTGGCTGATTCCCCTGACTGCTGAATTATGTGGCTTAAGTCGTCGGCATCCGGCGGTCGCACGTAAGTGCCCTGGAAGTTGTCGAGGAATGCGGCTTCCAGGTCCTCCCAAGAACCGATTGAGTCTGCTGGCAAGCTGTTAAGCCAATGCCGGGCCGGTCCTTTAAGTTTGAGCGGGAGGTATTTGATGGCGTGTAGATCATCGCCGCGTGCCATGTGGATGTGAAGGGGATAATCCTCAATCCATACCGCCGGGTCTGTTGTGCCATCGTATGATTCGATGTTTACGGGTTTGAAACCCTATGGGATTTTATGATCCATTACTTCATTCGTGAAGCATAGCGGGTGTGCGGCGCCTCTGTATTGGGCTATATCATGATGCAACTCGGAAGAGCTATGTCTGTTGTGTTCGGCCCGGCCAGATTTGTTGTATCCGGAGTGAAGATCATTGTAACATGCCGTAGGGCGCCTGCGCGATCCGTAGATCGATCTTGTTTGTCTTGCCTTATCCTCCAGTATGTCTCGCAGGTCGGGCGCATTTTCCCGTGCCTTAGTTGAGCGGCCTCGGGGCATGGCTTGGGTGGAGGGCCGAGAGGCCTCTCTGTCGTGGCCGTGAGGTGGCCGGTCTGCCATGTCATGCGCTGGTGATGTAGGTGCTTCCTCCTCTGATCGGGGTAGCGGCCTGCGCTTCGGGTAACTCTTGGAGGGGCGTTCGAGTTCATACTCTTCGGCCGCAAGGACTTCAGTCCATCTGTCAGCTAGCAAATCTTGGGCAGCTCTAAGCTGTTGCTGCTTTTTCTTGAGGCTGCTTGCCGTGGCTAAAAGCCTGCATTTAAAACACTCTTGTTCGGCGGGGTCTGATGGTATGACGAATTCGTCGTCATCGAGGCTTGCCTCGTCTTCGGAGGGAGGTGTATAGTTATCATCCTCGACCTCTCGGTCTGCCGCCCTCCCATGAGGGCTGGCTTCTCCATCTTCCTATGCCGAATCTTGCTGAGGTGGGTGTTCTTCGGCGCTATCCAGGGTAGTATTATCTCCCGTGCCGAAATCACCGTTTTTGCTTTGGCGGGATTTAGAGCGGCGCCGCTGACGCCGGTGCTTTGGCTGTTTCTTGGGGGCGTCATCCCCCACTGTTCCATCGCCATCTCCATCTTTCGGAGTATCCACCATATATATGTCATATGATGAGGTGGCCTTCCAGCGCCCTATAGGTGCTGGTTCCTGTTCGTCTCCTACATCGTCGTCCATGCCGTCGATGTCTTCGGAGCTGAAGTCAAGCATGTCGGTTAGATCGTCGACAGTGGCTACAAAGTGGGTGGTGGGTGGGCTTTGAATTTCCTCATCGCCCATATCCCACCCTCGCTGACCGTAGTCCGGCCAGGGCTCTCGTGATAAAGAGAGGGACTTAAGAGAATTCAGGATGTCGCCAAAAGGCGAATGCTGAAAGATGTCTGCGGTGGTGAATTCCATTATCGGCGCCCAATCAGTTTCGATTGGCAGGGGCGCGGGGGGTTCGGAGTCCGGGGAGGAGTCTGGATCCTCGGAGTCACGGGTCGTGCAGAGTGCAGGGCTAGCATTCGGCTCAATCGCTTTTAGGATCACAGCCCCCGAGGTGACGTCCAACCGCTCGTCCTCGATTGGCGCAATAGGCTCCGAGTTAGGGGTCGGAACCGATGCATGTGCGGCCTCCAGGACACTGTCCGGGGGCAGAGCTAGATCATGCCTCTCGAGATAGTGTGGCACGCTTGGCCGTGGCTCGAGTCCGTCGAAGATCAAGTCTCCGCGGATGTCAGCCGTGTAGTTTAAGCTTCCAAACCTGACTTGATGGCCAGGGGCATAGCTTTCGATCTGCTCCAGGTGGCCGAGCGAATTGGCCTGCAGAGCGAAGCCGCCGAAGACGAAGATCTGTCTGGGGAGCAAAGTCTCACCCTGGACCGCATCGTTGTTGATGATCAAAGGAGCCATCGGGCCTAAAGGCGACGACACAGAGGAACTCTCAATGAAAGCACCAATGTCGGTGTCAAAACCGGCGGATCTCGGGTAGTGGGTCCCGAACTGTGCGTCTAGGCCGGATGGGAACAGGAAGCAGGGAACATGATGTTTTACCCAGGTTCAGGCCCTCTTGATGGAGGTAAAACCCTATGTCCTGCTTGATTAATATTGATGATATGGGTAGTACAAGAGTAGATCTACCACGAGATCAAGGAGGCTAAACCCTAGAAGCTAGCCTATGGTATGATTGTTGTATATGGAATTGATTGCCTACGGACTACAACCCTCCGGTTTATATAGACACTGGATAGGGTTAGGGTTACACAGAGTCGGTTACAATGGTAGGATATCTTGAATATCCGCATCGCCAAGCTTGCCTTCCACGCCAAGGAAAGTCCCATCCGGACACGGGACGAAGTCTTCAATCTTGTATCTTCATAGTCCAGGAGTCTGGCTGAAGGTATAGTCCGGCTACACGAACACCCCCTAATCCAGGACTCCCTCAGAGGGCTTCTACATCAACACCATAGCCTCTTTGATGAAGCGTGAGTAGTTTATCACAGACCTTCGGGTCTATAGTTATTAGCTAGATGGCTTCTTCACTCTCTTTAATTCTCAATACAAAGTTCCCCTTGATGTTCTTGGAGATCTGTTCGATGTAATATTCTTTTGCAGTGTGTTTGCCTAGATCCGATGAATTATGGGTTTATGAACAAGATTATCTATGAATATTATTTGGTTCTTCTCTGAATTCTTATATGCATGATTTGATATATTTGCAAGTCTCTTCGAATTATCGGTTTAGTTTGGCCTACTAGATTGATCTTTCTTGCAATGGGAGAGGTGCTTAGCTTTGGGTTCAATCTTGCGGTGTCCTTTCCTAGTGACAGTAGGGGCAGTAAGGCACGTATTGTATTGTTGCCATCGTGGATAAAAAGATGGGGTTTATATCATATTTCTTGAGTTTATCCCTCTACATCATGTCATCTTGCTTAATGTGTTACTCTGTTCTTATGAACTTAATACTCTAGATGCATGCTAGATAGCGGTCGATGTGTGGAGTAATAGTAGTACATGCAGAATCGTGTCGATCTACTTGACACGGACGTGATGCCTATATTCATAATCATTGCCTAGATATTCTCATAACTATGCGCTTTTCTATCAATTGCTCAGCAGTAATTTGTTCACCCACTGTAATACATGCTATCTTGAGAGAAGCCACTAGTGAAACCTATGCCCCCGGGTCTCTTTCTCTATTACATTGCATCTCTTTTATTTATATCGCATCTCGTTTATTATTTTCCAATCTTTACTTTCCAATCTGTACAACAAAAATACCAAACAAATTTACTTTACTATCTCTACCAGATCTCACTTTTGCGGGTGACCATGAAGGGATTGACAACCCCTTTATCCCGTTGGTTGCAAGGTTCTTGATTGTTTGTGCAGGTACTAGGTGACTTGTGCGTTGTCTCCTACTGGATTGATACCTTGGTTCTCAAAACTAAGGGAAATACTTAAGATACTTTGCTGCATCACCCTTTCCTCTTCAAGGGAAAACCAATGCATGCTCAAGAGGTAGCACTCGCTGTCTCGAGGCAGAACATGGGCATAAGCAATATGGGGCTCCGATGGATCTGTTCCGCCGGGGAAACTTCCCTCCCGGAGGGGGAATCAAAGCCATTTTCGTCACCAACGATCCTCTCATTGAGATGGGGTCAATCTCCATCAACATCTTCACCAGCACCATCTCCTCTCAAACCCTAGTTCATCTCTTGTATCCGATCTTTCTCCCCAAACCTCAGATTGGTACCTGTGGGTTGCTAGTAGTGTTGATTACTCCTTGTAGTTGATACTAGTTGGTTTATTTGGTGGAAGATTATATGTTCAGATCCTTAATGACATTCAATACCCCTCTGATCATGAACATGAGCATGCTTTGTGAGTAGTTACATCTATTCCCGAGGACATGGGAGAAGTCTTATTATAAGTAATCATGTGAATTTGGTATTCTTTTGATATTTTGATGAGATGTATGTTGTCTTTCCTCTAGTGGTGTTTTGTGAACATCGACTACATGACATTTTACCATGATTTGGGCCTAAGGGAAGGCATTGGGAAGTAACAAGTAGATGATGGGTTGCTAGAGTGACAGAAGCTTAACCCTAGTTTATTGGTTGCTTCGTAAGGGGCTGATTTGGATCCACATGTTTCATGCTATGGTTAGATTTATCTTAGTTCTTCTTTCGTGGATGAGGATGCTTGCGAGAGGGGTTAATCATAAGTGGGAGGCTTTTCCAAGTAAGGACAACACCCAAGCACCGGTCCACCCCACATATCAAATTATGAAAGTAGCGAACGCGAATCATATGAGCATGATGAAAACTAACTTGACAAAAATTCCCATGTGTCCTCGGGAGCGCTTTGCTTTATATAAGAGTTCGTCCAGGCTTATACTTTTCTACAAAAGGATTGGACCACCTTGCTACATCTGTGTTGCACATGTTACTTGTTACCCGTTATGAATTATCATATCACAAAACTATCTATTATTGATAATTTTAGTGCTTGCAGAAAATACCTTGCTGAAAACTGCCTATCATTCCTTCTGCTCCTCATTGGGTTCGACACTATTACTTAGGACTACGATATATCGCCTATACTTGTGGGTCATCACAGTGCAAGAGGGAAACAAGGCAATCAGACTATGCAGCTTTATTACCTTCACTTAGCCATGGGAGGTTGACTGTGGGGGCTGGTAACTAGCCCCCAGTGTGTTGTTCGGGAGATCCGAGGTAGGTACCTGTATCACTTGGCTTGGCTGAAGATACAAACCCTTCATATTACATGGTGTGATAGCCAATGATTTTTAGTTTGACACTTGTCATCGGATTGTCGACCAGTTATCGCTTATTATGGCAGTCAGTTTTCGGCTTTCTCCACTGAGGTACTTAGCCAGGCTAGCTGGAAGTATAATCATAGTGGTTCTTCCTTTACTGTCTTAGCCGAACACTTGGAACATAAGAGGGTAAACACAGGAGTAGGGAAACCCAACTATTGACCCAAGACATAATTCGGAACTGATACATATAATGCAATATCTGAGACGCCGAACACGTAAAGAAAGAATAGTGCCAGACTTGAGGCATAGGGCTAGTATTATTGTCGAGCCCCTGGTCTATTACCCGATTGCTGCCTTAAGGAGGAACTATGCCGAACTAGTTTATAGTGGCGTCGAAGAGTGGAAGAAAGGCACAATATAAAAGACTGAAAGAGGACCATTGAGAAGTGGTCTTTATTTCCAAAAAGGTCATGACGTTTATCAGTACAATTTGAACTGCCAAAGCCCACGCACACACCTCACTAAGGCTTTGGCGTCTGGATCCTCGCGCGACGCTCCTGGGCGAGCCAATAGGCAAGTGTGGTTCTTGGCCCCAGGCCTCAGGAGCTTTCATCTCCTGGCTACGCCGGGCATCGCGACCTAGCACACCAGCGATGATCGACCCTCACTCGGGGGATCTGGCGCAGGATGGGTGCCAAGAAGGGGTGGCTAGAGAAAAAGTAGTCTCAGCTCGACTCGCTATCAAGGAACCTCACGCCAAGTGCTGCCTATATCCACGAGAGGTCCAACACCTAGGGGAGGCACATACGAAGGCCCCGGTACCCCGCGAGCTCCTCCTCAGGACCTCAGGGGTGTACTCGAGATCAAGGCTCCGGAGGAGCACGCCCCTACAATGCAGGGACCCGTAAAGGGTCACGAGCACACCAAGCTAAGTTATCCTAATCATGCGAGGCAGGAACCTTTCAATTAGTAACCACATAGATGCTGGAATACGAGCAGGAGAAGGTGATAAAAAGGCGCAAGTGCCATAGTTCATTACACGCCCCGTGGGGCCCTTCATGCTTTTGGATGCAGGAAGCAGAAAAGCAAACAAAAGGAGCAGCCTCCAGAGGACCACCGTTCCCAAGGCCCAGCTTTGGCGCTGTCCATGATCAGTTGGAGTCCTCCTCCTTGATAGGGGCCCGACGGCTTGGCGCCTCACCCTCCTCCTTGGCCCGGGCGTGATGGCGTGGCAGCTCATCATAGTCATCATCACTCGTGCTCTCCCCGGGGGGAGGCGCTGATAACCCACAAGTATAGGGGATCACAACAGTTTTTGAGGCTAGAGTTTTCAAACCAAATTTATTGATTCGACACAAGCGGAGCCAAAGAATATTCCCAAGTATTAGCAGCTGAGTTGTCAATTCAACCACACCTGAAAGACTTAATATCTGCAGCAACATTTTTAGTAGCAAAGTAATATGGAAGTAATGGTAACGATGGCAAAAGTAACAGTAGTAGTTTTGCAGCAATTATAACAGCGGCAACGACAAGGTAACGTAGCAAAGATCAATATGTGAAAAGTTCGGAGGCAATGGATCATTGATGGATAATTATGTCGGATGGCATTCATCATGTAATAGTTATAACCTAGGGTCACACAGAACTAGCTCCAATTCATCAATATAATGTAGGCACGTATTACGAATATAGTCATATGTGCTTATGGAAAAGAACTTGCATGGCATATTTTGTCCTACCCTCCCATGACAACGAGGTCCTAATGGAAACTAAGGGACATCAAGGCCTCCTTTTAATCGAGAACCGGACCAAAGCATTAGCACTTAGTGAATACATGAGCTCCTCAAACTACGGTAATCACCGGAAAGAATCCCAATTATTGTCACCTTGGGGTATTGATACGTCTCCAACGTATCTATAATTTTTTGTTGCTCCATGCTATATTATCTTCAGTTTTGGACATTATTGGGCTTTATTATACACTTTTATATTATTTTTGGGACTAACCTACTAACCGGAGGCCCAGCCCAGAATTGCTGTTTTTTTTGCCTATTTTAGGGTTTCGAAGTAAAGGAATATCAAACAGAGTCCAAACGGAATGAAACCTTCGGGAACGTGATTTTTGGAACGAACGGGATCCAGGAGACTTGGATCCTACGTCAAGCAACCAACAGGGAAGCCACGTGGTAGGGGTGCACGCCTACCCCTCGAGGTGCACCCTCCACCCTCGTGGGCCCCCTGTTGCTCCACCGACGTACTTCTTCCTCCTATATATACCTACGTACCCCCAAACGATCAGATACGGAGCCAAAACCCTAATTCCACCGCCGTAACTTTCTGTATCCATGAAATCCCATCTTGGGGCCTGTTCCAGAGCTCCGCCGGAGGGGGCATCGATCATGGAGGGCTTCTACATCAACACCATAGCCTCTCCGATGAAGTGTGAGTAGTTTACCTCAGACCTTCGGGTCCATAGTTATTAGCTAGATGGCTTGTTCTCTCTTTTTGGATCTCAATACAAACTTCTCCCCCTCTCTTGTGGAGATCTATTCGATGTAATCTTCTTTTGCGGTGTGTTTGTTAAGACCAATGAATTGCGGGTTTATGATCAAGTTTATCTATGAACAATACATCATTTTTAGAGCATTGTCTCAAAAAAGCCACCATACCTAGCTATCATGGCATTTCCATAGCCATTCCGAGATATATTGCCATGCAACTTTCCACCGTTCCGTTTACTATGACACGCGCCATCATTGTCATATTGCTTTGCATGATCATGTAGTTGACATTGTATTCGTGGCAAAGCCACCGTTCATAATTATTTCATACATGTCACTCTTGATTCATTGCATATCCCGGTACACCGTCGGAGGCATTCACATAGAGTCATATTTTGTTCTAAGTATCGAGTTGTAATTGTTGAGTTGTAAGTAAATAAAAGTGTGATGATCATCATTTTTAGAGCATTGTCCCAAGTGAGGAAAGGATGATGGAGACTATGATTCCCCCACAAGTCGGGATGAGACTCCGGGCGAAAAAAAAGGCCAAAGAAGCCCAAATAAAAAAATTAGAGAAAAAGAGAGAAGGGATAATGCTACTATCATTTTACCACACTTGTGCTTCAAAGTAGCACCATGATCTTCATGATAGAGAGTCTCTTGTTTTGTCACTTTCATATACTAGTGGGAATTTTTCATTATAGAACTTGGCTTGCATATTCCAATGATGGGCTTCCTGAAAATGCCCTAGGTTTTCGTGAGCAAGCAAGTTGGATGCACACCCACTTAGTTTCTTTTTGAGCTTTCATATACTTATAGATCTAGTGCATCCGTTGCATGGCAGTCCCTACTCACTCACATTGATATCTATTGATGGGCATATCCATAGCCCGTTGATACGCCTAGTTCATGTGAGACTATCTTCTCCCTTTTTGTCTTCTCCACAACCACCATTCTATTCCACCTAAAGTGCCATGTCCATGGCTCACGCTCATATATTGCGTAAAGATTGAAAAAGTTTGAGAATGTCAAAAGTATGAAACAATTGCTTGTCTTGTCATCGGGGTTGTGCATGATTTAAATACTTCGTGTGGTGAAGATAGAGCATAGCCAGACTATATGATTTTGTAGGGATAACTTTCTTTTGCCATGTTATTTTGAAGAGACATAATTGCTTTGTTAATATGCTTGAAGTATTATTATTTCTATGTCAATATTAAACTTTTTTCTTGAATCTTCCGGATCTGAATATTCATACCACAATTAAGAAGAATTACATTGAAATTATGCCAAGTAGCATTCCACATCAAAAATTCTGTTTTTATCATTTACCTACTCGAGGACGAACAGGAATTAAGCTTGGGGATGCTTGATATGTCTCCAACGTATCTATAATTTTTGATCGCTCCATGCTATATTATCTTTTGTTTTGGATATTATTGGGCTTTATTATACACTTTTATATTATTTTTGGGACTAACCTACTAACTGGAGGCCCAACCCAGAATTGTTGTTTTTTTACCTATTTAAGGGTTTCGAAGAAAATGAATATCAAACGGAGTCCAAACGGAATGAAACCTTCGGGAACATGATTTCTGGAACGAACAAAATCCAGGAGACTTGGACCCTACGTCACGCAACCAACAGGGAAGCCACGAGGTAGGGAGGCGCGCCTACCCCCCCGCCCCCCAGGCGCGCCCTCCACCCTCATGGGCCCCCTGTTGCTCCACCGGCGTACTTCTTCCTCCTATATATACCTACGTACCCCAAACGATCAAAGATGGAGCCAAAACCCTAATTCCACCGCCGTAACTTTCTGTATCCACGAGATCCCATCTTGGGGCTTGCTCCGGAGCTCCGTCGGAGGGGGCATCAATCACGGAGGGCTTCTACATCAACACCATAGTCTCTCCGATGAAGTGTCAGTAGTTTACCTCAGACCTTCGGGTCCATAGTTATTAGCTAGATGGCTTCTTCTCTCTTTTTGGATCTCAATACAAAGTTCTCCGCCTCTCTTGTTGAGATCTATTCAATGTAATCTTCTTTTGCGGTGTGTTTGTTGAGATCGATGAATTGTGGGTTTATGATCAAGTTTATCTATGAACAATATTTGAATCTTCTCTGAATCTTTTATGTATGATTGGTTATCTTTGCAAGTCTCTTTGAATTATCAGTTTGGTTTGGTCTACTAGATTGATCTTTCTTGCAATGGGAGAAATGCTTAGCTTTGGGTCCAATCTTGTGGTGTCCTTTCCCAGTGACAGTAGGGGCAGCAAGGCACGTATTGTATTGTTGCCATCGAGGATAACAATATAGGGTTTTCATCATATTGCATGAGTTTATCCCTCTACATCATGTCATCTTACTTAAAGCGTTACTCTATTCTTATGAACTTAATACTCTAGATGCATGCTGGATAGTGGTCGATGTGTGGAGTAATAGTAGTAGATGCAGGCAGGAGTCGGTCTACTTATCTCGGACGTGATGCCTACATACATGATCATACCTAGATATTCTCATAACTATGCTCAATTCTGTCAATTGCTCAACAGTAATTTGTTCACCCACCGTAAAATACTTATGCTCTTGATAGAAGCCACTAGTGAAACCTATGGCCCCCGGGTCTATCTTCATCATATTAATCTTCCAATACTTAGTTATTTTCATTGCTTTTATTTTACATTGCACCTTTATCATAAAAATACCAAAAATATTATCTTATCATATCTACCAGATCTCACTCTCGTAAGTGACCGTGTAGGGATTGACAACCCCTTACCGCGTTGGTTGCGAGGATTTATTAGTTTTGTGCAGGTGCGAGGGACTAGTGTGTAGCCTCCTACTAGATTGATACCTTGGTTCACAAAAACTGAGGGAAATACTTACGCTACTTTGCTGCATCACCCTTTCCTCTTCAAGGGAAAACCAATGCAATGATCAAGAGGTAGCAAGAAGGATTTCTGGCGCCGTTGCCGGGGAGGTCTACGCAAAAGTCAACATACCAAGTACCCATCACAACCCTTATCCTGCATTACATTATTTGCAATTTTCCTCTCGTTTTCCTCTTCCCCACTTCACCCTTGTCGTTTTATTCGCCCTCTCTCTCTATCCTCCCTCTCTTTCTCTAATTGCCTCTTTCTTGCCCTTTGCACTTTTTGCCGTTATGTCTGAAATTGGGGAAATTATTGTCGATATGGACAATAATAATATCATGAAAAATTCTGATGCTCTTGCTGAAGAACCCCCTATCTTACATACAAACAAATTCCGTATTGGTAGTGGTAATATTATTGGAAAAGGAGTTATCCAAGATTTCTTTACTTGTGCCAGTGCTTTACCTTCTACGGGTAGTTCTATCCTTCATAGAACTAGTAGTCTTGCAGACGCTATTGCCATGCTTGTAGTTGAACTTGAAAGACAATTCATGCACATGCACCCTTGCATACAAAGGATTTTCATATAATTTTCTAATATTGAGCATTCTTCTGTTAAGCGTGCTGCTACTATCTTTTTTGCTCATGAGTTTAGATTCATAATAAAAGAGGCCAAACAAACCTTTGCGCATTATAGGGTGGATGCTTGCCGTCCTCCCATAGAGGTTATCCTCTTTGATCAAGAAGAAATAATGCGTTTTCAATCTCTAGACTATGTTGCTTTCAATGAAAATCTTAGAAAAAGGGTTCCAACCAATGTTTTAGTTGATAGAATTTCTGAACTTAATGATGATTTGGCCATTTGAAATAATGAACTAGGATATTCTCTTGAGTATAGACTCACAAAGTTCTGTCAAAAGAATGCTTACAATGATGAATTGGTTGTGCAATACGAAGGGCCAAAAGAGGAACTTATACCTCCCAAAGTTGATCTTGGGGACTTTTGTCCCATTAAATTTAGCCCTTTTGGTTACATTTTCTTGCCTCAAAGAAAACTTGCTGCCGAACGTAGAGAATATAAAATGAGTTTTAATGATCTATCTTACCATTATGGCAATACCTAGATCTATACTTGCTTTTTATGCCTAGCTAGGGGCGTTAAACGATAGCGCTTGTTGGGAGGCAACCCAATTTTATTTTTATTCCTTGCTTTTTGCTCCTGTTTAGTAATAAATAATTGATCTAGCCTCTGTTTTGGTTGTGTTTTTTGTGTTTAATTAGTGTTTGTGCCAAGTAGAACCGTTGGGAAGACTTGGGGAAAGTCTTGTTAATCTTGCTGTAAAAAACAGAAACTTTAGTGCTCACGAGAACTGCTGCCATTTTTATTTGGAAAGTGATATTTAGTTAATTCTTTTTTAATATGATTAATAGATAAATTCCTCACGTCCAGCAATTTATTTAAGAATTTTTGGTGTCCATATCTTGCGCTAGCTACAGATTACTATAGACTGTTCTGTTTTTGAAAAATTCTGTTTGTCGTGTGTTGTTTGCTTATTTTGATGAATCTATGGCTAGTAAAATAGTTTATAAACCATAGATAATTTTTAATACAGTAGGTTTAACACCAATATAAATAAAGAATGAGTTCATTACAGTACCTTGAAGTGGTCTTTTGTTTTCTTTCGCTAACGGAGCTCACGAGATTTTCTACTTTAAGTTTTGTGTTGTGAAGTTTTCAAGTTTTGGGTAAGGATTTGATGGATCATGGAACAAGGAGTGGCAAGAGCGTAAGCTTGGTGATTCCCATGGAACCCCCAAGATAATCTAAGGACACCTAAAAGCCAAAGCTTGGGGAAGCCTCGGAAGGCATCCCCTCTTTCGTCTACTTCTATCGGTAACTTTACTTGGAGCTATATTTTTATTCACCACATGATATGTGTTTTGCTTGGAGCGTCTTGTATGATTTGAGTCTTTGCTTTTTAGTTTACCACAACCATATTTGCTGTAGACACCTTTTGAGAGACACACACATGATTCGGAAATTATTAGAATACGCTATGTGCTTCACTAATATCTTTTGAGTTATATAGTTTTGCTCTAGTACTTCACTTATATCTTTTTAGAGCACAGTGGTGGATTTGTTTTATAGAAACTAGTGATCTCTCATGCTTCATTTATATTATTTTGAGAGTATTAAATAGCATGGTAATTTTCTTAAACAATCCTAATATGCTAGGTATACAAGATTAATAATAAAAATCTCTTATGAGTGTGTTGAATACTATGAGAAGTTTGATACTTGATAATTGTTTTGAGATATGGAGATGGTGATATTAGAGTCATGCTAGTTGAGTAGTTGTGAATTTGAGAAATACTTGTGTTAGCATGCACGTATAGTGAAGCGATATGTGATGAAGTCGGAGCATGATTTATTTATTGATTGTCTTCCTTATGAGTGGCGGTCGGGGACGAGCGATGGTCTTTTCCCACCAATCTATCCCCCTAAGAGCATGCACGTAATACTTTGTTTGATAACTTGTAGATTTTTGCAATAAGTATATGAGTTCTTTATGACTAATGTTGAGTCCATGAATCATACGCACTCTCACCCTTCCACAATTGCTAGCCTCTCTAATACCGTGCACCTTTCGCCGGTATCATACACCCACCATATACCTTCCTCAAACAGCCACCATACCTACCTATCATGGCATTTCCATACCATTCCGAGCTATATTGCCATGCAACTTTCCACCGTTCCATTTACTATGACATGCTCCATCATTGTCATATTGCTTTGCATGATCATGTAGTTGACATTGTATTTGTGGCAAAGCCACCGTTCATAATTCTTTCATAGATGTCACTCTTGATTCATTGCATATCCGGGCACACCACCGGAGGCATTCACATAGAGTCATATTTTGTTCTAAGTATCGAGTTGTAATTGTTGAGTTGTAAGTAAATAAAAGTGTGATGATCATCATTTTTAGAGCATTGTCCCAAGTGAGGAAAGGATGATGGAGACTATGATTCCCCCACAAGTCGGGATGAGACTCCGGGCGAAAAAAAGGCCAAAGAAGCCCAAATAAAAAAATTAGAGAAAAAGAGAGAAGGGATAATGATACTATCATTTTACCACACTTGTGCTTCAAAGTTGCACCATGATGTTCATGATAGAGAGTCTATTGTTTTGTCACTTTCATATACTAGTGGGAATTTTTCATTATAGAACTTGGCTTGCATATTCCAATGATGGGCTTCCTCAAAATGCCCTAGGTCTTCGTGAGCAAGCAAGTTGGATGCACACCCACTTAGTTTCTTTTTGAGCATTCATATACTTATAGCTCTAGTGCATCCGTTGCATGGCAAACCCTACTCACTCACATTGATATCTATTGATGGGCATCTCCATAGCCCGTTGATACGCCTAGTTGATGTGAGACTATCTTCTCCCTTTTTGTCGTCTCCACAACCACCGTTCTATTCCACCTAAAGTGCTATGTCCAAGGCTCACGCTCATATATTGCGTAAAGATTGAAAAAGTTTGAGAATGTCAAAAGTATGAAACAATTGCTTGGCTTGGCATCAGGGTTCTGCATGTTTTAAATACTTTATGTGGTGAAGATAGAGCATAGCCAGACTATATGATTTTGTAGGGATAACTTTCTTTGGCCATGTTATTTTGAAGAGACATAATTGCTTAGTTAATATGCTTGAAGTATTATTATTTCTATGTCAATATTAAACTTTTGTCTTGAATCTTTCGGATCTAAATATTCATGCCACAATGAAGAAGAATTACATTGAAATTATGCCAAGTAGCATTCCACATCAAAAATTCTGTTTTTACCATTTACCTATTCGAGGACGAGCAGGAATTAAGCTTGGGGATGCTTGATACGTCTCCAACGTATCTATAATTTTTGATTGCTCCATGCTATATTATCTTCTGTTTTGGACATTATTGCGCTTTATCATACACTTTTATATTATTTTTGGGACTAACCTACTAACCGGAGGCCCAGCCCAGAATTGCTGTTTTTTTTGCCTATTTTAGGGTTTTGAAGAAAAGGAATATCAAACGGAGTCCAAACGGAATGAAACCTTCGGGAACGTGATTTTTGGAACGAACAAGATCCAGGAGACTTGGACCCTACGTCAAGCAACCAACAGGGAAGCCACGAGGTAGGGGGTGCGCCTATCTCCCCCCAGGCGCGCCCTCCACCCTCGTGGGCCCCCTGTTGCTCCACCGACGTACTTCTTCCTCCTATATATACTTATGTACCCCCAAACGATCAGAGACGGAGCCAAAACCATAATTACACCGCCGTAACTTTGTGTATCCACGAGATCCCATCTTGGCTCCTGTTTCGGAGCTCCACCGGAGGGGGCATCAATCACGGAGGGCTTCTACATCAACACCATAGCCTCTCCGATGAAGTGTGAGTAGTTTACCTCAGACCTTCGGGTCCATAGTTATTAGCTAGATGGCTTCTTCTCTCTTTTTGGATCTCAATACAAAGTTCTCCCCCTCTCTTGTGGAGATCTATTCGATGTAATCTTCTTTTGCGGTGTGTTTGTTGAGACCGATGAATTGTGGGTTTATGATCAAGTTTATCTATGAAAAATATTTGAATCTTCTTTGAATTCTTTTATGTATGATTGGTTATCTTTGCAAGTCTCTTCGAATTATCAGTTTGGTTTGGCCTAGTAGATTGATCTTTCTTGCAATGGGAGAAGTGCTTAGCTTTGGGTTCAATCTTGCGGTGTCCTTTCCCAGTGACAGTAGGGGCAGCAAGGGACGTATTGTATTGTTTCCATCGAGGATAACAAGATGGGGTTTTCATCATATTGCATGAGTTTATCCATCTACATCATGTCATCTTGCTTAATGTGTTACTCTGTTCTTATGAACTTAGTACTCTAGATGCATGCTGGATAGTGGTCGATGTGTGGAGTAATAGTAGTAGATGCAGGCAGGAGTCGGTCTACTTGTGTCGGACGTGATGCCTATATACATGATCATACCTAGATATTCTCATAACTATGCTCAATTCTATGAATTGCTCAACAATAATTTGTTCACCCACCATAAAATACTTATGCTCTTGAGAAAAGCCACTAGTGACACCTATGTCTCCCGGGCCTATCTTCATCATATTAATCTTCTAATACTTAGTTATTTTCATTGCTTTTATTTTACTTTGCATCTTTATCATAAAAATACCAAAAATATTATCTTATCATATCTACCAGATCTCACTCTCGTAAGTGACCGTGTAGGGATTGACAACCCCTTATCGCGTTGGTTGCGAGGATTTATTTGTTTTGTGCATGTGCGAGGGACTAGCGCGTAGCCTCGTACTGGATTGATACCTTGGTACTCAAAAACTGAGGGAAATACTTACACTAATTTGCTGCATCACCCTTTCCTCTTCAAGGGAAAACCAACGCAGTGGTCAAGAGGTGTCTACAACTTGTAACATAGGATTACGAACACAAATATATTCATGAAAACATAATAGGTTCAGAGCTGAAATCATGGCACTCCGGCCCTAGTGACAAGCATTAAGCATAGCAAACTCGATTACATAGTGGATACTAGGGATCAAACCCTAACAAAAAAACTCGATTACATGATAAATCTCAATCCAACACCTCACCATCCAGCAAGCCTATGATGGAATTACTCACACACGGTGGCGTGCAGCATGAAATTGGTGATGGAGGAAGGTTGGTGATGATGATAGCGATGAATCTTCCTCTCCGGAGCCCCGAACGAACTCCAGATCTGCCCTCCTGAAAAAGAACAGGAGGTGGTGGCAGCTCCGTATCATAAAATGCGATGAATCCTTATCTTGATGAGGACATCAATACCATTGTTACACCCACAGCCCCTACTGCTACATATATTGGACCAATTACTATAGCTCGTGCACGCCAATTAAATTATCAGGAACTTTCGTTTCTTGGTAATGATTCTAATGTTCATGAGAATATGATGCTACCTAAATTGGATACATTTGTTTTGCTTACAAATGAAGGGCCTGGCATGGATAAGAGGGATGAACACTGGAGCAAGAGCAAGCGTGGAGATGATAGCATGCGTAAGGGGAACAAGAATGGAGTTGCAAGTGATGATTTCAGGACTTTGAAGCCACCATAAGGAGTGCATGAAGCCTTGGAGGAAATATACAAGATGCCACTTCATAAATTTCGTCCAGAGGCTATTCTAGGTAGTGCGTCACCTTATTATTGGGCCAGGCCCATGTAATTTCGAAATACTTGATTATACGCTGTTTTTAGAGTCTGTATGTGTGGGGAAACAAGAGTTAGGGTTGGTTTCAGACCCCTCCTCCAAGGGCCAAAAAATTCCCCCCTCTCTCCATATATACAACCCTTAGGGCATCGTTTAGACTTTGGGTTTTGTTTAGATTATAAGTTCGCCATAGCTGCAACTTCGTGTACTTTGTTTGTGTTCAATGACCAGACAAAGGCTTCACAGAACCCCACCTTCAATAATAAAGCTTTCCTCTTATATTCGCAATATCCAGATTGCAATCTCAGTTTCTTGCTTGTTCTTCATTTTCTCGCAGGAAACAGACCCTCATGGTCAGGTTGATCTTGCTCCGGCGTGGTTAATAACCCCTCAGAAGTTGGTTTACCGATTGCTAAGGCGCGACGTCTCGCACGTTCGTAGTCGGATCGTCAAGGTCGACGCCCACAGAAAATGATAGCCACCATCTCATCGAAACACCGGGACACCTTCGCCTCTATCATCTCTCTTATTCTTTTCTCTCTGGATGTGAATATATAGAGTTGGAGTTAGGGTCGGAGGAGGTCCAGGGGGCCCACAAGCCGTTAGGGTGCGCCCTAGGGGGGCGTGTGCCCCCCAGCCTTGTGGCCAATGGGTGGACCCCCTCTAGTTGATTCTTTCGCTGGTATTTTTTATATATTTTAAAAATATTCTTCGTAAATTTTCAGGTCATTCTGAGAACTTTTATTTCTTCACAAAAATAACACCAAGACAATTCTACTAAAAATAGCGTTAGTCTGGGTTAGTTCCATTCAAATCATGCAAATTAGAGTCCAAAACCAGGTCAAAAGAATTTGGAAAAGTTGATACGATGGAGATGTATCAGCTCCGCCAAGCTAACCCATTGATTGTCCTAAAGCAATTTCAGTGACAAACTGAAAGTGAGAAAGAAAAACTTGTACAATCTGCAAATATGTATAGCCAGCATTCAGGTTTTCAGCAAAGATTATGAACTAACCATATTCACAATAACATTTAGCTCTTACATTTACTCATATCAATGACATAATCAACTAGTGAGCAATAATAATAAATCACGGATGACAACACTTTTTAAAACAATCATGATACGATGTAACAGAATGGTATCTCGGTAGCCCTTTCTGAGATCGCAAAACATAAATGCAGAGCACCCTGAAGATCAAGGACTGACTAGACATTATAATTCATGGCAAGAGAGATCCAGTCACACTCATACTCAATATCAATTAATAACAAAGCATACAAATGACAGTGGTGCTCTCTAACTGGTGTTGTTCATAAGAGGATGATGACTCAACAATAAAAGTAAATAGATATGCCCTTCGTAGAGGGAAGCAGGGATTTGCAGAGGTGCCAGAGATCGAGCTTTAAAACCGAGATGAATATAATTTTGAGCGGTATGCTTTCATTTTCAACATAACAACCAAGAGATGTCGGTATCTTCCATTCTAGTACATTATAGGCGGTTCCCAAATAGAATGGTAAAGTTTTTACTCCCCTCCACCAAAAAACACACTCCACGGGTGGTCCGAAACAACGGGTACCATCCATACCAACAATAGTCCTGGGGGAGTTTTGTTTGAAGTTATATTTTGATTTGATTTCGAGCATGGAATTGAGCATGCTGATTACCATCCACTCTCTCATGAATGACAAGAGAATCAACACTCATCGTGAGAATAACCCACCTAGCATGGAAGATACTAATAGCCCCTGATCACTACATGAGTGATCCGGGCATACAAACCAGATTATTATTTAAAGGTTTAGAGTTTGGCACATGCAAATTTACTTGGAACGGCAAGTAAATACCGCATATAGGTAGGTATGGTGGACTCATATGGAACAACTTTGGGAATATGGAAGTGGATGCACAAGCAGTATTCCCGCTTAGTACAATTGAAGGCTAGCAAAAGATTGAGGAGCGACCAACTAGAGAGCGACAACGGTCATAAACATGCATTGAGATTAACCAACATTAAGTAGAAGAATGAGTAGGATATAAATCACCATGAACATAAATATCGTGGAGGCTATGTTAATTTTGTTTCAACTACATGCGTGAGCATGTGCAAAGTCAAGCTACTCGAATCATCCAAATGAGGATACCGTCCTATCATACTACATCACAACCATTTTGAAAGAATGCTGGCACGCAAGATAAACCATTATAAACTCCTAGCTAATTAATCATGGCATGAGTAACTATAATCTCTAATTGTCATTGAAAAAATGTTTCATTCATAAGGGGCTGAATCGAGAACGATGAACTAATCATATTTACAAAGACAAAATAGGTCGAGTTCATACCAGCTTTTCCTCATCTCAATCATTTCATCATATATCGTCATTATTGCATTTCACTTGCATGACCGTACGGTGTGGATAATAATAATAGTGCACGTGCATTGGACTAAGCTAAAATCTGCAAACATTTATTCAAAGGAGAACACAAGGTAATATGGGCTCTTTGTTAGATCAACAATAATATATATGAGAGCCACTCAACATTTTCATCGTGGGCTTCTCCCCTTGACCCAAAGAAAAGAAAAAGAATTTCAGATAAACACACTGAAATATTTTTTGAGTTTTTTTGAAGAAAGTAAAACAGGAACAAGAAAAACTATTTACACGGGAAAGCTCCCAACAAGCAAAATAAGAACGAGAAATCTTCTTGGGTTTTCTTTAATATTACTACTGAATAAACTAGAAATAAAAACTAAAAAGAAGTGAGAACTATTTTTTTGGATTTTCTCAAAGTTTTTCAAACACACAAGAAGAAAGCAAGAAAATAAAATAAAATAGCATGGATAATACAATGAAAAGTATGAACATCGACAACTGAAATGAGCGTGTGATCATGAATGTAATGTCGGTGAGAAATACGTAATCCCCCAAGCTTAGGCTTTTGGCCTAAGTTTGTCTAGGGCCAGGCCTCCCCTGCTCTTTTATACTCATCTACCTCCTCTCTGGTTATGAAGTATCTCCGTTTCACTTGAAAGTCAAAGAAGGCAGAAGCGGGCAGTGTAATATGGACAGCACGCTGCCTGTCAAAGATTAGTCAGTACAGGAGGGACTGTTTGTTCCTCTCAAGAAACTGGTAGCATACCATAACATTATAATCAAGAAAAGCAGGTGGTAACTCAATGTCATTCTCCCTTATAGGTACCCCAAGATAATTATCTAAACGGGTGGCATATATCCCACCAAAGAAATTTCTATCTTTGGCATTAAGATGTAGCCTCCATGCAATAATAGCCCCCAAGTTATATCATTTATCACCCATTACCACATAATTGAGGACACTAAGATCTGGTGCACAAATGTGGCTATGATCATGTTTACCGTTACTGCATCAACCTATAAAGAGAGCAAAATAATGTATGGCAGGAAAGTGAATGCTCCCTATGGTATCTTGTGTGATATTTCTAGTTTCTCCCACCGTCATGCTAACAAGGAAATCATTATACTCAGTTTTACGAGGTTCACTATGAATGCCCCACTGTGGAATTTTGCATGCTTCATTAAAATCACCTAGGTCCATGGTATATGATTTATCATAAAGATCAAATAGGACAGAATGAATATTGCGCTGGGATGTAAATTTAAATCTTCGCACAAATGAATCAGTGAGGTGATAGTACTGCTGACACTGATCTGACACGAAGTCATCAAGGCCAACATTTTGTACGTATGCATCGAATTCATCCTTGAAACCTGCATGAACCATGAATTGATCTGATGGCCATTCGCTGGTACGCGTCGGTGCTATACACATGGTTAACCCCTTTCCGCGATGTCATTTGGAACCGTCGCCAAGTGAGTGTGGGTGATAGGGGGGTCCTTCCCACATGACCTAGAAACCGTCGGGGATATGGAGCCATGATCCAGAGGCCTTGCAAAATGTAATGGTGTGCGATGCAGCACACACTAAATTCTTTCGCACGTGTGGGATCGGTGATAAAACGTTTCTAATGACGCAGTGAAACCAAATAGTGTGTCATAGTGAACGGTTTGGGAAACAGTGTATAAGGCACACGGGCCAACATATGACCTGTGTGCGATATGTGCCCCATCGATCACGAGTTTTCCGCGAACCCGTCTGCCATGCAAGACTCCATCGCACACGTTTTGCAACAATTACCGTGTGCGATAATGTTCTATCAAAAATGGTTCAGGAGCCCCTTGTCGGTGTCAAAACCGGCGGATCTCGAGTAGGAGGGGTCCCGAAATATGCGTCTAGGGTCGATGGTAACAGGAGACAGGGGACACGATGTTTACCCAGGTTCGGGCCCTCTCTATGGAGGTAATACCCTACTTCCTACTTGATTGATCTTGATGAATATGAGTATTACAAGAGTTGATCTACCATGAGATCGTAATGGCTAAAACCCTAGAAGTGTAGCCTATATGAGTATGGTTGTCCTTCTTATGGACTAAGCCCTCCGATTTATATAGACACCGGAGGGGACTAGGGTTATACAAGGTCGGTTACAGAGAAAGGAATCTTCATATCCAGGTGCCAAGCTTGCCTTCCACGCCAAGGAGAGTCCCATCCAGACACAGGAGAGAGTCTTCGGTCTTGTACCTTCACAGCCCATTAGTCTGGCCCATGCCAATAGGCCGGACGCTCGAGGACACCTTAATCCAAGGCTCCCTCAGTAGCCCCCGAACCAGTCTTTAAATGACGATGTGTCTGGCGCGCAAATTGTCTTCGGCATTGAAAGGCGGGTTCCTCCTCCGATTACTTCAAAGTCCCTGACTTAAAGAGCAGTATTCGGCTTTCCATTCAATGATGCGCCCATCGGCTTCCACGCCTTCCTGACTTCAGCTTCCACGCGTCGAGCGAATATGAGAGGTCGGGGTATTTTTGCACATATCACCCTGACCATACAAGAAAGGCGCCTATTTAAAGAGATTAGATCTCAGATCCATCCCACACCCTTCCAAAAAATCTTTAGAGCTTACTAGGAGGAACCACTCCAACATGGCTAGCGCTCCCAGCTCTTCCGCCTGTTCCCGCGGCTCCGAAAATGGTGATTGGGAGAGATGTTCCGTATCTCACGGTCAGCTGGTGAAGCTGCAAATACAGGGCTTTCTTCCCCCCACGGATCTAGTCCCCGTTCGAGCAGGATTGACGTCCTTCAATGGCGGGGTTCAGGCGGAGAATTTCCCCAATCCATCCATGGGAAACGAGTGTGCTTTGTTCCCTACTTGCTAAGAGGCTTCGGATTTCCAATCCACCCATTCCTTCGAGGACTTCTGGAGTATTATGGCCTCCAACTGCACAATTTCACTCCTGCCACGATCCTGCACATCGCGGGTTACGTTACTCTTTGTGAGCTATTCCTGGGCTGTGAGGCCCATTTTGAATTATGGAGGAAACTGTTCTGCCTCGTCCCCCGCAATCAAGAGGGATCAATATTCGAAGTGGGGGAGCCGGGGTATGGCGCATCGCCGGGACCAGATACCTATCCGGCACGCCGAAGAAGGAATCCAAAGAGAGGCCTTCTGAATGGTTCTATATTGACGACATCGTTCTTCCTGACCCAGTCCGAATGGGTCTCCCCCAATTTTCAAGCGCTCTGTTGAAGAAATTCCACAACTGGCGCCCTCGGAGCCTCGAGGAGGAGGATAGCACGGAAGTCAGTCAGTTGATAGGCAAGATTAAGATGCTCGCCCAGTCCCGATTATCAATAATTGAGGTAATGGAGATTTCTATAGCGCGGGGGTCCAATCACTCCGATACAGAGGGCGTCCCATGTGACAGTATAATGGGGAAGATTACGCCTCACGCTGTGGTCAGAAGGGTCCGAAAACCCCGCCGCTTTGGCCAAAATATTGGCCGAACTGGACAAAGGGGAGAAGGAGGAGTTCACTCGTCTCCAACGTCGAGATGGATTTTCCATGTATAATCCTCCTAGTTGGGTGAGTTCCAATCCCACAATTTTATTCAATCCTCTCCCTGAACCCTTTTTAATGGATAGTAACCTATCGACTCGCAACAGGAATGGTGGAAGGCTACCGAGGGGATCCATAGCCCCGCCCCCAGCCGGAAGATCACAACCAGGACCTTGACCCCGGATTCAAGGAATATCCGGACATATTTGTGGAGCTTGAGAATGGAGTATTCTACCTGGCAAGCTATGATGGTATGGAAGTGCCCATGATGAGGACATCAATACAAATGTTACACCCACAGCCCCTACTGCTATACATACTGGACCAATTACTAGAGCTCGCGCACGCCAATTGAATTATCAGGTACTTTCGTTTCTTGGTAACGATTCTAATGTTCATGAGAATATGATGCTGCCTAAATTGGATACATTTGTTTTGCTTACAAATGAAGGGCCTAGCTTGGACAAGAAATATGAACCTTGGAACTATCCATCACTTCTGAAGTGCATCGGAGAAGTCGATAAAGTCGATAAAGATGAGGGGTTGGGTGGAAACTGGTGGTTCCCAGCGAGCTGCCTGAGTTTTCCAGGCGCTTTCCATTGCGCAGTACTTCTGTACTATGGTTGCCAAGTCAACAAAGTGTAATACGTGACAGCGGTTGATGGCATTGAGCATTCCTTCGTCCGTACAATTACTACAGAATATTGAGATCGCGTCTTCGTTGCGGCAATCTTTAATCTTGTCCTTGACAAGGAGGACTCTGGCCCAAAAGTGATGGACTATTTCCTGAGACTGTTGCCGAAGGTATGTGAGATCGCATATATCTGGGTGGGTGGGTGGATTTATATCTGAACCCTGTCCCAATTTGGGATCCGGAGTTTGGGAAATTTCCGAACATGATAGTTTGGGCTCCAGGAGATCTACTGATTTTTCAGGTCTACCGTCTGATTCCGGGTTCGAAGGACAAGGCATGTCGTTCCACGGATAGGTATCCAGCTCTTCGAGCTCGGACATCCGTACATAGTTCTTCCTTAGTATAGAGGGAGAGTTGTTGTTTGCTCCTCTACTACCACTATTTGATGGGTGATTGGTGGAGATTTGATTTCCCTCTGATCGGGTTTAAGCCCAATCCGATCGTAGTATGTAGCGACCCCCAAGGCGGTGATGCGATCCAGGAGTTCGTTCAAGGACGAAAATTCCGTTGGATCCATCCGTTTGGAGTATTCAGAGTCAATTTGGAGGCGGTTTTCGATGACCTGAGAAGTCATCGTCGGCTCACCAGCCGAACGGGCAGTCATGATAAAGCCACCCAGCCGGAGGGTTTGGCCTGAGGCTAGTGCTCCTCCGGAAGTGATATTGTCCTTGATCACAAGGCGAGCCATCAACCCTAACTTCGACGTCACAGTGGAACTCTCAATGAAAGCACCAATGTCGGTGTCAAAACCGGCGGATCTCGGGTAGGAGGTCCCGAACTTTGCGTCTAGGGTCGATGGTAACAGGAGACATGGGACACGATATTTACCCAGGTTCAGGCCCTCTGTATGGAGGTAATACCCTACTTCCTGCTTGATTGATCTTGATGAATATGAGTATTACAAGAGTTGATCTACCACGAGATCGTAATGGCTAAAACCCTAGAAGTGTAGCCTATATGATTATGATTGTCCCTCTTACGGACTAAGACCTCCGGTTTATATAGACACCGGAGGGGACTAGGGTTATACAAGGTTGTTTACAGAGAAAGGAATTTTCATATCCAGGCGCCAAGCTTTCCTTCCATGCCAAGGAGAGTCCCATCCGGACACGGGAGAGAGTCTTCGGTCTTGTACCTTCACAGCCCACTAGTCCGGCCCATGACAATAGGCCGGACGCCCGAGGACCACTTAATCCAGGACTCCCTGACCATTTCGCACAGATACAAGTGTTCCAGACCATTTGTGATTTGTTGTGTATCACCGACGGTTGCGTTAAGAGTGACGTGTGCTTTTTGTTTGGGATCCCACACGTTTCCTGAAAAAATTATGACTGGGATTGTATTTTACTTGGGCACGGTTTACACGGAGCTCTCGTGTGTGATGCCGTGATATCACAAACGGTTCCGGAGACCCTACGCACACGTAGTGGTGCTGCAAATAATTTGCGATCTGCAGTGTATCACCGGCGATTCCGCTATGATTGACGTATGGTTTCTGATGTGGGTCGCACACGCTCATTTAGTTGAACCGTGTGTGGAGCCATTTCTAGGTTACAAAAATATCCCAGTTTGAATCGGCAAAAAGCAAATTCGCCACAATATCCAATGAACAAATAGTGTCCACAGGAACAGCATTCATCATATTTTGCAACAATTGCAATTGAACATATGGTAGCTAAATTCCATTGATTTGTCCACACATATATGCATTACATATTTAATCATAGTGTACGAAATACGAAGACCTCATCCGATGGAAAACAATGGATCCATGCGTATATGTTTAGCGGCTAACTCTTACTCAATGTTTCAGGAGAATGCATGCCGAAATCTTCATTGTCACCAGTGGGATTGATGTAGTGATTCAGGAAGAAGTCGCTGATAAATCTCCAAACCATCAGCAATTCTCTAGCCGGGAGCGGTTCAGGGGTCCTTGGTTCTAAGATGAGCTGCAATATTTTTAATATCAGAATGTGCCATATGAGTGGAGTAGAAGATATTAATTAAGATAGACTTACTGGTACTAATTCATGAGGATCGGCACAACTATAGGCAGATTTGCAAATGGAGATCATGTGTCTACAAACATAGTATCCACAAAGGTTTGTCCCTGCTTGTTGCTGAGGACACTGAAATTTTTTTTGTACAAAATTAGTCATGTATTTGTCCTATTAGGAACAACCTAAACCGGTGTTAGATGTATTATTTTTTTTCTTTGGACAAAAATAGAAAGAGGTTTATTTAAAAGCTTTAACATTTCACTTGCGTAAGAAAAGATATTTGCAGACTATTGGATAAATTTTCCGAAAATAACGGATTTTGGTGTGTTACCGGAGAAACGATCTCGTGCTGCAGAGGTAGTTCGCTCTTGAACAGGTTCCCTGGTTTAGTTTCCCATAATGCGAGCACACTGCAAATGAAGATGAATTTTGACAACACAAATTATTGAACTAGATATGAATGCAAATTAATTTCAACATCATAAAATCCAATATCTATCCATGAATTACTGAAGATGCGTCAGATCCTGACCGTTTGTTGATTCTCTAAGAGATCCATGTACTAAACAATGTTATTGTTTGGAACAATGAATACTAATATCCAGTGATCGCTACATATTAAGAAAGCCATCAACTTATGAATTATGTTGAAATTTGAAAGACAATCAGTGTATGTGTGGTTGTTTACTTGACTTGCCATTCATGATATGGCCAGAGAAATGATTCTGCATGGGACTTGTTTTCGAAGAGACGGACGACCGTGCTAATGGCCCAGTCCTGTAGGTCCTCACCATCTAATGTTGTGCCATTTTCTAATGCATGATCTATGAAATACACACTCTCCCTTTTTCTTCTCTGCGCGTTCAATCCCCTAAGAGGAATAAAATGCAGTTAGTTGTTTATCAGTTACAACCTTGTATGGAGAAGTTGATCAGAGTTTGTTAAGTATGTACAAAATCAGGCATCTAACAAGAGTGACATTGAGCTCATTGAAGTTGAAGAAGAGATGTAAGTCCTCGAAAATCACATTGATGTAACTAGCATCGTGTTGGAAATGATCTTTGTTGTAGTGGACTAGCAACCCATGATGACCTCCTAACATTTGATCCATGCAATATTCATGTAACTCGCGGCAACTAGAGCTTCTCTCATCAAATTATTCGCCAACAAGAAATGGCTAGCCATGGACGTAATTGCGTGCTTCAAGTACGTCTTCTTTACTTTTAGCAAGCAACAAATCTACTTCTTCATCATCCATGCCGTCAAAAATAATATTACTCTCCTATTCGAACAACCCGCTGTTAATTTGGTTTTGGGCAATGAGTGCTTTATGTAAGAGGCAATCGTTCTCTTTCCTCTTCGCTCTCCCTCCATGCTTCCTCACTAGTGCAGCCTTTTTGGCTGCTTCCTTCTTAGTACTCGAAGCATTTCTAGCAGAACGTCTGGTTGGCTGCAAGGTAGACTGCCGAGCAGGTGGTGCAGCTTCGACGGACTGCTTAGCAGACGGTTTATCTATGCCAGACCGCTGAGCTGGCGGTGCTGCTGTGACGGACTGCTGGGCTGTAGGAGCAGAGGCATCGGACTACTGACCATGCATTGAAACTATGTCGGGTTTGTGCGCATGTGGTGCCAACTTGTCGGTGTGCTGAGGAGGCCATGCCAACATGTTGGTTTGCTGAGCAGGAAGTGCTGACGCATTGGTATGCTGATCAGGCGACTGCGAAACGATGGACTGATGGGCAGTCCATTCTTGACCCACAGACTGCTTAGCAGGCGGTTCCGAAGCATCAGACTGCTTAGCAGTCTGTTCCACCAGGTTGGCCTGCTGAGCATGTGATGCAGTTAGATCTCCCCTCCCCCCGCTGCTTCAGCGGCCAGCATCTGAATCGGTGGTGCGCCTTCAACAGTTTTAGGCCTTGCCACTGGCTGCTCTAGGGCGGAGGATGACATGGCCTGTGTGGCACAAAGTCGGGCCGGCTGATCACAGGTCAATGCATCAGCCGTTGGATTACGAGTATTACATTCTTTGGGGGAAGCACGTGAGAGCTGTTGTGGCAAGGAGAGCGTCACCGGTTGAGTGGCGATGTTGGTTTCTCTTGGCGGGGCTTCACGGATCTCATCGATGAACTCTATTTTCTTTTGTGGCCACTGGATGTGATGTATCAGTGTTTCTCCCAAGGTCCTTTCCTCATCAATGTCTCCTAGGACATTCTTCAGGGCAAATTCATTGAATCCAGGCTTTACTTCAGTCACATAGCACTTCACACAGCCCAACTTAAATGGCACATTGTCCAACAAGAGGCCCTCTTCCAAGAAGGGTGGGCAAACCCAGGCTGTTGCACATTTTAATGTACCTTCATAATGTGTAAGGACGCCCTTCAGTCTCTCTTTCATTCCAGATAGATCAGATATAGCATCATCATGAGCAACTATAGTCTCAGTGTCGCTGGGGTCAGCCGATGCACAGCTACTCTTGTGTGGTGTTGTCGCGCAATAAGCATCACTCCATGCCCGCCTCCCCTCCCATCTGCTAGCTATCTGTCAGTGCTAGAGTCTTCTGCATCATCATTGACTCCTCAATATCCTTTCAAACAACCGGATACATGTCCTTCCTCAACATTTCATACAATTGATTCTGCTTCATTTCACTCCTCGCTTTTTTCATGCTGAGCCTCTCTTCTTTGCTGAGTGTCAAAGCCCTCTTATGCGGGACATTACCACCTATACCCCTTGCACAGCCAGGGGGCTCTCTTGTTTCTAGAGCATCGGATAGAATGTCACATGGCCCTGATTTCCTGTAGAACCTTCCAGGGATCTTGGAAGCCTTTAACATCACTTGATACAGTTCTTTGTCACGTGAGTTTTCAAAGTAATAAGTTCCATCATCACGCCTCTTTGCACGTTTCTGCAAGTACTCTCTAGCGCGTTCGCCCCTGATTTCACTAAAGGCCAGTTTCTCACCCGTCACTACGACTTCTTTGTACTCCTAGTCCCATATCGGTTTCATGTCGTACTATCCTGCCACACCCATACGGTGGGTGTGTGTGTTCTTCTTCTGATGTTCCAATTGCTTGGCACTCTTCTCAGCAAACTCTTTACTGTCCCCGACCCTTTAGAATTCTGCCCAGTCTGCCTTTGTAATTTGGGGGTATGCGGGGATTGGGTCCTTGCCTTCACTCAAGTACTTCTTGTACAACACGTTCTTCAAGTTTCTCCAAGCATCCCTAGCCTTCTTCAGTGCAGTGTGTTCCACCTACATTCTCCACTGCTCTGGAACGTTGAAGTGATCCATGATCTCCCGGACTATCCTTCACCGTGTTTCTGTATCAGCCTTCCAAAATCCCGGTAGATCAATGTTGAGCCTTGCCCTGCCAACAAATCCACACACACTCCTAAACCTCGTGCATTCTTTATCTGCTTTAGTTGGAGCCCAAGACTTTAAATCGATCTTGGTTACTTCATATACACCATTAGGCTGTTGTGTGGGCTTCCTTGGAGCGTTCCTCCGTGTCCTGGCCGGAAGGGTAATTGTTGCAGCTCTATCCCATTCAAGATTACTTGATCCCTCACTGATGCGGAGCATCCCAAGGTCATCCCCATGGACCCAACTACATCTCCTACGACACCACTTGGACCCATGACACGAGCACATGCAAGAGCTCTCGAAACCAAGGTGACATCTCTCCTCTCACATTTCCACTTTGATGCACATGATACAAGGCTACTACCTCAAATGGAGACATTGTTTATACTCAGGTATCAAGGAGTTGGCCATAAAGAAGCTAAGGAGCAAGGAGGATCGGAAGAGGAAGTTGGGCGTGAAGATGGAGAAGAAGGAGAAGAGCTTCAGACGAAGCCCCAGCCACTGGCCGGGACCAGACATCCGGAGCCTGAAGCCCCAGCCGAGCTACAGCGAGTGGACGTCCGGCCGAGACCGGACGACCGGCGACACCACACCCGAGCCAAACGAGCGAAAGTCCGACGCCAACAGACGTCCAGCGACCGGACGACCGGCCCCTTCCGGAAATCGGCAACTTCTACATCTGAGCCAGAACCAGCGGACGACCGGCTTCTACTGGGCGTCCGGACGCCCATGAGACACCAGACGTGTAAGTGCATCTAGTGCCCCTTAGTGATTTTGGTGTATTGAAGACTTATAGGTTAAGGGACTAATGCGTTTGTGAGTGTACACGGGTCTATAAGTCGATGAGGAGTTTGATATTTACAGAGAAAGTTGACCCCTAAAAATGAAGTTCTTCGACTGAAGACTTTGGCTTTCTGAAGACTTTGAAAGTGAAGAAATTGGTGTGACCTTGAAGACTTGGTGTTCATTCGAGGAACATGAAGCGTGAAGACTTTTGTTTTCGTAGTTTCATTTTCTCTTTCTTGAGTCATAGGAAACACCATACTGTTAAAGGGGGTCGAGGAAATATTAAGGAAAAATTTCCATGTGATGCTCAACTCAAAATCCTACACCTACCAATCCCTTCGAGTGAAGCCTTTGGAAATCTCATACAGTCCATTCATATTCTTCAGTGACAGAGACGAAGTTGTTCTGGTCTCTGAGGAATTTGTTTTGACTGAGGAGTTAGGAATTCGCCAGTGCGGATTTTCTACACAGTGAGGAACATGATAGCCCTCAGGATTTTGCTACTCAAAATTCCGACCGTTGCTGTGCTATGCGCCAGCTGTCCCAAAATATCTTTCCACCTAACGGTCATATCATTGAAGGGCATTTATGTCTTATCATGTCGGGCTGCTCCCTAGGCTATAAATAGCCGCCCCTACAACCACTAGCTGGTTGGCTGCTCCGAGAGAAACTGACAGTTGTCATTTGAGAGCAACCCATCCTCCGAGGAATTTGAGAGAAAATCATCAAGTGAGGAAAAACCCAAACCCAAACACCTACAAACCCCAAGTGATTGAGCATCACTGAAGAGATTGATCATGCGTGGATCTGACGCTTGTTACCTTTGAAGTCTGTGCTTCTTCCAGACGGTTAGGCATCATGGTCTAGAGCATCCAAGAGGAATTGTGGATCGCCGAGTGACCAAGTTTGTGAAGGTTCGGAAGTCACCTGAAGACTTACCATGAGTGATTGGGCGAGGTCTGTGTGACCTTAGCTCAAGGAGAATATGGTGAGGACTTGGTGTCCTGAGCTGCGTGTTCAGGACTGGGTGTCCCGGACTGTGTGTCCTCGAGTTTAAATACTCAGCCGCTCCAACCAGACGTACAACTGAGACAGCAGTTGGAACTGGTCTACCAAATCATTGTCTTCACCAAGCTTACTGGTTCTATTCCCTCAACTCTTTCATTTCCTCATAACTGTGTTGTGTGTTTGTTCATATCTGTGTTTAAAGACTCTGACTGAAGACTTTCTCAATTTCCTCAGTTCAATTTCTTCAGTCTGTTTGTCTTCATCCTGTGTTATCCTGTGCTTACGCTTCCTGTACTCTGTGCCTGTCTTCATTTCATCATGATGACTATGCTTGTATTTTGTTATGTTTACTTTTGAGTACTTATTCTGCTGCTAGTAGTTCTTCGCTAAGGAATTTCCTCACCGGCAAATTCCTCAGTGAAGAATTTCATAAAAATCACCTATTCACCCCCCTCTAGTCGATATAACACACTTTCAATTGGTAGCAGAGCAAGGTACTCCCTTGTTTTGTGTGGTTTTCGTTTAACCGCCTAGAGTTTTAGTTATGTCGATCGCAGGTATGATCAAGGTCTCTGCTGGGTGTCCTACCTTCGATGGGACGGACTACCCCTACTGGAAGAATAAGATGCGAACGCATCTTGAGGCAATTGATAACGATCGCTGGTATGTTGTGGAAAATGGTGTTCCCTCGGTCACACCTTCTCTGAATGCTGCTGATGTGAAGAGATTCAAGCAACTCGACTCTCAAGGGAAGAATATCATATGTGGCCATCTGAGCAAAGGACAGTATGACAGAGTGAGTGCTTTTGAGATAGTGAAGCTTATCTGGGACAGGTTGTCCAAAGTGATTGAAGGAGTCTCAACACAACGTGACTCTCGAGTTGATGTTCTTCGCAATCTCTTCAACCGCTTCAAAAGACTCGACGATGAAAATGTTCAACAAACCTTCGATCGCCTCACTGACATCTCAAATGAGCTTCAAGCACTTGGTGCCACTAACATCACCAACCATGAGGTGGTGAAGAAATTGCTGAGATCGCTTGATTCCTCATTTAACACTCTGGCATTGATGATACAAGAACATGCTGATTACAAGTCACTTGATCCCGCTGATATTCTCGAGAGGCTAAATACTCATGAGTTCCAACTTGCTGAAAAAAGAGATCTCTATGGTTCGAGCTATGGCAGATCACGTGCACTGAAGGCCAAGGCAGTATCTGAGTCAGAAGATGAAGACTTTGGTAGCAGCCTTGGTGATCCTGGAGAACTAAGCCATGATCTGGCTCTTCTCGTGAAGAAGTTCCAAAACTTCTCAAGACGTGGTCGCCTTGGAAGACCCTCAAGGAGCAATGATTCCTCATCCAGTGACTACAAGAGGAGGCTCTCTCACAAGTGCAAGAAACCTGGACATTACATTCAAGATTGTCCTCATTGGGAAAAGGAATCAAAGAAGAAGAAATACAAGGATTACAGTTCTGATGATGCGAAGAAAAAGAAGAAATCCACAAAATCTTCATCATCAAAATCCTCAAAGTCTTCATATCACAAGAAGAGCATCTCCAAGAAGGCTAGGGCATTCATTGGCAAGGAAATGGACTCTAAGGCTGAATCTGAAGAAAATGAGGAAGAGGAGACATCTGAGGAGTCCGAATCCGGAGTGGCGATCCTAGCTCTCGCTACTGCATTCGTCAGCAAGTCTATCTTCAACACTGAAGAAAATGACCTCACCAACAAGGCTGGTGAAGGCGATGATGACTACGCTCCCACCTATTACTTCATGGCAAAGGGTGCCAAGGTACTCAAATATACCTCCTCTGAATCAAGTGAGCATGAATCTGATGAAAACCTTAAGCCCGGCTATTCTAAACTTTCTAAGATTGTTGTAAAACAACAAAGGGCTCTTGAAAAGGTTCAAAACATGCTAGACAAAAGTGATGATATGTTGGGTCAAGAAATGGATCGCACTAAAGCCTTGACTGAAAATCTTTAGAGACTTCAGACTAGGTTTGACAATCTTCAAAGTCATCATAACACTCTCTTATCTGATCATGAGAAGCTTTCTTATGAATTTCTTCAAAGAAAGCAAGACCTTGAGAAGCTAAGAGTGAGTTGTGAAGATCTTCAGAAGGAGCGCGATTCATTACTTGCTCAACAAATCAGCGCTTCTCGGGAAGAATTTGTTCCTCCATGCATGAAGTGTATTGAACGTGAATCTGCTAATTCTTCACCTGAATGTTCAAATGCTGCTAATGTTTCAAATTCTTCACATGCCTCTGCTATCACTAATTCCTCATCTGAGGACATTGCTAGTATCACTGACGATGCAGGGCTGAAGGAATTGTACATGGCAGGCATGTACAAAAGCCTCAAAGGGCATCAGAATCTTTGTGATGTGCTTAAAAAGTAGATCCTCAACAGGAACCCTAGGAAAGAGGGTATTGCTTTTGAGAGGAAACTCAATGCTGATGGTACATATTGCAAGCCTGAGCAGTACCCCAAAATTACATGGGTTGCTACAAAGGGACCTCCAGTTGATCCATCTAACTTATCTGGATTTGCATGTGAATCTCCTCGTTCTGATGATGAGTCATTTGACTCCAACTATAAACTGTTCAAAAATCAGAATGGTGAAGTATTTGCTAGATATGTTGGCACTAACTGCAGGAACGGTTCCCCTATGAAGAAAATCTGGGTTCCCAAAAGATGCCTTGAAAATCTTCAGGTGAATGTCATCATGACGCCACCTGTGAAGAATAGGAACCCCAGATCAAATTCTTCATATGGATCCAAGTCCTCATACGGACCAAACTCCTCACTTGGATCATACTCCTCAAAAGGATCAAAGTCCTCATATGAACATCATCGTGCTAACCCATCTGTTTCGCACGGAAGATCTAAGTATTATGGATATGTGCATTATTATTCAAATCATTATGTCCATAAGTCCTCAAAGAATTTCTCTGCTTACTCTAACCCCTCTTATGTGAAACGAAATGGACTAGCATCTATGCCACCTTTCTCTTATGGAGCTCGCAGAATGATGAACTCTTTGCCACCCCTTCAGATGTGGGTGGTGAATAAAAAGAACTAATCTCTTCTGCAGGGTCAGGTCTCTAGACGTACGTAATCGTCTGAAGAATTTGCTGGAGATCTGAGTATGCCTGAAAGGATGCAGGATAATCATTAAGAAATGAACTTTCATTTCTCACTCCTCATACTACTTTATCTGTTCTGATGCTTGATGAAATTGATCTGATGAATGGATGTCATATTCTTTACTGATGAAGTATATGAGTTTGTAAGCTGCACTAATTCATCTGCAGGATGATCAACCCAAAGCCACTAAGTGGGTCCTCAATAGTGGGTGTACAAATCACATGACTGGTGACAAGAATCTATTGATGGATGCTCCATTATCTCCGTCGCATCTGAAGCATATCATCTTTGCCGACAAAGGCAAAAGTCAGGTATTAGGTCTAGGTAAGGTTGCGATCACAAAGGATCGACACATGGACAAAGTCATGCTTGTTGAGTCCTTAGGATACAACCTTATGTCTGTCTCAATGCTTTGTGATCTTGATATGGTTGTTTTCTTTGGCAAGTATTGTTGTGTTGTGGTTATGGAAGCTGACAATTCCAAAGTCTTCGAAGGCTTTAGGAGAGGAGACCTGTATATTATTGATTTCTCTACAGGACCACAGCCAGCTGTGTGTCTACTTGCAAAAGCTTCAGAAGGCTGGCTCTGGCATCGACGACTTGGTCATGTAGGCATGAGTAATGTGCACACGCTTGCGAAGAAGAAGCATGTCATCGGCATCGAGAATGTCAAATTCCTCAAGGATCACCTATGCGGAGCCTGTGAAGCTGGGAAGATGACAAAGGCCAAGCATCCAGCGAAGACTATCATGACCACTAATCGCCCATTTGAATTGCTTCACATGGATCTCTTCGGTCCTAATCATTATTCTGCTGTTTCAAATGAAGCATCTTAATATGGCTTTGTTATTGTTGATGATTACTCTCATTACACATGGGTACACCTTGTTACTTACAAACATGAAGTGCAGGAAGTCTTCAAACGATTTTCCTCGAGGGCTTCAACCAACTTTGGTGTGAAGATCAAGCACATCAGAAGTGACAATGGCACTGAGTTCAAGAATTCTGGTGTCGATGACTATCTTGATGAACTTGGTATTACTCATGAGTTATCTTCTCCTTATACTCCTCCGTAGAACGGCGTTGTGGAGCGCAAGAACAGGACTCTTGCTGAGATGGCTCGCACTATGCTTGATGAATACAAAACGCCTCGCCATTTCTGGACTGAGGCAATTGATATTGCATGCCACATCATCAACAGAGTATACCTTCACAAATTCTTCAAGAAAACTGCCTATGAACTCCTCACTGATAAGAAACCCAATGTAAGTTATTTCAAAGTCTTCGGTGCTAAATGTTGGATTAGAGATCCTCATCACAACTCAAAATTTGCACCAAAAGCACATGAAGGTTTTATGCTTGGTTACGGAAAGGACTCGCACACCTATAGAGTCTTCAACAATGTTCTTCACAAGGTTGTTGAAACTGTAGATGTGCGGTTCGATGAAACTAATGGCTCGCAAAGAGAGCACCTACCTACTGTGATAGATGAACCAGCACCTGAGGAAACTATCAAGTTCAAGGCTACTGAGGATGTCATTCCTACTGAAGAATCTGCTGAAGAATTCAATCCAGAACATGAAGAACGTCGAGCTAATGCACCTGAAGAAAATACTGAAGAAAATGGTTCTGAAGAGAATGCTGATCAAATTCCTCAACGACAACCAGCTCATCCTCCCATTGCGAAAGAAGTGCAAGTTGAAAAGATCATCAATGACATCAAAGCGCCAGGTCCTCTCACACGCTCAAAAGCTTCACATTTATCTAACTTTTGTGGGCACTATGCCTTTGTGTCTATCACAGAGCCCACTAAGGTAGATGAAGCATTTCTGGAGCCTGAGTAGATTCAGGCCATGCAAGAAGAATTACATCAGTTCGAGCTCAACAAGGTCTGGGAACTGGTCAAATGTCCAGATCCTCGCAAGCACAATATCATTGGCACAAAGTGGATCTCGCAACAACCAAGATGAAAATGGCCTTGTGGTGAGGAATAAGGCACAGCTTGTAGCTCAAGGCTACACACAGGTTGAAGGAATTGATTTCGATGAAACTTTTGCACCTGTTGCTAGACTTGAGGCTATTCACATATTACTTGCTTATGCTACCAATCATGATATCACTTTATATCAAATGGATGTGAAAAGTGCATTCCTCAATGGTAAGCTTGAGGAAGAAGTATATGTTTCTCAACCCCCAGGTTTTGAAGATCCAAAGAATCCTGACAAAGTCTTCAGACTCAACAAGGCCCTCTATGGCCTCAAGCAGGCCCCTCGGGCGTGGTATGATACCTTGAAGGAATTCATCATGAAGAAAGGCTTCAAACCCGGTTCACTCGATCCTACTCTTTTCACTAAATCTTATGATGGTGAATTGTTTGTCTGCCAAATATATGTTGATGATATTATCTTTGGTTGTACTGACCAACGTTATAGTGATGAATTTGCCTATATGATAAGTGAAGAATATCAAATGTCTATGATGGGAGAGTTGAAATTCTTCTTATTAGGTCTTCAAATTCGTTAACAACGCAATGGCATATTCATATCTCAGGAGAAATACCTCAAGGATGTACTGAGGAAATTCGGCATGCAAGATTGCAAAGGCGTCAAAATTCCTATGCCCACAAATGGCCATCTGTGCACTGATGAAAATGGTATTGACTTCGATCATAAGGTATACCTCTCCATGACTGGTTCTTTATTGTACTTATGTGCATCTAAGCCAGATATAATTCTTAGTGTTTGCATGTGTGCCCGATTTCAAGCTACACCGAAGGAATCACACCATAAGGCTATGAAGCATATTCTTCGATATCTAGCTCACACACCAACAGTTGGATTATGGTACCCCAAGGGCTCGGCTTTTGATCTCATTGGATATTCTGACTCTGACTATGCTGGTGATCGTGTGGACCGCAAGTCATCATCTGGTACATGTCATTTCCTCGGACGATCTTTGGTCTGTTGGTCCTCAAAGAAACAGAACGGTGTATCACTATCTACTGTTGAAGCTGAGTACATTGCCGCTGGTTCTTGTAGTGCTCAATTGCTAGGGATGAAGCAAACTCTCAAGGACTACGGCGTCAACATGAAGAACGTGCCTCTCTTCTGTGACAATGACAGTGTCATCAAGATTGCTCACAACCCAGTTCAGCACTCGAAGACTAAGCACATTCAGATTCGTCATCATTTTCTTCATGATCATGTGTTGAAGGGCGACATTTCTATTGAGCATGTGAAGACTGAAGAACAGCTAGCCGATATCTTCACAAAGCCCTTGGATGAGAAGAGATTTAGCAAGTTGCGGTGTGAGCTAAATATCCTAGAATCTTCGAATGTTCTTTGAAAAGGACACTCATCCTAACACTTATGCAAAATTGATGACTTAGATGTGCAACACATGAAGAAACATTTTTCTTCAATCAATGAAGAATAACAGTCTAAGTGTGAAGAAATTAATGAAGAATTTGATTCTCAGAACCCTACGATAATTGTACGCGGTGTCTGAAATCATCATTCTTATGCGGTGGGTCACGCCACCACCAAAAGTTGAAATTCCTCAGTTGTTCATATTCTTCAACTTTGCATTGTCTTCACTGTTTTCGTCGTTTTTATTCATTGGCTATATATATATATATATATATATATATATATATATATATATATATATATATATATATATATATATATATATATATATATACGAGTTTATGTCCTCTACAACATTCACTTATTGCTAATTCTTCAAGTTGGTTTTTCTGCTAAGTGAATGTGATCGGACCCTATCGCCCTCTATGCTATACTCAACCCAATCTGTTCACAAATTCTTCATGTGCGTTCTATTTGAAACTCGTTCAAAATCTTCACTGTGTCCTTGTCAGCTGAAGAAATTGCGAACGGAACTTTAAAACCTATCTTATCTAAATTTTTGGCTTTGCCGCTCAAACCGTTCCGCATCCCACGATACACTTATCTTTTCACCCACGATCGTACACGATCTCCACCTCTCAGTACATGGGTGACACATGTCCAGCGAATGAGAAGGGTCAGGGGCACGTTCGTCCAATTTCTTCGGGCGAACAATTTTTCACCGTGGCTATAAATACCCCTCTTCCCCTTCCTCACTTCTTTTACTCCGCTCAACCTCTCTCCAGCTCGAGCTTCTCTAATCCTAGCGCCGCCGCTACTTCATCGTCGCCGGTGAGGAAGAGCTTCACTACCTCGACCTCGTCACCGCCATACTCGCCCCGGCCGCGGAAATCTTCACTCCGCCACCGCTGTAGTCGTCTTCCTCCGCCAAGTTAGGGCGTGGAAGATCTACACAGATGAACTTCACCTATCCACCTCACTGTTCATCGTGTTCTTCATCAAGGGTAATTAAAAGTTACTTTTACTACCCTCATTGATTCGAATGATTATCTACAAAATCTTCAAAGGTGTTTTTCTTCCTATCTTCACACACTAAAACACCTCTCATATCATCTGTTCTTGATTCATTTCTCTAAGCTATGTTTTTCTTCAAGATTCCTCAAATGTGTGGATTTTTTATCTACACATCTCAGGAACCTAAGACAAAGAATGCTTAGTGAAATTCTTCAAGACTCAACTGGTCAAATTCCTCAAACTTGTTATTTTTACAAAACCTCCTGAGAACGCATATGACCTCTCCAAATTCCTCGCAACTATACTCTGTTCAGAGGTACTCATGTCAGCTGTTGAATCACTAGGTTCTCTTCAACTTAACTCATTTGCAGTGTTCCTCGATGAAAAGTTGCATACTTCTTCAGAGAATTCAATTGTTCAAATTCCTCAACTGAAGAAAATGGTGACGGTAAGAAGCCACAAAAAGGAGGAAAGAGGGCTGAGGTCAACACAGTGTTTGAGATCCCTGATGATATATATGATGGGTACTGCACACCTCTTGAAGAAGACACAAATCAGCGCAAGATGCGCATTTAGAAGATAGAGAGGAGATGGGCAAGAGAGTGGAGGGAGTATAGGTACGTTACTCCCAATTACATGAAGAAATTCGCACTCAATCCTCCATGCCCAAGACCTCCATTGGCACCTGGCCAAATAGCTGATCCCACCAGCCTCATGCGTGGTGAGGACTATCCTGATGACCGGGCCAAGCACCAAGCCAAGTTGGCTAAGCAAGCCAGAGAAGCCGTGAGGAAATTCAATGAAGACTCTGCTGTTGTTGCTGCCTCTGCTGAGGCCTCTGCTGTCAAGCCAAAGAAGGCTATGTCAAAGAAGCCTGCGCGCAAGCCAAGTGCTTCACCAACAGTGCCCTCAAGGCCAAGTTCCTCAGCAATGCCCTCACGGCCAGAATCCTCAAAGCCCTCACGGCAAATTCCTCATGCTGCTCCTGTTCCTCAAAAGTCCTCAGCTCCTCCGCCAAAGTCTTCGGCCGCTCCGACAAAGTCCTCTGCACCTGTGCATCTCGCCACGTGTCAAAGGACCACATGCGTCTCTATTGCCTCAGGAGCCTCAGCTAGTTCCTCAGCTGCACCAAATTCCTCAGCGGGACCCTCTCTATTGAAGACAAAGGCCACTGCTGGACGAGGTCCTCACCCTAGTCCTTAGAAGAAGCAAGTCGCCTTCCAAGTGCCGTCTGAAGAAGAAGAAGCTGATGATGATGAACTTGCTGAAATCATCAGAGATAGGCAAGTCAGGGCCACTAGAGCCAAGGGGACAAATGTGCCACTGCTATTGGATCCCAAGTTGATCCTCGAATACATTGACGTTTGGCACAAGGACCCCAACACTCCCATGCCTGACTTCAAGCTGACTCCTGGCCAAAGTCACATGCTGACTCAGTTCATTCAAGAAGAAAAATGGAAATTTGAGAAGGCCGGCAGATCAACAAAAGCGCAGTACAAGAAGGAGCGCTATTTGAAGAAAAACGTTGTCTCTATGACAACTGAAGAACTTGTCACTACTCAATCTGAGATCAAGAAACTCAGTGATGAATTTGACGCATATCATGCTGATTGGCTTGGAGCCAAAGTTCGTTTTGTGAGACTCGCTGATAACTTCACTTCAAATGTTGCAGCCCCAACGCAACTAGAAGTTCCTCAGGCTGAAGCATTTGCTCAGCCGACTGAAGAACATGCCAGCACCGCTGATGAAAATCAGGCTGCTAAAGAAAATGTGAGTTCCAGGGCTGATGAGTGCATTCTAGCCGCTGAAGAAATTGCCAGGGCATCCACTAGTGGTGCGCCTGAAGAAACTGAAGAAATCAGGGCAACTACATCAATTGTGCCTGAAGGAAATCAACCAGATTCTTCTACTCCTCCTGCACCAACACCAACTTCAATCCTTCCATCTGCATCAGATGTGAAGAAGACCAAGGCTGCAGAGCGTGCATTAGTGAAGAAAAGGAAAGCATCAGCCACTTCAGATTCTTCAGCTCCGAAGAAGATGAAGCCTTTGACCAGTTCATTTGCTAATCCCATTGATGTTGTTCCAATCTCAACTATGCCATCAAAGGACCTTGTTCCTTTTGGTGAAGAATATGAGATCCCTAGCGGATCTGATGAAGAAACTCCTTCTACTGCTTCGTCTAAGCAGTTGGATGAAGAAATTGAAGTGGATACGATCCCTTCAACACTTGTCATCTCCTCGCCCATGCCTCAGTTCACAGCTGAAGAGGCTGGCGTTGAAGAAATGGAAGATGAAGATGTGGACGTTGGCTGCTCCACACCAGTAATAAGTGATGAATTCTGGGGAAGTTAGCATCCAAACTCTCCAATGTTCACACCATTGCAGCAAATACCTCAATCACCTGCACAAACTGTTCAAATGGGCTCTGAAGAAACTCACCCCACTTCATTTGTACATGAGGAAATTCCAGCCACTAGTGGTGAAGAAACTGCTGCTGCTGAACATCTGAAGACACAGACTCCCACTAAAGAGGAATCAAAAATTCCTCAGCCTGAAGAACCTAAGATTGCGATTCCTGAAGTCGTGATGCAACTCACTCACACTCGTCTGCCCAAGCCAAAGGATCCATTCTCACGCAAGCAAAAGTTCAAGGCTGATGATTTCTTCGGCGAGCACGTATTCTTCGAAGACTACAACCCATATGATTCTGCTCGTATAAGGAAGAGGCGTTTCTAGACTGCTAGTCAAGCCAATTTCTATTCCTCAGTGCTGTTCAACAAAGAGAAAATCTTCTATCATGAGCACATTCCTCACGTGGATATGGAATCTCTGCCGTGTTTCATGCCAGTCCTTAGTGTTCTTCACGATGCTGGACTGTTAAACTTTTGCTCTGACATCTGTGATTGGAATGAAGAACTGATTCTTCAATTTTATGCGACGCTGCACATCACAGGAGATTCTGAAGATGTGAATTCATGGGTGTTGGATTGGATGTCTGAGAACACTCACTACACAGCACCAACTTCTGAATTGTTTCGTGCCTTACCACTTAGTCCTCCCCTTGAAGAAGCTCGTTGCATCTACAGTGAACCTGAGCTTACAAATCACTACATGCAGGTTCTCATGAAACCTTTGAAGCCAGGTCAGGCCCCATGAACCAAATTCCTTGTGAAGGAATTACTTTATGTGCCCAAAACTGTCTATCATATTCTTACGAGGACAATGAGTCCTATCAAAGGCCACAACTCATCTGATGAGGAAATTGTTGGCATCATGAAGAATCTGGTATTCAAGATCTTTCACGACATTCCTGTCAATTATCACGATTTCTTCATGAGGACTCTGGCAAATGTTGCACTGTCTCCGTTTGAGCTGAAGCCTTATGCACCTTGGATTATGAGATTCCTCAGGACAAGGTCTTCACTCAACTACAAAGCTGATTTTCAGAATCACCTCAGCTACTTGCCCCCATTTGAAGTCCTCAAGCAGACCTATTCCTCAGTTGATGAAAAGGGCAAGGCACCAGCTGTTATAGATGAAGGCATTCGTCCATTGGATGGACAGTTTCGTAAAGCTGCCTTTTATTCCACCAATGATGACTCTGCCACACATGACTCTGCCAATGCACCCAAGTCTACTCCTCAAGCCATTGCTCCTCGTGTGATGACTGGTTGTGAGCTTCTGCTAAGTCTTCACTAGAAGGTGGATCGAAATCATAAATGGGTTAAGCGTCAGTTTGGTTCATTTCTTCACAACATGACTGCGACACACAATGAAGTGAAGAAAAACCATTACTACCTCCATGAAGTCTTCGGTCGCACCTGGGCAATACTGTCACATCTTCATGGTGAAGAAGATCTGAAGAAAATGGGTCTCAAGGAAGATTTTGACTGGTCTGCACCTCCACCAAAGAAATTCAGGAAGGTCAAGGTTCCTTCTCTGGTGGCCAGCTCATATTCTTCATCGCGCGACACTGATGAGAATGAACACTTGGACGACACTGCGGCAGGCCCTTCTATGACAAACGACCCCAACAATGCTGCCGCTCCTTCATCAACTTGATATTCTTCAGGGGCGTTAGTCCTCATATTCGATCCTTTTGGTCATTTGATGACAAAGGGGGGGAATTTTGAGTTAGTCTTCAAGCGGGTCTTTCTATATGGGCGTTTTTTTAAGTTACAACTCTCGTTCTTCTGAGACTTTATTGGATCGAGTTGTAAACTTAAACCCGATGGTGCTATGAAACATTTGATATGTTTTTCTGCATGCTTATTCCTCATATATGCTAATGCACGCATGCTGAATTACATCAGTCACCATATTTCATCATGCATTTCAAATTCTTCATTGTTATATGTCAAATGCGTGTATGAATTACAAGATATAGGTGGAGATCTCCATGATTCAACTCATCAAGTGTGCATTGCTTCAAAACCAAATTCCTCACTATGCACATCTTCAGGGGGAGTTCTTCTATATCTTGCCATCAAATTCCTCAATATCAGTATTTACACTTCATATGTTTATCCCCATTGAAAACTTAACCTATATTGTCATCAATCACCAAAAAGGGGGAGATTGTAAGTGCATCTAGTGCCCCTTAGTGATTTTGGTGTACTGAAGACTTATAGGTTAAGGGACTAATGCGTTTGTGAGTGTACACAGGTCTATAAGTCAATGAGTTTGATATTTACAGAGAAAGTTGACCCCTAAAAATGAAGTTCTTCGACTGAAGACTTTGGCTATCTGAAGACTTTCTGAAGACTTTAAAAGTGAAGAAATTGGTGTGACCTTGAAGACTTGGTGTTCATTCGAGGAACATGAACCGTGAAGACTTTTATTTTCATAGTTTCATTTTCTCTTTCTTGAGTCATAGGAAACACCATACTGTTAAAGGGGGTCGAGGAAATACTAAGGAAAAATTTCCATGTGATGCTCAACTCAAAATCCTACACCTACCAATCCCTTCGAGTGAAGCCTTTGGAAATCTCATACAGTCCAGTCATATTCTTTAGTGATAGAGACGAAGTTCTTTTGGTCTCTGAGGAATTTGTTCTGACTGAGGAGTTAGGAATTCACAAATGTGGATTTCCTACACAGTGAGGAACATGATAGCCCTGAGGATTTTGCTACTCAAAATTCCGACCGTTGCTGTGCTATGCGCCAGCTGTCCCAAAATATCTTTCCACCTAACGCTCATATCATTGAAGGGCATTTATGTCTTATCATGTCGGGCTGCTCCCTAGGCTATAAATAGTCGCCCCCTACAACCACTAGCTGGTTGGCTGCTCCGATAGAAACAGACACTTGTCATTTGAGAGCAACCCATCCTCCGATGACTTTGAGAGAAAATCATCAAGTGAGGAAAAACTCAAACCCAAACACCTACAAACCCCAAGTGATTGAGCATCACTAAAGAGATTGATCCTGCGTGGATCCGACGCTTGTTACCTTTGAAGACTGTGCTTCTTCCAGACGGTTAGGCGTCATGGTCTAGAGCATCCAAGAGGAAGTGTGGATCGCCGAGTGACCAAGTTTGTGAAGGTTCAGAAGTCACCTCAAGACTTACCACGAGTGATTGGGCGAGGTTTGTGTGACCTTAGCTCAAGGAGAATACGGTGAGGACTTGGTATCCTGAGCTGCGTGTTCAGGACTGGGTGTCCGAGACTGTGTGTCCTTGATTTTAAATACTCAGCCGCTCCAACCAGACGTACAACTGAGACAGCAGTTGGAACTGGTCTACCAAATCATTGTCTTCACCAAGCTTACTGGTTCTAGTCCCTCAACTCTTTCATTTCCTCATAACTGTGTTGTGTGTTTGTTCATATCTGTGTTTGAAGACTTTGACTGAAGACTTCCTCAATTTCCTTAGTTCAATTTCTTCAGTCTGTTTGTCTTCATCATGTGTTATCTTGTGCTTACGCTTCCTGTACTTTGTGCCTGTCTTCATTTCATCATGATGACTATGCTTGTATTCTGTTATGTTTACTTTTGAGTACTTATTCCGATGCTAGTAGTTCTTCTCTAAGGAATTTCCTCACCGACAAATTCCTCAGTGAAGAATTTCATAAAAATCGCCTATTCACCCCCCTCTAGTCGATATAACGCACTTTCAGGACGACCGGTCCCCAGTGAACGTCCGATACCTGGCTGTGTCCAGTTTCAGACCCGAAGCCCATGTACCCCCTCCTTT